>NC_143392.1:9801764-10118593 GCF_980474605.1 Leiobunum rupestre | reverse complement strand
TTGTTCCTCGGAATAATTTAGGAAAGCCAATTTTTCAGTATCCAATGCCACAAGCATCGCCTCTAACTGCGTACGATCAGCGCCAACTGGTAAACCAGCCGATGAGAAAACTTTTCCAGTTTCCGGAACTTCAACAGAACGAGCGGGAAATTCTTCCAAATCTTCCTTTATTTCATTAAGTCTAGTGAAGGTCATTTTGGCTCTTGGTCTATGTAAGAAAAAAAAGTTTAGAGGCATTCTGCTAGAAAGAAAAAGATCCATTTACTCACTCGGAAAACATTGGTTTTTGACTGAGGTAGAAAGTAGATGCTGTTGGAGTGTTCAATTCCAACGTGACTGGTTTAATGTGAGAAGTTTTTCCACAATGAGGGCACAAGGGGTCTTCCCCTATCTTAAAGACAATCTTGCAGTCATTATGAAACAAATGAATCTTGTTACTGCCACTATTTCCTCCTCGACATTGTACAAAATCGCCCTTAAAATATAAATCAACTTGATAAAATCCGCAGTAGCTGTAATTTGTGTTTTATATTTGAATCGCACACATACTTGGGAGCAAAATATTCCACAGACTGGACAGCATTGATGGTGTTTTAGCCTCCATAAATGCACTTCACACATTGCGGTAAAGGGAATTTTTACAGAAGGCCTAACAAGATGATGAGTTGACACCTCATTGCAACATCCAATTAGCTAAAAATGGAGAAACAAGAATGGTAATTTTGGAACTCAAGATGAACAAACAGGCACCTTACTTTCTCGTCAATGCTATCAATGGCTTGGCAATAAATTTTGGAATTGGAGGATTCGTTTGTTGCATCCAATGGGCTTGTTTGGCAAGTGCAAACAACAACTGGAGCAAGCGAATTGTCATACTGAAATATAATTTTAAAGAAAATGTCACATTTATAAAATTTTGAAGTCTGAAGCTAAAGATGTCATACCAAAACTTCAATTTTTGGAATAATTCCATTGACATTATTATTGGACAGAGCAGCGTGAACTTTATGAGTTTGGTCCCTTTTTTGGCGTTTTGGAGTTTCACTAGGAGTAGGGTCCAAACTTCCATTAACATCATTCTCATCAACAGTGCGTCTTTTGATACGTTGACGGCTTTTAACACTTAAGGCTATGGAACTTCCATCTATAAAGTAATTTTTAATTTATCAGGAAAATTGTATTAAAAGTTATCTTTATTGTTAGATACACACCTCTGTTCATAGGTTGGCCTGATGATTTGTTGGCTCTCACAGAGTGTCTCGTGCTGATTGTATTTCTAAAAGACTCTGAAGCATTCGCCGTTCTTGAGGTAACACTTGTATCAGTATCGGAGAGAAATGGCATGTATTCTGGAACAGCAGCCTCACCAGTAGGCATAAGTTCCATGTCATCTTTTGAATAGCTGGTCTTTTCAAGTTCTCCATCTGGTTCATTGGCTGGTTCAACGACCGATGATACTTCAATAACCTCTTGTTTAATTTTGGAAAGAGAGCGCCGCGTCATATGAGGTTCATTTTCTTCATTCTCAACAATTTCCTTTTTGATTCGCGATGTTGGAATTGGAAAATGTTCAGTGTCTGCATTTTTATTGGTGTCTTCATTAGGAGAATTTTTAGAATGAGTTTCATCCTCTTGGAAAGATTTTTCAGATGAAGTTTGCAGATCACTTCGGTAACTTCCCTCATCAGCAGAATCCAAAACACTTCCCGTAGTTTCAGTGCCACCTAATTCTTCATATTTGATGACAGTACCATCAGGACTCTTGGAAGGTCTTTTCTTCTTTTTCTTTGGTGTACTCAAATAAAGGCCATACGTGCCACCTCTAAAAGGTTTTCTCTTAGTTCGTTTGGTGTTTCTGTTTCTTGAATCTGGTCTTGGGTGTTTTGATTTTTCATCTGTAGAACTATCAATGGTAATTGAAGCTGACTGATCATCTTTTGATAACACAGCACTTGCGCTATGAGATTTTCTCGCCTTGTTAGTTTTTATGGGTGATGACGAAGATGATTCGTCACTTACTATAGATATTTCTTTAGGATCCTTAGTATCTGATCTTTCAAGAACAGGAGGAGATTTAGATGATGATGAATCCTCCTTGTCTTCAAGTTCTTGTTCAACAAATACTGGCACAGATCCAGAAGCACTTTCTTGGGAAGATACGGCAGACTCTTCACTAGAAATCTTACTTGGTTTTTCTTTGGTTGTATTTTCAGTGTTTGACTCTCTGACAACGTTTTTTTTGTGTTCTTGCAGCTTGGGAAGAATATCAGACTTCAAAATGTTGGGTGGTTTGGTAACTTCCTTACTGGTAGGCAAACCGCTCTTATCTAACTGTGAACTAGAAGGTTTGTCAGACTCATTCTCTGTGGAGCTCACAATTTTAGAAACATCTTTTTTAACGCCCAAATTGGTCCTAAGAACCTGACTAATGGACGTCTTCATAACTTTGTTTAGAATACCCTTGATTCCCGGTTGTTTGGGCGCTGAAGACCTCTGCTTAGCACCAGAATCTTGCCTGCCAGAAGTGCTTCGATCAGGACTAAATGCCATTTGTAAGATGGCTTGATTATGTTTGGTTTCCGGTTTGGAAGGAGCCGTCATTTTTGCTCTACCACCTTCTTGTTGCATCATTTTAGACATAAAAGAGTCTTTTAACAACAAATGAGTAGAAGATGAAGGTTTGGAAGTTGTGACATTTTGTGGTGAAACTTTACTTTCACTATCTTCTTTACTTTTTGGTGGTTCCTGTTTCGGAGTCTCTTTCTCTTTTGAGGTATTTGCAACATCAAAAGAGGGTCGTCTGTGGGGTGCTGCGTGATATTTCGAACCCTGTATACTTTTTACAGCCGGCATCTTTAATTTGTTGTCTAAATCTCCCACTAATATTTTACATTCGTTGATAATGGATTCTTCAACTTCTTTGTCTTTAAGAGAGTCTTCTATAATCTTTTCTGCCCCAGGTAATTCGTGACTTTTTAATGGTGACTTTGGCGTATCTATAGTGTACTCATCTGTGGGAGGGTTCTTATCAAAACTCTTCAAAGCTCCTGGGTCTGGCTTAAAAGCTACAGGTTTAATATCCAAATCATCAGACTTCCTAGTGTGTTTCTTGGGAGTTGTGAGTCTCGGATCAACTAATGGAAAATCTTTTTGGCAGCCAACTGGACTTTTATCTTCGTGGGACTTTGATTCGGTTACTTGTTCAGCAGTAGGGTAAATGTCAGTATCCACATCTGAAGATATTTCTTCAAGAAAAGGTATAGTATTTGGATTTTTGTGTGTTTCTGATACTGGTTCAGTTTTGATGACTGGTATCTCGGGATCCTGTTTTTTTATTTTCAGCACCCGGGCAATGAGTCTTGGATCACGTAAAGAAGAACCAAAGCTAGATATTTTATTTGCTAATTCAACAACATCTTCATATTCCGACCTATTATTTGAAGAATTTTCACCTTGTGGTAATATTTGAGAAGATTTTGGTGTACCCTCAATGGAGCTGCTCACAGATTCCTTTTCTACACAGCTGAAAGGGCTATCATCAACACTCCTGTCACTATAACGCCTTCTTTCCCCAAAACTTTCTAAGGTTCTGTTCTCTGGCCTCCTTAGAGATTTTTCATCATCTTCTGATGAATAAGTGCGGCGCTTCCAATCAGGAGATTTCCTGTCACGGTCCTCAACACGTCTATTACGATCGTCGTGATCTTCTGACCGCCTATCACGGTCTTCTGAATGCCTATTTGGTGATTCTTCAAAAGAAGAATAGTCACTTTTATGGTAGTCTCTGTTATTATAACGGTTGTTAAAAGGATTCCAATACAATTGTCTGTTATGGTAATTTCCCCCACTATTCCGCCCGTTATCTGGGTTGTGAAATCTGTTATTTTTGTGCTGATTATACGGAATGTGTCGCCTTGGACCTCTGTCGCTGGAGTTGTTCCGGTGTCTATTATGATAGGACCAGCCCCTAGAATGTCTATGGAAACTTACATTCCTATCGTCTCTATCTCTATGGCCAGAGCTGCCTGCCAATTGAAAAATGATGGAACAAAAGTTTAGACACACTTGTCATTCATTAATATGAATAATTAAAAACTTGAGACACACACAGATTAAAATATATTAATTACCAGAGCCTAAAAATGGCACATCTGATAAGCCTAGACAAAACACTATAATAGGCTAGATATTCAAGTTGATAAAAGTCTCTGAAAGTCATAAATTTTGAATTTCTAATTAGGACAAAATTTCATGATGAGTTTATATTTATTTGAAATCAATGCAAATTCCAAAAGTGAAATTTCCAATTCAAATAAGAAGTGAATTTATAACTTTAAACACTAAAACTCTGCGTTCTTAAAGCTGAATTCCTCATATTAAAGCAAAATATTTTTAAGTTAAGCAAAATGTGAGGCATTTGTGCGAGTGAGCAGAATGTTTTCAACAAAATGATTTCCACTTAATGCTTATCTAACAGTGGTAACTACACCAAGCTAAAGCATATACAACCTTGAATATCTGTACTCCTCCTTCTCCACTGAGTATTTGTATCTTCTCGTTGCATTTCAAATGGTTGACAGCCTACATAAAAGCATCTAGTTTCCCTAAAATGGTAAAAAATAAAATAGACGAAAGTTAAGCCTAACGCGGAATAAAGTACACAGTTAACAAGACGCAACAATGGCTGACAAAAAGATACACGCCGGTGTTTGCTTATAAATTCTAAAATTTTGACGAAAGATGTAATTCAGTAACATTTGAACACGTAAGAACGCATAATAAAGTAGTTGGATTAAAAAAAAACGTTTTATAGCTATAATTAAATAAATCAACTATAATTTGAATAACAACTTACCCGCTAAAACGTGTATTTAGCCGCCATTTTACCTCCGAATGCCTGAGCGACGCCAGTGCCACCGCATGTCAAAGCGAGGGGGGGTTGAAATTGGGGGACCGAGTTGGCAAGCACTACACTCTCTTGTCCAAGGGAGAAAGTAAGTAACATTAGGATAAATTAAATGGTCAGTAATGAGTTTTTGGAAGTTAGAAAAATTCCACACTTGCACATCTATTCGACCAAAATTTTTTATTTAAAAATATTTTACGATGCACAGAGAGCAAAAATAATGTTTTAAACAACGGTATTTTCATTTAATTTTCCTATCAAATTTAAATGTCTTTATCATGAAATTTAAATGTAATTCCTTAAATTTATTTATTTATCTAAATTTCAAATGTAATTCCTTAAATTTATTTATTTATCTAAATTTCAAATGTAATTCCTTAAATTTATTTATTTATCTAAATTTCAAATGTAATTCCTTAAATCTAATTGTTTATCTAAATTTAAATGTATTTATCATGAAATTTCAAATATAATTCCTTCAATCTAATTGTTTATCTAAATTTAAAATACAGTGCTTTCAAATTTGAATGTTTCTCTTGTTTTTAATTTAATTTTATTATTGTACAAAACGCAGGGTCCAATAAGTGTTTACTCTTGGAATTTCCTCCTGCACAATTAACTCCTATTATTATTATTATTATTATTATTATTATTAAAACCAATGTTTCTAATTATAACCTGGATATTGTAAACGTTGGAATATTAAAATTACTAGGAATTTTAATCCTGTAGTGTTTAGGCTAGTTTCCAAGATAATTAAAGTTTCTAGTAAAATTAATTAATTTCTAGAGGAACAAAACAATGAAAACAATTATGTACGATTAACGTTATTGCGCCACGTTTTGTTTTTGAAGAAAATAATATTTTAAAAGTATTTCAATGTATCTAAACTCTTTATATTCCTACGAGTCATTTATTGAGCGGTACGTATACGAGTACACTACAAGTAATTGTTACGCCCTGTTGGTTTTCCTTTTGTTAAGCTAATTTAGGTTTAGCACATTAAAATAAATTAAAAGAGGTTCTCCACTCCTGGGGCTACTCTATTTTTTGTCCATTATGAAAGAATAGACGAATCCGGGACCCGGCGGGTGTTTACTGGAAAGCTCGTGATTTACTACAGCTTGCCGTAGCCCCCTTTTTGAATAGCAAAAAAGAGTGATAAATAAAAAATTGTATGAGCGTCAAATAAATTTTTGAATATTTTCGAGAGATTTTCAATAAACGAAATTATTTTCCGCATCTATTTCGAAATGTTTTTAATACTATATCCTTGGACTCTGTAGAACACCAACCGGCTACCAAGAACGTGTTGCATGTAGTCGTACGTACTTGCCAAATGAAAATAGAAATTACCTAAAATATTCCTGATATAATTTGATAAAAGAAAGAGTCATGCTTTATATTGGTTTATCTCACTTTTATTTTGTTCGTGTGTAGATTCTGCTTCCATCTATGGCTTACATTAGTAACTATTACCAGAAGTTTATAATATGTTTCTCACGAGACAAGTATCGATCTATCTTTATACCGCTAATGAGCTGAAAGCAAAATTCACGTAACGTTTGGGCTGTCATTTTGAGAAATATAGATTTAAAAATTCGAAATAGTAAGGAACTCTTACTAATAGGCGAAACTATAAAGTAAATTTGGTCTTAACCAACTTGTTAAAATGGGAAAACAAAATCACGTGACTACCATATCACAGCCAACCTCGATTCGGTAACTCGTGTTCATAGTTATCCGTTCAACGGTAAAGAAAGATACTGCAGACAGCTAATTAACTTACACCCTTCTATTACAAAATAATTTAAATAATAATAATAATTATATAATTTAGATGAATCGATCCAAATTTAAACCATTATTAACAAAATAAAATGAATAATAGTTCGTATTTCTTAGGATAGATGGCGTTGCAGTTCTCCACATAATCACGTGACTACCATCTTTTCAGCCCCCCTGGACTTAATAGTTTCGCCTATTCCTAAGGTATCTTAACGTGTATTTCTCGGCAAACATTTAGGATAAAAGACTGCGGTTTTCGCCATAGATATCAGATAATATACTGGTATTTAAATATCTTTAAGGCAAAAACCACGTAATTCAAGTTACGTGGGTTTTGCTTTCAGTCGACGTGTAAATGTTATTCGCTTGAAACGTTTATCTTCACAGGCTACTGCTGATTTTTCAAAATGCGTTTGGGAAGAAAAATAGTTATATAGTGGCTTACAAAAACTATTACATCGAGTAAGAATAATTTAAAATGAAGTAAATTTTAATATGCAGTCAGTGGCGGATACAGAAATAACTCAAGGGGGGCGCTAAAGACATCTTGAGCTATGGGTGTAATAACAAATCATCAAATCACATGCAAAGCTTAAGCGTCAAGGGGGGGGGGGCATATGTATCCGCCACTGTATGCAGTTTAATTTCAAAATTTTATATCGCTAGTCGGACTAATGCCGTTTGTAAATGTTAAGCCGTTATGATACTTCTCTCTTAAGCATATATCATATATACTTTTGCTATCACAAAATAAGTAAGGACAAAAGTTTATCATAACCAAAATCAATTCGAATGAAGTAAAACGATATCAATATATTCATTGGAACCATAAAACCTTGTAAACAGTAAAATTAATTGCGTTAATTAAAAGAACACTATTAAATTCGTAGTTTGAATTTCCGGGCAAGTCTCCGGAAATAGGGCTATAAAAATTCCAGAATTTGATTGGTCGGATCTGAACAGCGAAGTGTGAAAAATAAGGAGCTACTTGATATTTTACCAGGTATTTCAAACGCCAGTTTGATCTTTATAGAGTTTAAAAAAAAATTAAATAAATATTTATAAGGAAACTTGATGACTTTTATACAGTGGCGTTGCTAGGGGGGCACCGGGGGCGCCGAGTGCCACCCGTTTGGGGCCGTTTTGGGGGTGACACCCGACCATGAAAAAAATAAAATTTACACAAACTAGATAAATTCGAAAAAACGTTTTTACACGTTTTGACTAGTAAGTAGCACACCATGACATCCGCACCGGATTTCACCTATGCTAGCTACGCCACTGCTTTTATAGACGGTAACCTAGTTTAAAACCTCTCATATGAAAAAAAATTGAATTCCACCAATTAAGCTATTACAATACTCAAATCTTTTAATTTCAAGGTTAATTGAGTATTGGGGCTAAAATGATTTCATTCATAATTTCCAACCATGTACCGAACGCCAGATTTAAAATTTGCAAATATGAATTTGCAATCTAAGGCCATGGAAAATATTAATGTTATTTAGTTTAATCACCAGCGCAGAATTACGTAAATGATCTTCAAAATTGGAGTTAATTTGTGTCGATTTGCGTCTAGTTAATTAAAAATCATGGTGAAAGATTATAAAATATATACCCTACCATCGTTGCCGTAATAGTTATTATGACAATAATATTGGGTCAATGTCAATGTTCGATAATCAGAGGAAACGGCTTACGTTTGCGTAAGAAAAAGTGGAACATTATATATCTCAAAAGTTTCCTCGTATAAGAAAGCGAAAGTTTAAGTATAAAAAACCGACAGACTTACAAATTGTTTCGACCAGGAAAATTTCGGTCCGAAAATACCCACCTTTCTTAGCCGAAGCGTTATAGAACACCATTTTCTCTTTCAGTTAACACAGAAAAATATTGGTTAGGTAACGCTATTGAATGAACAAGCTGACGAAATTTATGTTTTTTGTTAAGCGTCAATTTATTATTAATATCACAAGTATATAATATATTTAAAATAGATATATCCATCTCCATATGCTAATGACAGGGCTCACACCAAAATCTCAAAAAAAATAGGGAAATAGGGGATTTTTCTGGCTAGAAATAGGGTGAAATAGGAACCAAATATTTTAAAGTAGGAACCAAATAGGGACCATTTTAATAAACAAAAATAAGATCTTTATTTAAACTTTTAAAAGCAGCAAATTTTTAAAACTGACTTAGTTTTAATTTAAAAAAATGTTTTATCACAAAAATTAAGTACTTAGTTTTAATTTCTAAAAAAACTTTTATCAATCCCAAAAATGACTATAAATAAATTTTTTGTAATAATTCTATCACATTAAATCGGGTTTTTTTCGCTTTTCTACAAAATATTTTAAGCCGATGGTACTTTTCACCAACTGTACTAGAAATAGGGTGATTTAGTGACTAAATCCCGATTTTATGGTGGTTTAGGGACCTCGAAAAAAAGTAGGGGCTTTTAGGCATTTTAGGGACCTGGTGGGAGCCCTGTAATGACGACTTTCGCTGATTTTTCAAAACGCGTTTCTTTACAAAATAGTCCGCAAAATTCGTCTCGTGCTCCATATATCCCGTTCACGAAATGTGGTTTAAATAAAGACTAGCCCTACACAGTGTAACTATTACACATTTTACATTAGTAAGCGAAGTAAAATACGCTTTTAGACGTAATACAATGTATGCAGCCTTCCACGGTTGGCAGAAAATTCATGCCCATTGAAATCGTCCTCGAGGTAAATCTTTTTTTTCTATATAGCATATATGGATCCTTCTTTCCCATTTTATATACTTCTGTTAATATGATTGATGGTGTTATGTTTGTCGGTTGATGAAGAAGACACGCAGTTATGTCAATTTACTTGCATTTACCTAATTTACACATTTTACTAATATTTACCGATATGTACATGCATATACCCATTTTTACCAATTTTAAATAATGTAACCCAAATTTACTAGTATTTACCCAATTTGCTTATTTTTTCCCAAATTTACCATTTTTTTAATATAATTTATTTTTTAATATTTTAAATTTTTCAAACCATTAAATCTGCAATTTCTCCATGTTAATTTCCATAGGGAAATGTAGGGTTTAAGTTATCAAAAACATTTTTTGCTGCCATTGCAAATCTAAAGTCCGTCGAATATTTTCCTTTTAGGAAATTTTAATTTTCATTAAGGTCTACTTATCCCCCGAATTTGAACAAAATCGGTGAAAATCACCTCCGGTCGTCTCCTTGTAAGTGTGAGCTGATCATATAGATTAGTTTATATTCACAGTAATAATGTTTTTTACAGCGTTAGCAATTTATGATAGAAATATTTACATACTGCGCGAAGTGGTGGCGCGATCTATGAATACTACAATTGGAAATTTAATCGATTACAACGCCATAAGATTATGATTAGTAACTGCCAGTTCAGTATATCTTCCGTACTCTTTGCTTCGTCGTCTATACGCCTATATTAAAAGATGGGTAAAAATATAAACCCACCCTGCGAGATTTGAATTTGTACGGAGTCGAATTTCCTGTCTGGCGTAGTTTCGTGTTTTCAGTTTCAGACGACGTGTCACGAAATAGCAGTTTCTTATTGATCTTTCATATAAATTCAAATTTTGTTGGGTGGGTCAGCATTTTCACCCACCTTTTAATATAGGCTTATATTGATCATCCACCTGACATTCTCATGGAACTAAATTGTAGTCGTTAGCAAGTATAGCCAAACAAACTAAGATTAGAATATTGGTCTTATAGCTGGTTTTACAGTAATGGGAGCGAAGCAGATTGGCAATATACGTGGTACAAAAGATAAAGTTATACACGCTTAAAAGTAAGCAAGAAAGAAAAAAAAAGATTTATCGAACAGAAAGAAAAAAAAGATTCAATATTTCTAGTTTTCCAATCGGCGAGAGAAGGGGCCCCACTCGCCATTTCCAACTCGCGCCTGATCACGGAGAAATATGTCCTTTCCGTGCACGTTCCATTTTTCACAGCAACTCTCATCGGTGTTGAATTACCAATATCCGGCAAGTTCTAACTCGGGGCACCAACGACACGCCTGACAACAAGATGAATTAACGTTTCAAGATTAAAAAGACTAATTTACGATCTCTACCGGCAGGGATAAGGTTAATCCAGGTGGGATTAAAATTAACATTATCCCCGCAAATCCCAAGATTAATTGCTGTCTTAATAATTAGCCAATATCGCGGGGTTCTGGATAATTATTAGTCAGAGTAATTTCGAAATTTCGTCTGCTATGACCAGAATTTACAGTAGCTGGAATCTCTAATCAATTTTTAACAAAGCAGAATCAGGGCCAGAATAAGGTGGGGGCATTGGCAAGGCTGTTGGGGGCGCACCAAATTTGAAAATTCTACCGACGGAACGTCTGTATCTGCTAACCTAAATAATAATATCCGTGGAGTAGCTTGAGGAGGAGGTTAATGAGATGTCGCGGACATTTAACTTCACACAATCCGCCCATGTGCTAAGAATAGCAATACATCTTCTTTAATCGGGCAATTTGGGCAAACGACCGATGTATGAACCTTCGAGTGCCAAACAGGATACAGCAACAACAAGGACCTGATATCCCTTGTCAACCTACGCATCATTTTTCCTTTCCACGTCTAACGGTGCGAGGGACAGCCAATGCCCAATTTCTGGGTCCGACAGCAAGGACACGATTTAGCCTATCAATTGATGTACCATATTTCTTTCTATCACAGACGGAGCGGGCTACAGCCGAAACCCCACTTCTAGGCCCTACTGCCGAAAAGTGAGACAACGACTATGAGTGTAAAATATCACATGAAAGAGGGCATGATCTCACCTATCGATTGATGTATCCTATTCCTTTCTATCGCCAATGGCGTGAGAGAGCTTATGCCCAAATAAATAGGTCCCCGAGCGCCCAAATTGATACAGCAAGATCATATTTGGAGATAGATGGTGGTATATCCTTATTCGCAAAATTCAAATAACAAAATGTTACTAAATTTAAGGCAAGTATGGATTTTTCAAACAGAAAATCAGGAAAAAAAATGGCTTAAGGGATAAAAATATAGTAAAAGCCTCTTTTTCGTTCAAGCTGAACGTTTCTGTTTTAACAATTACATAATTTAATTATATTTTCCTCTAGTGCTTAAAATAATTTTGATAATTCTAATATTAATAGTTAACGAGATATAAGGTCCTAACTAAAGCGTAGTTTGGACGCTTGCCCAACTTGTTTAGCTCCGGGGGTTCGAATTAAAACGTAATAACTTAATTACTTTTAAATTTAAAATCGTAAAAATTATTTCAGTCACTAAACAAGAGGCTGTTCTACACTTGAATATTAATTTTATAAGTTAAAATGCAAAACTAAAAGAGTTCAGCTTTAAATAGCGCGAAAGTAGACAATGGCCACTGTAGTGTTCCCCCTTAAAGCGCTTAAATCGGCAAAAGCCCAACTGGAGGACCTTCAATAATCAAAATTGGTTTCGGGATATCGATGGTCTTTAATGTACTGTATTTTGACACAATATTTTCCATTTAAACCGAAACCATTGAAGGGTAAGGGTGCCGCGAGTAGACGCTTCAATAAAACATCTTCCAGGAAATTTCCAAGAAGTAATATTTTCGAAAGCAAGGACCTGCAAGTTACTTTTTATATAATTCTTGTTAAAATAATGGAAATGTACGGTGTGCGAAAAGTGTTTCCTTTTAACCAGGTAGCTTTTTAACATATTAAGGCTGTTCTGTTTACTGGTGAAAAATCTCCATTATTTCAACAAGCACTATATAAACAGTAACTTTCAGGTCCTGACTTTTGGAAATATTACTTTTAATTGAAGATGTTTTATTTAAGAGCCTATTGGGCTGAAATGAAAGAGCAAAAACTTAATTTGAGATTGTAGTGTTCATAAATAACCAAACTTCATTCCAGGAACCTTATTTAATGTAACAAATCCGGGCTGAATATTTTCAAACGCCGGTATGGCCCTTTAAGTTTCTAGGTGGAGCCGTCTAATATTTTAGGCTTTAATTTGTGTTGGTATAAAAGGAATACTTTCTTTATACCGTGGGAAATAAAAAGTAAAAGTTTGAACCCAATATTTTTGCTTAACGATGATTATTTTAACGATTTTTAAGAATAACCTGACTACAGGGCTGGATTACCCAATAGGCCGAATAGGCCTGGGCCTAGGGCACCAAGTCTACAAGGGGCACCAGGAGGTTTTGAAAAAATTAAAATTACAGAATTTGTATTATTTACTTTTAACAATTTTTTTCCGGTATAATTTTAGTAAATGCATCCACATTTTTCGATACCATGTAAAGCAATTATTTATTAACGTCACTAAAATGTAGGCAAAGTCTACATTGAAATTGTATTTTCCATCAATTTGTCAGTTATAAATTGCGGGGCTCCTAGCTCGCTTCGCTCGCCACTGAAAGGGGGCACCAAAATTAGCTCGGGGCTAGGGCCCCACAAGGTCTTAATCCGGCCCTGCCTGACTAGGAAACCAAAGTATTCCTTTGGTTTTAAGGGGCGCGTATTATTTTGAGCCCCGGGCGAAAAATCGCTTAACTCGGACCTGCGCAGAATGGAATCCGCTCATTTACATATATCAAACCGTAAGTATGTCTCTTTAGCCGCGTTCACACTAGACACTTTGGAACCGTCTTAAAACAGTTTCGAAAGATCAAACGGTAAAATTTTGCTATCGAATGTATTTATCGTATGGCTATTAATACAGTTGACACCGAAAATGTTCAATTTTATCTTTCGAAACCATTTGAAAACGGTTCCAAAGTGTCTAGTGTGAACGCGGCTATAGTGGAAAATATTTTACTGGGAGGTATTCACGGAGTTACGTCATTACAGGGAGAAAATCTCCCCTAGTGATGCGCTGTCAAAAGCTGCGGGAGACGTGAGAGCGAGGAGACGCAAATCGGCGAGTCTCCGTGTTGCCAGACGATCTATAATAGGCGCTTTAAGGGGGAAGAATACAGTAAAAGCCTCTTTTTCGTTCAAGCTGAACGTTTCTGTTTTAACAATTACATAATTTAATAATATTTTCCTCTATAGTGCTTAGAATAATTTTGATAATTATAATATTAATAGTTAACGAGATATAAGTTCCTAACTAAAAGGTAGTTTGGGCAATTGCCCAACTTGTTTAGCTCCGGGGTCCGAATTAAAACGTAATAACTTAATTACTTTTAAATTTAAAATTGCCGAAATTATTTTAAGCACTAAACAAGAGGCTGTTCTAAACTTAAATATTAATTTTATAATTTAAAATACAAAATTACAAGAGTTCAGCTTGAAATAGCGCGAAAGTAGACAATGGCCACTGTAGTCTTCCCCCTTAATAAAACATCTTCAAGGAAATCGCCAAGAAGCAATATATCCGAGAGCCAGGAGTCCAGGACCTGCAAGTTACTGTTTATTCGGTGCTTGTGGAAATAATGGAAACTTTTCACCTGTAAACAGAACTTCTTGTTTTAGCTAACCCTTAATATGTCAAAAAAGCTACCTGGTTAAAAGGAAACACTTTTTACATACCGTACAAGTGAAAAGTTTCCATTATTTCAACAAGATCGAAATAAACAGTAACTTGCAGGTCCTGGCTCTCGGATACATTACTTCTTGACGATTTCCTTGAAGATGTTTTATTGAAGCGCTTATTCGTAAGTTTCAATAATGTAAAGGTATTTTAAAATACAGCCAACTTCAACAGTTTTGACACGCGCTTTTATTTTATCGCAATTGGCCAAGATGGTACTCTTCCGCGAGACTAATTTGAAGAACGCGCCGCCTCTTTCATTGCTAAATTTTTTTAAACCAATAGATGGCGGTAATGATATTGAATCTGGCCAATTATAGAACTTTTCGATAACTTCGAGGAAATTTTTGGAGCATACTATAATTTTAAGAGCGTACTATATATAAAAAATAGATAATTTGGCATCATCTCGTCACACGAGTCGACTTGACGTAAGATTACTTGACTCACGACCATGCACAGACTATTCAGGGTGTTTCAAAAGGTTATGCAAAAATTTGCAGGAGTGAGTTGTAGGGGGTGAGTTGAGAAGTATGCCTGTTTTTTCCCCCATTTTCCTACGATGAGTTAAGAGCGCCAGAAAAGTGTGGCCTACAAGCACCTGGAAGTAGGCTGCAAAGAGCGCAAAACCAAGCAGCGGAGAAACGCGAACATTGAGGTTTGGGTTCGTGTGATAGGTTAAAAAGGACTTTGTAAACAAATCGAGGTAACCAGCGTAAACAAGTAAACTTCAACAGTATTTAAAGTCGTGATGGACCGCGATTTCTCATCACTTTAAACTGCATTACTGCAACAATGGAGTTCACTTCGGAAGAACTTGCGGCTATTCATTTCGCGTATGGACTAGCGGATGGCAATGCTTTGGCTGCTGAACGTCTCTACCAGGAACGGTACCCGAACCGGCGCATCTCCGTGCTTGTTGCAGCCTTTTTTACCTATTACACGAACCCAAACCTTAATGTTCAAATTTCCTTGCTGCTTGGTTTTGCGCTTGTTGAAGCCTACTTCCAGGGGCTAGTTGGCCTAACTTTGAAGCTCTCTGGCGCTCTTTTAACTCATCGTAAGAAAGTGGGGGGGGAATGGCGTACCTTTCATCTCACCCCAGTGGCGTAGCCAGGATTTTGTTTCGGGGGGGGGCACACCATTGAAAAATAAAGTAAAAAAATAAAAATATTTGTACGTACGACCATACGTTTCGGGGGGGGCATGTGCCCCCTGTGCCCCCCCTGGCTACGCCACTGTCTCACCCCCTACAACTCCTTAAAATGTTTGCATAAGCTTTTGAAACACCCTGTATTTTATAGCTCTCAGCGTGGCTTACTCGGGTTTTATGGACTCAAATTTGAATTTCCCGCCTAATGTTTTGGGTCTAAAATTTGTACTTTAAATCTATAAATTTTGGTATTAGCAATGCTAGCGAGTATGTGTAACGAAGTTTTCAAAAAACCTTTCACGTGAAGAGTACGAAGTGTCATATTTATGTAAAAATATTAAATCAAACCCTATTTAAATTATCAACAAATTCCAGATTGAAGTATTGACCCTTCTAAAGAAAATATAAAATATAGTTCAGGAAAAAGTACGAGTTCTCTCATAAAAATGTCACATATTTTGTTAGAAATGAAAACTCAATCCGAGCTTACGTGGCTATCGAGTCTATTTCCTAAAAAATATAACGTACGAAGAACAAAGTTTGGAAACGCGAAAAAAATAATGTTGTAACGCGGCATTCCAAAGGTTGTACCATTTTGGAAAAAAATCCTTTGTTAAACAAACACTTCTACATCCTAGTTTTGTAAAGGTGACGCCAACGCGAAACGTTTTTCCACGAACCTAGATTTCTATAAACAAAAACTCGCGAAAAAGGGTTTCCACTCACTGGAGAACGAGAATGGGTACAAATTTAGGCTTCTTTAAAAACCCTGCAAAAATCTTTCCCAAAAATAGAGTCAATCACCGTTTAGAAGTCCTACATAAAAAATTATATTTAAAAAAAAACCTGAAGGTTACGCCATTGAAAATAGAATTTCTACGAGAAGGATTTTATATACGGTTGTCTGTATGTATATTACCCCCCACAGTAGCTGCCGCTGGGTCACACTTTTCGACGGGTTTACCTTCTATTTCGGTTAGATGAACCGATTTCGCAACGGAAAATTCCGAATCAGGTTAAGAGAGTAGAATTTCCCAGCTTAAACTCAGTCCTTTTCGGCTTTAACAACTTTGGAGATGTGTACTCGTTTGCCCGCTATGAAAAGACAGATCGAATCTGGCATAGTTAGTAATATACAATATTTAAAAAAAGAGGTATTCTATTTGGCAATAACTGATTTGGTACTAAACGGAGGCCCAGAGCGAGATTAACTTATAGTCACGTCAAGCGAGCCTTGGTTACCGTTTCGAAACTGGATGACGAAAAAAAACTAACCTTGAGAAGTTGAGACAATTTTAGCAATACTTCATATATCTCGCAAGATATCGATTGAAAGCGTATAGTTCAAAGTTAAAGGAGTGTTATTTAATTAAATATAAAATCGCTCGAGGCTTCATTTCGATAATTCGATTTGTTCGTTCAATATTCACGTTGACATCTTGCCTGGAAACTTTCTTATCTGAAAAGTATTACAAAATTCTCGAAACCTAATTTTATTTATTTCAAATGGAAGCACTCGAGATCAAGATCAACTTTATTCAAGGCAAAAATTGAATGAAGGGTCGTTCGGCTGGTCATCAAAAGACGGCCGGTTCCAGCCACCTTGAAAGTGGTTCTAACCCATTAAAAATCTCCAGTTCGAACTTGACCAAGTTTTGTTTTTATGAGCGGTAGTATCAGCGGCTTAATCCCGTTACGTGCACCCCCCCCCCCCTTCTCTTTACTCGCCGACCGGTTCCACCCCCCAAAAAAGCAAGGATTCAATGGTTGGAAAGAACTAGAATGTTCTGTAATGCTAGAGAACAATGTTGAATGAATTCTTGGATTCTTCTTATGTCTACGGTAAGTTGAAGAGAGGCGTTTTTCGCCTTAAATGAGGAAGAAGGTTTAAAAATCTTTTAAAAAAAAAGGTTTTATCGTTGGCAGTTAGAATGTTCCAGGAAAATTCTTTCCATTAAAAAGTGAAATTTGGACTTTCTTATCTGTTAAGGAGAAGGAAAATGTGGATGAAAGTGAAAAGGGAGTGGAACAACTTCCGATTCGACCCCTGACCATAGAATTGACAGTTTTATCGCCCAAAAAATTACACATTTAATAACGATATTTTTTTAAAAGTTCCCTCGTATTTTACACTTATTATAAGTATATTACAATTCCTAATAAAAACTTCACTCTTTAAAAATGTATTGAAATTCCTAATAAAAATTTCACTGATTGAAAATGTATTTTATTAAAATTCCTTAGAATATAATAGAATAGAATAATTGAATATTTTAAAATTTATTAAAATGAATTAAAAAATTAAAAAATTAAACGGCACTTGTACATTTAAATAATGAGGAAATAAGATTTAAACCACTTAGTGTACAATAAAACGTTTATTGTACACTAAGTGGTTTAAATCTTATTTCCTCATTAATAGAATAATTGTTTATTGTTCGTCAAAACAGTAAGAGATATACCAGCAAGTTGGCGAACATCGTTCAGAATTACGTTTACATTAAATTAAGTTAAAATGTACCTAATTCATAGAAAAAATGAATTTAAAAAGATGTATACATTAAAAAAAAAGAAAAACGGTAAAAATAACAGCTCCAAAAAAATTTCAATAAATTACCCCTAAAAAGTTTCACTAACCAAAATTTTATTAAAATTCTTTTCAAAAAATCGCTTTTTAAAATTCTTAATAAAAATTTCACGTATTAAATTTTTTTTAATTCTTTAAAAAGCCCGCTTTTTAAAAATTTCATGTATTATTTTTTTTAATTCTTTAAAAAGCCCGCTTTTTAAAATTTCACGTATTATATTTTTTATAATTCTTTAAAAAGCCCGATTTTTAAAATTCTTAATAAAAATTCCACGTTTTAATTTTTTTTTAATTTAAAAAAACCGCTTTTAAAATTCTTAATAATAATTTCCATATTAATTTTTTTTAATTCTTTCAAAAAGATCGCGTATTAAAATTCTTAATAATAATTTCCATATTAATTTTTTTTAATTCTTTCAAAAAGATCGCGTATTAAATTTCTTAATAATAATTTCCATATTAATTTTTTTTTAATTCTTTCAAAAAGATCGCGTATTAAAATTCTTAATAATAATTTCCATATTCATTTTTTTTAATTCTTTCAAAAAGATCGCGTATTAAAATTCTTAATAATAATTTCCATATTCATTTTTTTTAATTATTTCAAAAAGATCGCGTATTAAAATTCTTAATAATAATTTCCATATTATTTTTTTAATTCTTTCAAAAAGATCGCGTATTAAAATTCTTAATAATAATTTCCATATTAATTTTTTTTAATTCTTTCAAAAAGATCGCGTATTAAAATTCTTAATAATAATTTCCATATTAATTTTTTTTAATTCTTTCAAAAAGATCGCGTATTAAAATTCCTAATAAGAATTTCGCTTATTTAAAATTTATGAAAACTCCTATATTTTCACGTTCAGTTAAATGTTCCATTTTCACATTAAATTACGATTTCACTGAAATAACAATTTAATCCGCGAGTTGAAATTGAGACTCCATTTGAATAATGAATCAACGCATTTCTTAATAGAGATAAACAGCTAGCAACACTCCATAATCTTTATTACCCGCACCTTTAAAATATGATAATTCACTTTGTAATGAAAGATATTAAATTAAAGAAATTTCGTCGCCTGAAAGCAAAACGCACGTAACTATACCTGTGGGGCATTTTCAAAAACCTTAATTTAAATAGTGAAAACAAGGGCATTATAAAACTCGAATATCAACGCTTAATTTTCAGGCAGAAGACGGAGAATTTCGCCATTAGTATTAAAATTCGTCATAGAATTCAAATAACTTTTGAAAGCGAAAACAACAACATTCTTAGTACCTGGTTTTCCCTTTCAGCCGACGTGATTACTGCCAGAATTGAAATATCGCGATGCTAAAAGACCTTCAAAAATTCGAGCCACTAAAATGGGTCAGAATACAATTCACGATAATTCCTATAATATTAAGCTTAGTCTCGTAATACTCATTTTTCTTTTAGTTAATTTCTTCGACGTCGTAAATTTCTAATCTTATTCGCTGACTGAATATCAATCGTAAGGCTATTGCGATATTTAAAATCGAGCCCGAAATTTGATTTTACGTAACCCGGATCGGATGGAAACCCTTCTCCCCCCCCCCCCCCTGCCCTCTCCATAACAAGCGCTTTATATTTAATCACCCTCAAAATTGCGTAAATAGCTAAATCACTACTTTGCTATTTGCTTCGCGATTTGTTTCCGAAGTTTAAAAATGGGAGGTTCTTGGCGTTAGAAACCTGTTAGTTACGTTTCCTTTTATATAACGTATAACAAACGAGCGTCTCGAGTTAGCAAATGGCCTCCTATTTTCGTGCTTAAATAAAGCGTATTAATATCAATAGGCCTAAAGTTTTAGTGGGACACGATAGATTTGTAAACTTTTAGTTAATAGCGATCGGGGTTCCTAACGGGATGGACATAGGTGGATACTTATCAAAACGTCGCCTATATATTAGTATATATTAAAATAAATATATCTCAATTTCGGCCATCCACCGACCGTGAAAAGAAGTTTTGTAAGGTGAGATCTTTCGTGCAACGGGGGTGTGAGAAGATTCAACCTACTTTGTAAAAAAATGTACATCGAATAGTTCGACTGTCGGATTGCAGAACTAGAATTTCAAAAAACATTTTTTTAAGAGCCTCTCAGGAAGCGAGGGCCATCGTCTTGGTCGTGAAACTCTCGTGAAATTCGCCACATTTCTTGGAAAAGGTTCCACGAGAGGTATCGAATCAAATTGTTTTTATTTACCAACCAAATCATGCGCTGAATCGAGGATTCCCTATTCATCGAAGAGAAAATTTAATCGTCCGAATTAATTATATTCTTGGATTTCAGTTTTCAAGGTACGCATTTTTATTTTATTTTTATCATCATTTTCCTTATTTCAATCCTAACGTGGTTATTACTTGAAAATAATTAAGATAAATTTATGAAAAAACAAAGTATTTTAGGCTTATCTTTTATTCATTTCATTTTGGTTCAGATTGAATTCTTTATGGTTAAAATAATTAGCTAAAAGTTATACCGAATAAAATAAGGATTAGAGCTGAGAGTATAATATCGAAATTATTTTATTTTAACATTAATTAAATTTTGTAATGAATAAAACTTTTGCCCAAGAGTCATTGAAATTTCGAAAATATTTTAATTTCAAATGCAGATATTTTCTTAAGTGAAATTTAAATTTTTAATATAAACTTAATATTTTGAAAATGGTTTTATATATTCCTAGCAGTGGAATGATTTTGGTTTGGCGGGGATTAAATTGAAAAAAAGGAAAATAAATGTACATACAATAATAATTTTATTTTAACATTAATGAAATTGAGTAATGAATAAGACTTTTGCCCAAGAGTCATTGAAATTTCGAAAATATTTTAATTTCAAATGCAGAAATAAACGATTTTCTTAAGCGAAATTTAAATTTTTAATTTAAACTTAATATTTTGAAAATGGTTTTATATATTCCTGGCAGTGGAACGATTTTGGTTTGGCAATTGAAAAAAAGATAAAAAATTGTACATACAAACAAATAAGTTTAGGGGGACACGTAGCCCTTGCGCCCCCTATCCGGCTTATATCCATCAGTATAAGCAATATTACGATTTTTGGAGGGGTTTTAAGCCTCATATTAGCGCAATATGTCTTGAAATTATACCGTTGAATTAGTTACAAAAACCATCAATAACAAAGACAAGAGAAAAATTATCTTCGCTTGGTTGATAATGTTAAACAGTAGAGCGAGCAAACAGTAACACAACCCACCCACATGAAGCGATTAGACTCTAAATAAGCAACGCATTATCTTCGGCTTAAATTAACTTGTCACTTAAACATGAGGGTATTGATTAATGGACTAAAACACAACCAGCAGCGTCAGTGAAAAATATAAAAATAGAGCTAAGGCCCCAGTTACCAGACGAGAAAACCTAACCTGAGCAAACGTGAATAAAAACGGATTTTTTTCTAAACTTTGGTGGCGGGTCATTGGCGTCTAAAGGGGATGACGACATACACGTAGATTTAGAAAACTTTGTTTTTGGGGGGACCGGAAGATGTCATCCCCACTTTTAGTACCTTGGATAGAATTAAAAGTGTGTCATTCAAGCCGGCAGAGTTGAAGTTTCGAAGGAAGGGGGGCGGGGGGAGTTGTATAAAACGCCGACGTTGAAAACGCGAAACTAGAAATGTACTTTTATAACGGGATCCCGCTGATTTTTTACCTCGGTTTGAGTGCGACGCTAATCCAATGATTGACTGGTTTTTACACTATTTTACATCGCTACAAATATATATATATATATATATATATATATATATATATTCTATAGTAATTATAATTGAGATCAATTACCAAATATCAAATATGATATTTGGTAATTGATCTCAATTATAATTACTATAGAATAGAGCATGTAAGATTAATAATACTAATTGTTTTAGCATATGTAACATAATTACTCATAAGTATGCCACTGTACCTTTATTCCATTCAAAAATCTTCACTAACGGTTTGTTTCACCACGAACCAGTAAAAAGGTGGACTACGTTAGTTTTTAACCTTTTTATTCATCCTGGTAATTTTGGGAGTCACACTATTACTAACATATTTATTTAAGCCAATGGAAAGCCTCTAAATTGAAAAGCTTTATTGAAATTTATAAACTCACTCGGTTTGTGCGGATGAAGTTAAATAATGAGTAGTTTAGAAAAAGAAAAGGTTGGGGAAAATGACCAATACGGTTCGGTTCAGAGATCACTTTCCGAAAATGAAACAAGTAGTCGAAGTGGGATATTCTACCAGCGTTATTAAAACCCATATCAAGCCTAGAAGAGTTAGGCCTAGGCTCAAAAGAATCTGCCTTGTAGATGCCCCAGAAAAGCTCAACCTGAATTTCAACTATTTTTTTCAATAAACCTACTTTTTTATTTGTCAATGCAAATTTAATTTCGAACGTGAGTCTCCGAAAACTTTATTAATTTGCATATTAATAGCATTAACAGCACTTGACACTATATTGTAGTTCATTTTAGCCCCTAAGCCTTGGTTGTTCAAACCGGTTTGTTTACTAAAATAATGGCCGTCGGTTTATCAGAAGTAGAGCTAATTGTGCGACGACATAATCGGCATTCGAGATTCGATGACGTCAAATATTACTTAGGGTACGGATGACGCAATATTTGTGAAACAAACCGTTAGTGAAGAAATAGAGCTAGTGGCATACTTATGAGTAATTATGTTACATATGGTTGTAGTTATGTTCAGAGGTGCTCGCGCTTTGAGCTCCAGAGAGCGCGAGAGCTATTTTTGAGCGCGAGCTCCACTCCCGGACAAAAAAAGATTAGGAGTGTGAGCGCGAGCGCCGCCGTCTAGCTCAATATTAAAGATCGCGAGCTCGGAAAATTCGGTTTTTGCCCATCAAAAATTCATTACAATAGCTCTTTCTATAAAATAATTATACGCATACATGTATATATATATATATATATATATATATATATATAATATTTCCGTGTGGACGGTCTCGTGCGTCTTCGCGCGAGCTCAACAAAAACAAAAATATTCGCGCGCTATCTAACTTTAACTGCACGATGAATCTAACGTAATCACGTGACCTCTCGTATTTTATATAAAGAGCTAATAAACAGGTACCTTCGATGGCTCTATGCCGAATCCAAAGTAACTGTGTATATTACTTTGTGTATATTACTTTGCCTAGCAAAAGCTTACCCCGTCTAGGACTAGTTACTTATTTATAAACTTTATAGGGAGGTTATACTTCTACCTAATAGATGTAATCAGGAATCCAAACCTATACTTGGAATGCTCATCGCGGCAGATTTTCGTCTCGATGTGGCTGACGGTTTTTTTGACGTCACTATGTTAACTTAACAAACAACAACGTGAGGGTTGAGCGCGCGCAGAGGGGATTTTTTCCTCGTAGGCGGGGCCAAAGTCGTGACGTCAGAGTGATCTTACCATACGCGATACGGCAGGATAAGCATTCCAAGTAGAGCTATGGATTCCTGATGTAATATATACTTGTGATAATTGTAATAAGTGTGACATGTTCTATTCTATAAACATAATTTTTCTAACCAGTGACTGTTTCACCAATGATAAGATAACATTGAAATTAAGAGACTGATAACTCCCTTCGCTATGCCTTTGATTGAAATAAAGTGATTACTAGTCATTGTAACAATGTCCAATAGATCGGTGACTTTTTACTGAGCAGATTAGATTTAAAAAATGAAACGCTTTCAAAAGCAAAAGATTTTTAGCCACCTTGCGGTGAAATACTTGAACAAAATTCTTAAAGCGATTCCTTAAATCTCGTCTCCCGTTTCAAACAACCGTTAGCAGTGAGTCCCATAGATTTTTGGTCCATGATCCAACCAGGGCCGGACTTAGAGATCCTGGGCCCATAGGCAGATAAGGAGTCTGGGCCCCCTTTTCACGCGCTGCATTTACTCTTATCCCTGGAACTAGGCAGCTAGGCTGTGCCTGAATTTCCCTGTTTCAGCGTAAAAGTCTGAGCTCTACGGTTATATTACTAAATAAAAGCTCTTAACAATCGTCGACTAAATATGCGATAGTTATGCAACATTGCGATTTAAGGCTGCGTCCGTAAACTGCCAGGCAGAAATTTTGGTAATTTTAAAACAAAGTCTGCTTCTACCTAGGAATTTCTCCAATATAAATTACGATTGATATTATAGATTTATGCCTTTGAATACAGTAATTACGGTCACTGGAGGGCCCCTTCCAAGGATAGGCCCCTAGGCCACGGCCTAGGTTGGCCTAGGCGGAAATACGGCACTGGATCCAACCATGACCGTGCAGACAGTGCTGGGGCAAGGGGCTTCACCCGAAATATCTTTGCACGGCCCTGGATTTAACTAACTAACCAGTGATTCTGACAAATAAAAAAAGAGTACGGAGTTATACTAGTTTGCTTTTCCGAAACTTCCGATAGCGCAATAACTAATCGTTTGAGGGAGGAGCAACATAATCACGTGTTTTGATAAGCGGGAAGGTATACCTCAGTCACGTGACGGAACCCCCGAATTTTGCCAATGATTCCATCGATATCCTTCAGTGTAATCCCTATCTACTATGTTACTTGTGGTTATACTGATATCTACTTTGGCAAGTTCGCCAAAACGTCTAAGAACCGTAGTGGAAGATGCCATATTTTAACAGATTTCACAACTACTTACGCGTAAATTTCCACACATCTAAATCGAGCTTGTTAATACGGTGCATGAATTAAACCATTGCCCAATTCGCCGTAGGATAATTGTCGCTCCTGTTCTAGGAAGTCAAGAGGTTTTATTTAAATACGAATATCTCCACACGTAACTCAAGCAAACACCTGATAAAAAACCATAACGCTTATTTCGAATTCCATTTAGTCTCAGGGGCTACCAGCTCGATTTACGATCACTCTCAGACCTGAATTAATTTTGGATACCGAGAAACGTTATCGAAACACCTTTTAAAAAAATTTAAAGGTGAAATGAAACGTTTTAAAGGTCACGATCCTGGTACCAAATCGGCCAATGAATCAAGAGGTCACAGGGTCAGTTCAAACTGGGAATTTTCGTTTAGTGACCTATAACTAGCGTTCGTTAGCCAATATTTCGGTAATAAACTGATTAAAATTTAGTTTCTCCGTACTACACGGAGAGACTTATCCGCCGTTCAATCTGCCCGTTATAATATTAAAATACGTAAAAAAGTTCCAGACACGCGAGGATTTTGAACTTTCTCTTTCACAGTTATCCGAATTAAGATGCCCGTCACGTCCACGAGTTGCTCAAATTCTTATGCCTCTCGTGCCGAGTCTCGATTAGATAAATTTATTTTTGTCGATAGCGCGTCCACCAGCATACGCCTGAGACGTGATAAAACGCCGGTTCCAATTAGATAACATTCGCGTGACGTCATCACTTTCCATTTCGCGCCTTGGCCGCCATCTTGACCATTTTTTTTAACCGCCAGCAGATTTGCCCTTGTTTTGACGACGTTCAACATTTTCACCGACTTTCCCATATTTATACTTTTTTTACCGCTTCACGTTAACTTTTTTATTTTAAACCACTTTCGAAGCTAGGGTAATGGGTCGAATATCCAGTCACGTTGCCAGATATTAACTTTAAATTGCTTAAAATATTACGCGGGCTGTTTAACACACTTTCTACTAAATAATTTTGGATATTGTTTCGTATCGAAACTGATCTGTCTGGTTTTTATTTTATCTCAACTGTTAATAGTTTCGAAGACCTATTCTCCTCGGTTACCAATTCTCAAACTTCTCGAGTGCTTTACTTAATCTAACCTTGCCATTTCTAACCCAATCTTAATTACCTTTTTATGGGGCAGGACACGGTGGTGCTCCGGTTTGAGGTCTCGATCATAGGCGGGTAAACCATGGGTGCCGTAAAATCGGAAATAATTATTTAAATAAATTTTATTTTAAAAAATGACGTGGCTGGTAAGAATTGTTATTAATAATTTTTACACCGTGTCTGTCTGTCTGTGGGTGGGTCTGTCTGTCAGGCCTGCGAACGCGTTCGCATTTTCGGGGCAAAGGGTGATCACTGCGTACCCAGTTTCTTAGAATCAGGGAAAAGGTTTTTCCAAAAGCGCCCTTTTTTTGTGATTGGGTGTAGTATAATTTTTTAATCGGCCAGGATTCGAACCCGAACCCTCTTGCACGACAGATGAGCGTTCTACCGCAGAACCACGGATACAGTTACGCTACACTGAAAATTAAAAACTTTTCCGAGGAGAGGTATATTTTGGCTTGCCAACTTGTTTTTAATTGTTCTTATCTTACCAAATTGACGTTCACCATATGGTTGAGACGACTGTATGCATAATTAAAGCTTCATATTTACATTTACTTTTAGTTATATGTGATACAATTATTCGGTTGAGAGAGACTCGGTGAGTTTTCTTAATCTTGGCTGCGTTAGAAATTGAAATAAAGCGGCTAAAACTACCCCCAGTTAAAACATAAGGGATATAATTTTTATCTGTCATTTTCCAAGATGGCGTCGGAGATTGACCAACCATAGTAGAACTAATCGGATGGTAGTGACAGACTATGGCAGAAATTTCATCGAAATCTGATAAAATATACCGACAGCTATATTGCGTAAGCTATAGAATTTGTATCCGCCATTTTCCAAAATGGCGTTGTATTTCGATCAATCATAGTAGATATAATCTGCCGATCGTGACACACTAACAACTTTTTAAGAAATATAATATTATTCCCCCATTTTCCAAAATGGCGACGAATTTCAAATGAAAACCGTAGAGCATGAATCTATTTAATCCATGAATATTCAACTCTATCATTAGCCAGGGTATACTCCGAGAAAACGTGGGGCGGAGTGATTTACGTTTTTAAGCCAATAAGAACGCATTCTGAACTTATGTATTTTTAGCACAAGATAATTTACGAGAGCAGAATAGCTGCGAAATGACTTCTTACGGACGGTTCGCGTTATTTTGTTAAAATTAAGGTTGAGAGTTATAAATATTTCTAGAATAAAAATACAAAATGAAGGAATGTAACTCTTATCTTTTGAAAGAGATTCTATCGAGTGTCTGTGTGGTTTTTAACAATTTAAATATACAAACTATCTATGAAAAGCTAAGCGTCGGTGATACTTTGGAAGAAAACCTGAGACAGGGTTTGCCATATTATTATTAAATAATAAATACTGTTATAATTTTATTATAATAATAGCTATTCTAAAAATAATATTAAATAAATAAATAAATGAATCTATGGATTCATGATAAATACTGCAAAAAGGAAACCTAACCATAACGCGCCATTTTAGGAACTAACGCTTCGTCTGCTTATAAATAAGAGCTGGGCAGTGCTTCCACTTCCAAAAGATCATTTTACCCAGACTTAAGCTGAAAAATTACCACTTTTACCCATTCCAAATTTCAAAAATACCCATAAATTTCCCACAATAATCAAACAATAAAATATCCACTTTTACCCATTTTAAATTTTAAAATACAATGAAAATTCCCATAAAAAAAAACAAAAATTATGCAGTTTAATTATCACAGTTTTTTCTTTAATTTTTACAAAGAAAAAGACGCTAATATTAATGGTATGTATGCAATTCGCTTACTAAGGGACGAAAACAATATTTTAGTCTGCTCCAATCGGCAAAGCTAACAACAGAGGAAGAACCTGAAAAGGTCTCGACATAAGCAAAACCAGTTTTCTACTTACGGTCAACTTAGTTACACTTTGTCAAAAAGGGAAATTATATTTCATGGTGGATTATTTTCAAAATTTTTAAATACCCTTAAATTTCCCATGAAATGTTCAAAATACCCTCATTTTACCTGATAATGGGTATATAATGGCTAGCCGAGGGGTTGGGGCGCAAATTTATGAGTTTTGCCCTGGGCGCCAAATATCCTTGCTACGTCACTGTATACAGACAAAGTTATATTACAGCCTTTTACAGGTAGTCGAATTGAAAATAAACCTAAAATTTAATTGTGGGAAAATGAAAGTACATGTGTTTTAGAGGACTAATAAGGGTACTTTATAGGCTCTTTCAACTTAAACCGTGCAGTGCACTCGCACTTGCGTGTCTACGACTCGCAGTTCGTTAAAAGCCAGCAACAATAATTATTCATACTTCTACGATTCTATACCGTAGAGTTACGTGGCGACATCTGACGCCAAGATAGAGTAACTAGAGCACTTATTATCAGAAGGAACTCGACAAGAAGAGTTAACGCGCTCTAATTTGTCACGGGTCAACTAGTTTCATTATATCAAAATGACATATCTCCGACTAAAGGCAATTGACAAAACAGACGCCCGTGGTATTAAGACACCTTCGACTGGATACTAGAAAGTAAACCAACGGAGTAATTTATCTTTAGAGTTTAGATAAAGGCGCTAAGGTCGAACCGTAATAGCGATTTGGGTTTCGAAATTCTTTAATACGAGGTTAAATCCACTAATATCGGGTGTAAATAAACTGAATGTACTGATCGGTGAGAGTGGTTCATCTTCAACTCTCGGCACAAAGACCCGACTTGCCTTTTTGCCCTTTCCCACCGCCATGGATATAATTTCGTCTGTTGTCTTAACGCGGACGAAATGAGGACGGTAACCCGCAAATCACGCAGCGGCCATTTATTTGCAGAAAAAAAATTCGAAAATTACGCTCCGCTAACTGAGGTTCAACTTTCATCGACCGCCCTTTAAAACCAAACCAAAAACTGCGCGTGTAATTGGTTCATTGAAATAAAAACGAGTTGGGTAAAAGAGCGATTCAATCTCAACGATTTTTAAGTTTTTAAATTCCCCTAATAAAGGGTCATGTTCATCCAAAAAGAGAATATTGCATTTTTAACTTTTTAAACACGGATTACGTTTTAAGGGGTCGTTCGTAAAGTATAATTATTGAAAAATTATGTGGCATCATTTATTTTGCAGCGCATGCGACTGACATTAAAAATTTCGTCAATCAGCACGCCTGGAATATACGCGTAAAAACCTCGCGAAATTTATCTACATTTCAACAAGGCATCCCGACAGAATAGTAGCCAGGGGGCACAGTTGGTACTAACCCTCCCCTCCCCCCGAAAATAGAATGGTTGTATGTACAATTTCTTTTTCAATTATATGCCCATTGCCCATCTCCCCAGGCTACGTCACCGCAAACGAATATCCAAAAAATTTAATAATTTTCTCAGTCTAAGAAGGACAGTATCTAATGAACTATCCATTAACTCTCCTTAAAGTGCTAATATAAAAGTATTTTTAAAATTAAATAATTTGAAGTTCCTCATCTAATCACTATTTTTTAATGTACGATTTTCTGTTAAGAAGTTTTGGAAATTTTAGGAGAGGAATCAGAAATATTTTAGATGACCCTACGAAACGCTCAGACCATAGATGGAAATTTACAATTCGGACTCCATTACGATGAAGTTCTTAGTTAGATGTAGTACATTAACTTTTAGTATAATTCATTCCCCACCACTATCCCCATATTTGGTTTTCCGTTGCTACGCAACTCGTTTTGAAAATTTTAATGTTTAGGCTTAGCTTTTCTTTTCGGTTTAGTTAGTCGTATGCCAGATTCCCTGCGCGGTACTGATGAGCCCCAAATAGTTCGAAACCGGTCTACCGTTGGAATTTCTGGCTATTTTAATTACTTTTAAATTCGTTTTTGACTCGAAGATCTATTTGGTCCGAGTCTCGCATCTTTATATAATTATCAAAGACCTATTGGTTCGAATAATTCTCATGGTTGTTCAAAATGTAAAATGCAAAATACTTTCTCCATAACTCAAAATGCAAAATGTAAAATGCATTTTGAACAACCCTGGTAATTCTTCAGTTTTATAATAAATTTAAATTCGTTTAGGGTTTAGCTTTTTTTGCGCTCTTTTTTATTATGAACTTTTCTACCTTTTCGCGTGTTTTAGCCGTTTTAACTTTTACTATGCCTACGACGATGACAAACATTTCGAAATTGGAGTCACTGATAAGGAAGCCTAAACTGTTTTTGACAATTTTATCGCCTGATAATCTCTTCTATAGTCATGTTTATATATATCAGAATCAGAATAATTGTATTATTTAGTGAAAAAAAGGTTGTTACATTAGGGTATTTGGGCTAAGTCAAAAATGACTTGTGAGCCCTTAACAAATTTGAAACATTGAGTTATACAATTGACGGATTTTGAAATGACGTTTTAGCGCGCGACACTACAGGTACATGTCTTGGGCACACAGCCTTCTTTGCGTGCTTTTTTGACCATAACATCTTGGATTAACAATAGTAGTGCCTACCTGGATATATCACTCTAGCGTTCCGCGTGCATTTCCGTAGTGTTTGTTACGGGTTCTGCCTTGTAAAAGCTACTAGTTACGGGAGTTTCGGAAATTCTCCGTTAACTTCACCGAAGCGGCGCTGCTGTCGCAAAAGTCATTTGCTTGTCAGGTTTATTCTAAGTGATATATCCAGGTAGGCACTACTATTGTTAATCCAAGATAACATGTAGAGGTATTTCACGCGCAAAATGAATTTTATAAGCCGTCAATAGTGAAGTTATCTTTAACAAAAACAATATATTAAAAATTTCAACTAATTTAGTTAAAAATAGTAAAAAGAATTTGACTGGGATACAATATAAAACAGGTTATATTTTTAAAATGAATTGCTTCAGCTCTTTTTTAAAAGAAGGTTCATTCTCTTTAATGTCAATATGTTTTAATATCGAATTTATTATTTTGATACCGTTGCTCTCATTGACGGTAAAATAACCACCTTTATAGACAGCCCGTAAAAAGAATTAAAAGATCCAGTACCAAATAACAGTGAACACCCTGTAGACCCGTTCTTCAAGACGTGCCGAGATTAAGAACTAGATTAAAATTATCCACGCCGAGTCTGTCTTTATCTCTGGCCATACCGGTATCCCGCTTTCGCTTTCTCTCTGGAAAAAGCATTTCGCAAAAATATAACCTTTTCCCAGACCTTAATTCATTCCACGAATAAAGAGTGAGGGCGCCAAATACCGATGGCCAATCACCAGCCCGCAATATTTATATTGACCGACTGTTTATTTTGAAATGCTTCATTAGAGTTCACGACCTCTTTATTAAGAGTTTACTGTGACTCATGATTTGAAATTTTACACCGTAAGAGAGGGCTGAAACCCAGTTTTCTTATATTTGGGGTCCACCGGAGAAAGTTTACGAGTTCGTTGGCTGGCGGGCCACTCGAGGTCGTTGCTTATCTGACCGAACGCTCCGATCGACACCAATGGTTCAATGTTTACACGCTTTTCGCCTAATTCCCAAGCAGTCCCGACTGGACCTTGTTTTTGACACATAACCCGTAATTTTAAAGAGATAATCGTTTATAATTTATGATGTATAATATACCGCCCGTAAATTTCTTTCCAGTTCAAAAACAATATAATTAAATTATGGTATTCAATAAAATTTTCCAATTTAAATCTGGGCCGTGTAAACCCTTTTCAGGGCCCGAGGCTGATTATGTAATCGCGAGCCCGTCTGATTGAAATTTACAGAAAAAGAACATTTCGATCTTCACGACAGAAAGAGCATTTTGTAATATTCACAAAGAGCTAAATTCCAAAAGAGTCCCAATAGAAAATATTAAAACTGACGCGTAAGTTCGCGGGAGGGGTATAGAATCGTTTAACCTACAATTTTATTGGTTAATTATTGTAATGATTAATTAAGGGCTCGAAGTGAACGCACTCTAACGTCGCGAACATAAATTACGCGTCAGATTTTACCGCTCCGATGAAGGATTACGAGCTTTCGTCACCGTTTTTCCTAATGCAAGACGTGGGCACCTGCCGCACCCAGCCATTGATTTCTTTTGCATTATACAGTCTTAAGAGTACGGTATTAATCTTATTAACTCGGTATTCTAATGAAGTCTTCATCTGTCGAAATTGGCGTAGCGGGGGGCGCCACCTTTAATTAACTACGTAACATCCTGTTCCTCATTGTTTACCTACATACCTTTCATTGACTGACGTGTACAAAATCGCGAACACCAATTTTATTCATGAATTCGAGTCTTTCGGTAATCCGACCTGATTCGGATATATTCAAATTAGACAGCTGAAGCGAAAGACCCCTCGACGTTTGACAGCGAGTGTCGCGTTAGATATAAGAATTTTTGGCAAAAGCCCCAAAAAAGTCTAAACTGCCGCGTATAAATGTTTATATTATCCGGGCCGAAAACTACCAAATTAATTATTTTATCCTCCCTACTATTTCGCAAATTTTTTGATTTAATTATATCAAGGTAACCCGAAGCAAAACCAAAATTTTGCGCGCTCCTAGACCGAAAAATAAACGTTTTTGTTTTTATGAAACCATTATTTATACGTATAAATAGCTATACCAAGAATTCCAAAGGGCAATTTATCACGTCAAAAGACGGCCCGGATGGAAATTAGCTTTTATTTTACTCGATTTTCTCATCATTTTCATGAGGAAAACGCCCTCCGATTCTGAGTGCCATTTCAATTATTTCGGTTCATTTACTTTTGGTATTGTTAAGATGATATTCACGATATCTTTAAACAAGATGGCGGCCTTAGCTCGAAGGTAGTAAGTTATGAAGGAAAGTGGATGACACAAGCCTTCCCCTATACTGATGATGACGTCACGAGAATACTTCGCATAACCTACTTGAAGTTTCCAAATGAGCCACGGATTTGTTAAAAATTGTTCCAAATTTATTCGAAAAGTATGTTAGCAAAACTGACAAGTACCCGAGGTGTTTATTGCCGATTTGGTTCAAAGTCGGGCGTAATGTAGACCTAAATGAGATATGAAATTTCCCAAAAGGAGAAGTTGCACTACCCATTCGATTTGCTATGGTAACCGAAAATGTTTGAATATTTAATTTCAATTTGTATTTCTGTGGAACCTTAATTAATTTTAATTGATATAAACAGGTCAATTCACTGATCAAAACGTGTAGGATAAAGCCAGGCGCGTAGGAACGTTTAGGATTAAGGGGGTACAGTTTGAACAATGAATTTTGAACATTGAATTTAGCGCCCCTCTTAAACGTAATAAAAATATACTTTTGGCGCCCCTTTCCAATTTTAAAAGGGGTACAAACAATATAAAACCCATTCCTACGCCACTGGATAAAGCTACTAATAATAATAAAATAATAATCAGCTAGGCACCACCTTAGGCCCAAGTCATCTTGAGACTTTTAATGCCATTAATTCAGGTGGCCGGGTTACACGCGTAGGAGGGTGGTGGAAAGCCCTTCATGCCTCGCGAGCCAACAGCTCCCTACACTAACTATTACCGTTAACCTCAACAAGTTTTTATGGAAGGGGAAACCGAAGAGCACGGGGGAGAACCCCTTTAATCAGTGAGGAGATAACTTGCAAACTCAACACAGAAGGAGTGGTTCCAAGTTTTTTAGCTGGGATCGAACTCGGCTTCTCTTGCTGCGAGGCGAAAGTGCTAACCACTCCGCCACCCCACTACTATAGAGTAGTAGCACTCCGTAGCTTTGGCCATGGCCACCATTTTGGTCGCAAATTTTTTATCTATAGGAAAGAGCATGGGTGACGTACTAGGACGTCACAGTGCCATTACTCTATTACACTTCTACACGAAGGCCCGACAAGAGAAAGTTGAAGCCTGTACAAATTACCGAGACCCGTGCAGCCTCGGGGACCCGGTATTGAACAAACAAGGTAAACTTCTCACAAGTTTCTCCGAGGGGCTAGCCACTTCTTCAAATTATGTACACCGATTACAGCGAGTACAGCCTTTGGTAGTGCTAAATCTGTAATCGATTACTTACAGTCAAAGCTACACTTGTCTTTCTCCAGTATTAACGATTCTCTTTTGGCCCCGGAATTTATATTTTATCGGGACCCGGGCCCGCTGTCGGGGGCCCTGCCTACAAGTTACCCGTACAGTTTTTCTACCGCTAGCTTAACCTGTTAAATATCAAAATTTTTACAACCGAAATAGACAACCATAGTTCAAATAACTACCGTAAGCTGGCGCCACTTTCACTAGGATGTCAACTATCAGTAAAAGTAAAAGTGCGAAAATAAACTTTGGCCTCCGCGCGAAAAGAGCCTTGACCTAGAGTGAATATCGTAACAAATGTCGTACAGTGACGAGTCAAAAAAATTATTTCAAAATATCAGAACCGTTAAGCGACACCTCCTTAGAAGTAGTATTGAATTGAAGTAAGTTGTTATGAATCAAGATTCGACATTCCCCCAATCGCGCATTTCGTAAGCGGAGGGGGCCCCAAAACACGGATTCGAAAATGGCCGGAAAACAATCGCGATAGAAACCCTTACGTACTTAAGTGTCGCGACGCTTCGTTAGGGATCTATTACGGAGGACTAATGAATCTGCACTCAAGGCCGGCCCACCGTAAATTTCGCTACCTTAGAGCAAGAGTCAAGCAAGTCTGAATACCCCTATTTGAGAAAAACCAGTTTTAAGTTTGAAATCTAGCATAATAACAATGATATTCTAATAATGAAAATTGATAAAAATAGAGTGAAAATATATATTGAAAATTTTGTGCTGACAAGGAGACTACCCGAGGTGGTTATCACCGATTTTGTTGAAACTCCGGGATTAGGTAGACCTTATGGTAGTATGAAAATTGCCAAAGGGAAAAGTTGCAGTGGGCTTTAGTTTTCCTATGGCAACCGAAAATGTTTTGATCTCTCCATTTAAAAAAGCGTATTTGATTTTCTCGATTACCCAAATTTTGTTAAAATTTAACCAATATTGATAAATTTTAGCCAAAATCATTGATCAATTTTACCCAAAATATTTCAAATTCATCTTTTTGGGTAAGTTTTGAAAATTTAATTTGGCAACCGAAAATGTTTTTGATCTCTAAAAACCAAAAAACTCCATTTAAAAAAGCATGGGATTTTCTCGGTTTCACAGGGTACTTAATTACTTAAAAAATTTGAAAAAAATAAATTTTCAAAACTTACCCAGAAAGATGAATTTGACCTATTTTGGGTAAAATTGATCAATGATTTTGGCTAAAATTGATCCATTTTGGTTAAATTTTAACAAAATTTGGGTAACCGAGAAAATCCCATGCTGTTTTATATGGAGAGATCAGAAACATTTTCGGTTGCCATAGGAAAACTAAAGCCCATTGCAACTTTTCCCTTTGGCAATTTTCATTCTACCATAAGGTCTAAATAACCCCCGAGTTTCAACAAAATCGGTGATAACCACCTCGGGTAGTCTGCTTGTGAGTCACCTTAATTTAAAAACACTCAAGGATTATTATTTTGAATTTTTTTCAATAGTCACGTATCTCGACTTACTTGACCTTTCCTCTCAGGTAGCGCGTTGTTCATCCCGATTCGCTCTGACAGTTATTTCAGTCAGGAAGACCCCAATTAAAATGCGATACAAATATAAAGACAACGTTTATTTTTTAGGAAAAAAACCCCAACAAAATTAGGCGAATATTGAGTCCATGCCCACAATAGCCGAATCGTATACTAGTTAATGGAAAGAGTAGAAAATATAGCTATCAGTCATTTAATACGAATGGGAGAGCGCGGGCAGGTGATACGGGCTAGTTGGAAAATACAATGAACCCCACTCGCTCTGGACCATACGTTGTATTTTCAATATTAGAATAAAAGGTTTATATATTTATAAATTCGCGAGTTGGGAAATTGGCAATTTAAAAATTGTAAGTAAAAATAAATATTCCTAAGAAGACAAAACATACGGGGCTCGTTTAAAATTTTGCAAACGGATTTCCAGGGTTGTTCAAAATGCTAAATGCAAAATACTTTCCCAAAATGCCAAATATTTTTACAAATGCACTCTGTTTACTTTTAATTATTTATATTTTAATAATTAATAATTAATTACTAATTAATTAATTATATTTTATATTTTAATTATTAATTACTAATTAATTATATTTTATATTTTAATTATTAATTACTAATTAATTAATAATATTTTATATTTTAATTATTAATTACTAATTAATTAATTATATTTTATATTTTAATTATTAATTACTAATTAATTAATTATATTTTATATTTTAATTATTAATTACTAATTAATTAATTATATTTTATATTTTAATTATTAATTACTAATTAATTAATTATATTTTATATTTTAATTATTAATTACTAATTAATTAATTATATTTTAATAATTAATAATTAATTAATTATATTTTAATAACTGATAATTAATTGTATTTTAATCATTAATAATTAATTATTATTTTTAATTATTAATTTCTAATTAAATATTACTAATTAATAATTAAATGTTACTAATTAATAATTAAATGTTACTAATTATTAATTAAATGTTACTAATTATTAATTAAATGTTACTAATTAATAATTAAATGTTACTAATTATTAATTAAATGTTACTAATTAATAATTAAATGTTACTAATTAAGAATTAAATGTTACTAATTAATTAATATTATTAATAATTAATTACATATTATTATTAATTATTAATTAATTATCATTATTAATTAATTATCATTATTAATTAATTATCATTATTAATTATTAATTAAATATTATTATTAATTATTAATTAAATATTATTATTAATTATTAATTTATTATTAATTATTAATTTATTATTAATTATTAATTTATTATTAATTATTAATTTATTATTAATTATTAATTTATTATTAATTATTAATTTATTATTAATTATTAATTTATTATTAATTATTAATTTATTATTAATTATTAATTTATTATTTATTAATTATTAATTATTAATTTATTATTTATTATTAATTTATTATGAATTATTTATTATTAATTTATTATTAATGATTAATTTATTATTAATTATTAATTTATTATTAATTATTAATTTATTATTAATTACTAATTAATTATTAATTATTAATTTATTATTAATTATTAATTTATTATTAATTATTAATTTATTATTAATTATTAATTAATTATTAATTATTAATTATTAATTTATTATTAATTATTAATTTATTATTAATTATTAATTATTAATTTATTATTAATTATTAATTTATTATTAATTATTAATTTATTATTAATTATTAATTTATTATTAATTATTAATTTATTATTAATTATTAATTTATTATTAATTATTAATTAATTATTAATTATTAATTTATTATTAATTATTAATTTATTATTAATTATTAATTTATTATTAATTATTAATTTATTATTAATTATTAATTTATTATTAATTATTAATTTATTATTTATTATTAATTATTAATTTATTATTAATTATTAATTTATTATTAATTATTAATTTATTATTAATTATTAATTTATTAATTTATTATTAATTATCAATTTATTATTAATTTATTATTAATTATTAATTTATTATTAATTATTAATTTATTATTAATTTATTATTAATTATTAATTTATTATTAATTTATTATTAATTTATTATTAATTATTAATTTATTATTAATTATTAATTTATTATTTATTATTAATTTATTATTAATTATTAATTTATTATTAATTATTAATTTATTATTAATTATTACTTTATTAGTAACATTTAATTATTAATAATTACGTAGAGATTTCTTAACCATCCTCGCAGCCATCGTGGGAAATAAAGCGATGGCACTTGTACGAATGTTCGTCTGCTTCTGAGAAAGTAAATAACTGTGTATCGCCATTTATGATTACTTGGGAGTAAATAGTAGATGAACTTTGTCTACAAGAGATGGTACCAGAGTAAAAACATTTTGAAAAGGCATTTTGAAAATGTTTTTCCACATCTAAAACCCACAAAATGCAAAATGCAAATAAGTTTCCTAGAAACTCAAAATGCAAAATACTTTTCCTAATTCAAAATACAAAATACCATTTTGGCATTTTCAAAATTAATTTTGAACAACCCTGCGGATTTCCCTGATATTTCCAAATGCAAGCGAGCGTCCATAGTATTTTAACCCTTGAAAATTTCACTTATTTCCATAACAAAATAATTCAGCTTTCCCATAAATTTTCCGTGATTTCAATATTGAATTAACACGACGTATCAGTCGTGTAATTAAATATTGTTATCATTTGGACCATGGACATCAAATTCCACAATCTATTAGATGCCCTATTTTTTCCAAGTCTTCCAGTTATCCAACGTTTGTAACTACACCCTGAACATCTGTGTATCTCGGTTAGAACTTAGAACACTTCTACACGTCGCCGTTCACCAACTTAATTGTCCGCAAAGACAACTATTTTATTGTTTACACAAAATTTCTCTTAAGTAGAATGTAGTAGAATCAACGATACAAATCATACAACTATTGGTTATCGATAAAATTTGGTTGGTAGAAGTGGTGAAATACGTTTAACAGTTAATGATAAAGATAATACACTTTGATCTTAGACAAACAATGAAGTTTATTACAAATTTCCAAATTAAATTACACCAAGCTGAAAGGCATGACCATGAATTGTTTTTTGAGCTATGCTTGTCACGTAAATATTCAAAATAAATTTTCCTTAATTTGATGGTAATTTAATAGGCCTATTTGAATTCTTAAAGCAATCCTTTTGAAGAAAACATTGCAATTTTAAAATTACTAAAATGCCATATTTTGAACAATTCAAAATTTTCATTATTTTCCGAAATTGTATGTAAAACAGTAAAAGTGATTAAAATCACTAGAACAAACCGTAAACAACATACGGGAAAATTTTCCAGAAAATACTTAGTCACAAACTATGCAAATATTCTTTAATTACTCTTTTAAATATATACATTAACGTTAATAACTATAATCAGAAGAAAATAGGGGAAGTACGTATCTGTAGCTTTGAGCCATAGAAGTCGTCGTGTGATCCACGCAAATGCCTTTTTACGCATAATAAACCAAACTGAAAAAGTAGTTCCACTTTTGTTTTGATTCAACTCGGCTATAAACGACGAAAGCAAATACGCCTTAGCTCAATTAGCAGAGAATGAGAAGGACATTATGTTACAATTGTTCTATTTAAGAAAAATTGATTTTTTAAACGATGTATTCATCCGCGATTTCCCGCCAAACCGTTTTGGCGCGAAAATTCGTGAAAAGTGACGCCTTTCCAAAGCTGACTAGAAGCGTACTTCCCCCTATTTTCTTCTGCTATAATTTAATTCAAAATGTAAGTAATTTAAATAACATCGTATCCAGATAGTCAGTAAATCTGGTTAAATTCACAGTTTTTACTCAGTAAATTTTGCATTCGAGAATGAACGAAAATACTAGGACTTAGTTGATTCTACGATACAACTATTGGACCGAGCGATAATGTATCGAATAGATCGATCTAATTTTAATGGTTTACGCGGCGATATATGTTTCACATCTGATGAGAAAAGATGCCAAAAATGACGAAGAAGCTTAATATTAAATTTAAATCAAATGACTTTGATTGCCTTTTAATTCGGGTGGCCGTGTTGAATTGCGTAGGAGGGTGGTGGCAAGCCCTTCATGCCACGTGAGCCATCAGCTCCCTACACCCACTATTACCGTTAACCTCAAGTGTTTATAGCAAACTAAAAATCAAAGTACACGAAAAGGAGGTTAACAATACTTATAAAAAATTATGTATTGATTCAGCCTAATGTAAAAACAACTCATAAGGATTATTATTTCGACTTGCTTGACTGTTGCACTTAGGTATCTAATTCGAAACTTCTCAATTTAATCGCGATAAAATACTTATCATAGTAAAGTTTATGGCTTTACACAATATTCTTATACTGGTTGAATATTTTGATAAATCCCGCGACAAAGGACAGACACCCAAACACATTAATATAAGCCCGTCTTAAACTCGTTTCCAAACTCACGCGTAAAATGTTGGGAAAATAATAAACAGACCAGTGGTCCAGAATCAGTCGCCGGGGACAGTGGGTCAACGCGCGGCACGAGGTCAATCCTTTCCCTCTCCAAATCTCCTTGACCGCGCGAGATACGAACGACCGACGGGATAAATAAAAACACCGTCAACGGCTAATGGGCTAGTCTCCCCTCTCTGTCCAAAATTGAAGCACGTACGGTCTCTCGAAAAACGGGTCTTTTTGATTTAATTTTTCCCACCACTTTTTAAATATTAAATGTTATGAAAGAAAATTTCTGAAGTAAAAGACGTAGTCTGCATGGTCTGGGGATAACAACTGGGAGCATTGCCATTGGGGGGGCCACCCGAAATGTGTTTTTGAATGTTTGCAACGTAATGAAGCTCTGAGATGGTGCGGATCTCGGGGGATGAAATGTCGGTGGCGCACTATAACTGGGACTCTCCTTCACTTGACCCTTAAACGATTGTGGGTCGCGCTTCGCACTTTTTACATTTTTTTTTAATATTGCCTTCTTCTTTTATTTGATCATTTTGCCTTACCTTTAGAAAAATACTCCAGAGATTGATTGGAAAAGATATTGCGTCATATTTGGCGTACCTTCGAAAGAATGGATTGGGCTTCAAATTTTTAAATATCTTTGAATTTGTTGTTTAGATTTTGATAAATGGAAAAATTGTTTTTTTTGGCTCATATTGGTCACCTTATGGTTTTGTAGCGTGCTGTAAGCAAAAGTATATAATATATATATTACATATAAGTATTTATCTTGCTAATGCTATTGCAAGCTTCGGCTAATTTTATAATATACCGTGTGCGAGGCACAAATAAAGCATATAGGGATTTACTAAAACCGACTAAAACTATTACATCCAATAAATATCGTTTATAAATAAATAAATATCCTTAGGCGGTATGCAATTTTCAAGTTTTACATTGTTAGGTAGAGTAATAAATCCAGAAACATTTTATCTGTGACGCGGGAAAATTTATCCCATTAAAAAGTGCCTCGGGGTAAATTTTGAATTTTTACTTTAGAATATGGTTTCACACAAAAAAAAAATATTTTCGAGGTGACGAATTTGCATCAAAAGAATCTCGAGATAGGTGAAAGGGGATTGACACTAGGCTTTCACACTAGATACGATGACGTCACGTGTAAGGTACCTAATCATTAGAGATCGTAGTAGTTCTTTCGAGGTTGGAGAGGCCTCCAAACAGACTTGTTTCAGCGACTTGATTTTTCCCAAGCCTTGACAGATTTCATTTTACGCATTTTAAAATTTCATAAATTTCATAACTTCGAAATTAGTCTCGCAGTGTGCGATGGGCAATCCAACACAGAATGAACTATTTGGGCTATCCCCCCCCCCCTCGCCCACCGGTTCCCTGTACTATAACGGGTCCCATCTCGTATTTGTTCGTTGAAGTAATCAGGTCGAGATTTCTGTCGGTCGAGTTTATAGGCCCATTGTTCCTAGAATCCCAATATTAGGGGATTACCGTTTTATGAACTTGCGACTTCGTATATTGTCTTTCGTAAAATTCCGCTATCGGCCAAGTTCTTCCAAAGGTCTTTGTTTTTACAAATTACGAGATAAGTAAAGGCCGGTTTAAACAGTTTATACTTTCGGTTTCGGTAAACGCCTCCGTTTGAGGAAAAAAGTGTAATAATATATATTGACGCGAACGAGGGAATATATCAAATTATACCGTATATGAGCAGAAAATAAAACAATAGAAATGTAATAACCTTCAAAAATTTTTTTTAGTAGACCTATTGTGTTATTTAACGTTTTTATTAATTTGATTAACGTAGAAATATATGACACATTGAAATCCTTCCAGTTGTTTATTTTCAATTTTCACGAAACTAAAAATGGCTAGACTAGGGAAAATGGTCCCAATTTTGGGGATTCGAAATTTCGGGGAGGAGCCTACCTAGCCTACCATCTAGATTTGCCCATAAATCAATATAGTAAAATTTTGATAATAAGAAATCCATAAATTATTTCCCTCAATCATTAAGAAAATTAATGCAAAATAAATAATTATTGTCACACTCTCGTATCAAATTTTAAAAAGATTTAAATAAAGTAAAAAAAACCCAATGTTTTACAGAAAGTGAATAAATTAATAAAACGTTGACCTATTAATTTCAGATATAAATCGGCAAATTACTTGCCAACTATCGGAGACGCGTAAAAGTAAATGAATAGTAATTTTTACGTAAAAACGTTATTTTTTTGCCCTCACGAAAATATTAGAGATAAAAAAGGGGTAACGAATAATTTTCTTTTCGTTGAAGGTTATAAAAAAGGACCGTACAACTTTTTATATAAATTTGACCTGTAGGCTGGACCAGTTCTTGAAAACGAATGAGAGTCAAGAGCAGTTTAAATTCATAAATTACCCAGAAAAATTTCGCCATTCCACCATAAAACTAAAATTTTAAAAACAATTTTATCAAACTTGAAAACCACCTTTCAAGAAAAAACCCCCAGCTAGAGTACAATAGGTGGAAATAAAATTTCTTAAAATAAAAATGATTTTTTTAAATATAATCTAATTAAAAGTAATCTCAATTTCAAGACGATTACGTAGCAATTGAAATGATATCAAGTGGTAAATGGTTTTTCAAGAAAAAGAAATATAAAATTTTTTTAAAAGATATACAAAGCTCTCAAATATCCGAACTAATCTTCAAATTCATATAATTTAGTATATAATTTACTTATCTAATCAAAATCGTTTACTCGAGGAAATCTCTTTCTGGTAATTGAGAGATATACAATAAACTATTATTTCAACAATAAAACCCCAATTTCAAAAGTAAAAAGAAACTATTACTATGAACCCCATTTTTGGAACCCACCAGGGACTATGACAATAAAAAGGAATAATATAATAAACAATTGCCGTTTATTCCAGTTTGTAAAGAATAGCTTACACGTGAAATACCCCCGTTTTGTTGAGGCTAAATCAATTTAAAATATACCGAAATAAGTCACTATTGTAAGAATCGACCTATTATAATAGATTTCTATAAAAGTGCTTTTTCATACGATGGAAAATAGCGCAAATTATATTTGGTGTGTCTGATCCGTACCGTACCCTTTCCCCTGGCACGCCCCCCCCCCCCTACCCCCCCCCCCCGAAATCATTTAGCCACGTGGTTCAATAATTTCGATGGGGTTTGAAAATTTATTCGCAAAATAAAAAAAAATTCAATCCTCGTGTTTGAACGGCACGCGACGTCATCTCGGAAAGCAGCCAATCAGCGGGCTCGTTTGTGACCCCAGAACGGAAGGCATTTACAATACCGAGGAATAAATAGCAGAGATAGCTTCGTTCATCTATCCAAAAAGGTTTTTCACAACTTTGCTCTTGTCATTTACGAATTTTTCAATGCTGTCGATGGTTTGCGGCCGTTGAGGATATCCCGGATAAAATATACGAAATATTCAAATAGAGCCTGATACCAATAATCATTTTGGTTTATTTAATTTGCGAAGATATTTATATATATTTAGCAATTGTTCACAAGCAACCTTTATGGTAAGTTCACGTTCTTTTTATTTAATTGATTGAATTTATTTTAAGTCTTATGCTGAATATTAATTCTTCGTTTAAATTTAAAATTTCATATTATATTTTCTTCATTTTCTTGGTATTTACAAACTTCATATTATATTTTAAAACTTTTTATTTGGTATTTTCAAACTTTATATTATATTTTAAACCTTTTTATTTGGTATTTTCAAACTTTATATTATATTTTAAAACTTTTTATTTAGTATTTTATAACTTTATATTATATTTTAAAACTTTTTATTTGATATTTTCAAACTTTATATTATATTTTAAAACTTTTTATTTGGTATTTTCAAACTTTATATTATATTTTAACCTTTTTATTTGGTATTTTCTAACTTTATATTATATTTTTGAACTTTTATTTAGTATTTTCAAACTTTATATTATATTTTTGGACTTTTTTTTCGGAATTTTTAAACTTTATATTATTTTTTCGAATTTTTGGTATTTTCGAACTTAACAATATTTCATAGTTTTAAAATAAGCAAATATTATATGCCACGTAAAAAAATATTCGCGTTAGAATAAAAACCATCAATAGGAAAGATTATCAATTCAAAACGCGTGAATCGCGATGATATGGCGCATTATTTCGTCGCATGTGTTAATTTCTGTTAATAAAATAGAATCACGGGGGCTTAACGATATTTATCTGCATTTGTCTTAGCCAAAAAAATTATCCCTTCCGAACGAGCGGCTGCTAATTTATACAATGTCACCGTTGAAGTTTTTCAAAACCATTTCTTTTAAGATCTTTTTCACGTTTCTAATTTAAAAATATTTGGTACTCTCAATATTTTTAAATTTTACACTATATTTTTTAATTTTTAATGTTATTTTTAAAATTTGTATAAAATTGTTATAGTAATCGGTCTACCTTTGATGCTTTAACCACTAATTTTATTAACTTCAATTATTATCTATTAATTATGTCAAATTAGTTAAGGTACAAAATTTCTAACAACGTCAAGCTATAAATAGTTAAAAATAGCTGTAATTAAAAGTGTTCTAGATTTTCTTCGAAAGAGTAAAATCGGGGCGTCGGAGGGTGTTGGAATGTTTTTGCATATTTTAGACCAAAAAAAAAGGCATAATTTTAGTAGGCGGAAAAATTGCAAAACATTTTCGGAAACAATTTTTTGGGGTCGAATAGGTATACCTCCCAGGTTGACGCGAAATTGTAGATTTAACAATATTTCAAATCACGGAAACGCTTAAAACAAATACGGCGGCAAGGCATCAAAGAAAGGGATGCAGAATTAAAAATCGCATCCGTGGATGCTGAGGATGCGACGCGCGTCAGTTGACTCAAGCCACCCCTCGTGGCGCGCTTTCCCCACGAGGAAAACGTTTACCGTATTTCACGAGATTTTAAATCGTTTTTCAGAAATAATCTCGCGAGCGCATTTAATTATCTATTTACTTAAAACAATTCGCAATATTTGTATTCCGCGAAAAAATAATATTTTCGGGCCTAAATTTATCTCTTTATCCCGTGAACCTTTCAACTTCCAAACGGGTTTTTGGGACATTGTTGAAGAGAGAAAAACATATTGCGAAAATCAACCAAACCCATGTAAGGAGGATTGCTTACTAAGACGTATAATTAGTCGTGGTAATTACAATTCCCGCTTACTTTTTGGAACTTTTAACTTTCGGGGAAACGCGTCATACGGTGGGTGTATATTGTTTAAAAATATTTCATCTTCTTTCCACATGGGTGTCTGTCTATAGGGGCGGAAAGTGGGGGCGGAATAGAACACATCCTACTTTCCATAAAGGGGTCGGAGTTGTCGTTGCTTCTGTACTGGGTAACCTGACCCCAAAAGTGCGAAAATATCGCGCGCGTCATATCCTGTTCTTTCGGGGCAATAGAAATACGCATTGTTCTTTTAGAACCGTTGTACGATGACGCGCTACTTTTATTCAAAATATTACTACCGCCGTTGAATCCCCCTTTATCAAAATAGTAAGTTTTACGTATAAAAATATCTTCTTAAATTAGGATTAACACGAAGCAAATAAGTTTTTAATCTAATTTGGAGTAAGTCGGCGAAGCGTGAATATACACAGCACGCTTGGCGATTTCACACAATGCCAGAGATCGGGTGAAAGTTTTGTTTCGGTCGAGGATATTAAGATTAAAATAATGACCTCTATTAGAAATTCCGCTGGCATCGCGTACACGGGGATGACAAATAAGGTGTACGAAAACAAAAAAACACTCGTTATTTTAAGTTTAGTTATCGTGTCGTCAGGTCGTTTACTCGTCTTTTTTTAAATATCGTACCTTTTAGTGAGGATGTTTCGTGTCGGAAAGCTTCTAAATACTTACTTAACGTTAATAACTTGTTCAAGAAGTCTGTAAAGATAATATTTACTCCTTAATTTTACCTCGTACTGTTGTATTTAGACGAAGCGTTTTAAGGATGGTTACCAGGATGTGAGACTAACGTAAGCCTTTGCGTTTATTCTTTTAAGGCCGTCTTTACGATGGCACCCAACTCTAGTTCCTCAACGACGGTAACCCAGACGGTGTCTGAAGAGAGTGAACCCTTGACCACTAACACTAAGAAGGAAGAGAGTGACATTAACTCGAACATTTTGAGTGGTAGCACCGCCTCGGACGAAGTCAACTCTAGCTCAAACCCCTCAAAAGGTATCACCGACCCCAATTACGAGTTGGAGATTGTCTGGAGGAATGTCCTCAAACTTTCTTTCCTGCATTTGGGAGGACTTTACGGAGGAATCCTCTGGTTTTTCTACATCAAATGGTCCACCCTCGTTTTCAGTAAGTTCATCATTTATACGCTTTAAATTTATTTTACGTGTAAAGTTTGAACAGAAATACATTACCGTGAATTTCTGGTTTAAAATGAAACACATGATCTGAAATTTTTGATTTTTAACTAAAATACATGACCGTGAATTTCTGGTTTAAAATGAAACAAATGATCTGAAATTTTTGATTTTAAACTGAAATACATGACCGTGAATTTCTGGTTTAAAATAAATACATGTTCGCCAATTTCTGGTTTGAGCTAAAATACATGATCATGAATTTCTGGTTTCTGGTTTGAACTAAAATACATGATCATGAATTTCTGGTTTCTGGTTTGAACTAAAATACATGACCATGAATTTCTGGTTTAAAACGAAATACATGATCGCCAATCTCTGGTTTGAGCTAAAATACATGACCATGAATTTCTGGTTTAAAATAAATACATGATCGCCAATTTCTGGTTTGAGCTAAAATACATGATCATGAATTTCTGGTTTCTGGTTTGAACTAAAATACATGACCATGAATTTCTGATTTAAAACGAAACACATAATCGAAAATTTCTGGTTTTTAACTGAAATACATGACCGTGAATTTCTGGTTCGATCTAAAATACATGACCGTGAATTTATGAGCTAGGTATGCTTGTCAAGTGAAATTACTCCAAGTACGTTAAATAAAATACAAATAAAATTTTCTGAATTTGGTGGCAGTTTAATAGCCCTATTTGTATGTTTTCAACAATTCTTTTGAAGAAAAACTTCCATTGGAATTTGCAAATTATTATCCAAAAATTTCATATTTTTAACAATGGAAAAATTTCACTACTTTCCGCAATTGCGTGTAAAAGTGTTTAAAATCAGTCCTATAATCCGTAAACAACATGGGAAAACATTTCACAAATGACGCAAATATTCTTGAATTAACTCTTTTAAATATAAACATTAAAGCTAATAACTATAATTTAACTTAAAATGTAAATAATTTAAATAACTGATCCTGGTAGGTTGATAACCGGCAAAACACGAAAGCCTTACAAATCAGTTAGCTCTACAGGAGTTTTTTTATATTGAGTGACTTTTTTATTCGGGAATGAACGAAACTACTAGGACTTAATTGAATCTACAATACAACTATTGGGCCGAGCGATAATGTATCGAATAGATCATTTCAATTTTAATGGTGGTTTAAATATGTTTTACAGCTGATACTACACTTAGACAAACAAGGAATAAACTTACAATTAAATTTAAAAATAACTTGTTTATTAAGAAGTCCTCTATTTAGTTTATGTGAAAAGATATTACACTTTGATCTTAAGCAAATGACGAGTAAGCTTATTAACAAATTGATACAGATAAAAATATTTGAGAGATGCCTACGTTCACATACAGATCGCCAAAAGGCCCGAAATTATTCAATCTGTATACGTAGCTTATATTCAAATGTTCTTAAAGGTCCTTAAAATGCGTTTGACGTTTCGAATTAATGCGCGCTTAGAATTTAGTTTTTAACGTTCCTAATGACAGAACACAGTCAAAAGACGAGCTCATCTGGATTTCGTTGGGAATTTAATCAGAATATAATTATCAGAACAAACGACGTAATATGTAATGGAGAAACGAATATTTATAACTTAAAAACGAATATGTATTCCTAATTTATTTGATCAATGACATACATCTGGGGCATCATATCAAAAATTTTAACCGGGTGCTACAACCCCTCGGTACGCCACTGCAGCAAAGAACGGTATATTAATCGATGTATTGCTAAAACTTCCAACTTATTTGCGGAAATTTAGCGTTAGATATCGCTTCGGAAACAAAAACACGCCAAACTATTTTCGCCCACATTTTAGGTTAGCTCTTCACATCATTTGCGTCGAAAACTTGGAAAAATCCCCAAAGTAAAATCCCTTTTCAAACACCCGCAAAACGGGCGACCCTGGCTCACTTAAATCATTCCACCCTCCTTCCCAAAAACGCGCGGAAAAAAACGGTTAAGCGTGACACCCCCCTCTCGTGCCGCGGGCGCCCTCTATGTTACTTAGAATCTCCAGCCAGAGACGTAACTATGGGGGATAATTATTATTATTAAGTAATAATATTTCTCATTTAAACAAGGCTCGTAAAATTAGAAAGTCGAAATGATTAAAATCCGTACAAATTACGAAAAAAAATTGTGGTATTTTAAAACCGTAATTTATTTGGGGCAAAAGTTGGATTTGTAACTCGACCTCGCCTACCCAAAAGTCACACTTTTTACCTCCGCATATAGCGTTGATTTTAAATATATAAGAAATCAAGGATGCTAAGCCTATTTCCGGTCTGAAAAGCGCCTATTTTTACGAAAATTCCCCACCAAAAAAGTTGTTTTTCACTCCGGTTTTGGTTAAAAGCGAAATACTAACAATAACTCGGTTCCATTAAATCGCGTATTTAGAAATGATTTCAGAATTTCTGTTCGTTACGCGTGACTGCGCGTTCGTTTTAATATAAAATGTTCAATGCCGCGTGTACAATTTTATTATGGAAAAAAATTCAAATTATATCTCTCACCCCGTCTAATAAACAACGGGCAAAAATGAGTCTTTTTACAAGTTCAAGATGGATTTTGCAAAATAGGCAGAGAGAAAAAAAGACTGCATAATATATGTATTGAAATAAATTTTCGGTTGAAACGAAACAAACACTCGGCGGCCCTGAAGTTTCTTTACAAAAGGCGGAGGGGTTTTTTTTACTCTAGCAATTTGCCCATTTCAAAATAGTTAATATTATTTGAAGGCGCAATCGATGGTTCGGTAGTTTTAGTGGTAAGGCGGTAAGGCAGTTTTCTGTATGAGACCAAAAAGACAACCACCTTCGAGTTATTTTTAAGATAAATTGGCCGTCTTGTCACGATATCACGTGGTGAGAGAGGTTAAATAAAGTTTCTTGATGATATACACGACGGAAAACTGCTTTTGGGACTCTCGTTTTTGAAAAGGAAAAGTTAGCCCCTTTGGCAAGGGTTGACCATTGACATTGGCCATGACGCGCGCAAATTGAGTTTTTCTGAAATGTTTTTCATTCTGCTCGGATTGAAAAAATTCATTATTACTGACGACATTTTCCTCATACCAGTCTCAGAGCGAGCACTCCTAGACTAAGGGTTAAGCACTCCTGCGATTACTGTAATCATTTTAGCGAAAGTGTACGCCGATTACCGCGAGTGGTCAGCTCTTCGTTCCAAGATTGATATCGCAATGCAAACTCGATTGGCCTTTTCAACGTACACACAACTGCCAAAAGAAAGTGCTTTATTTTCGTCTATTAAGCAGATGATTTCCTATAACATTACAAAATCTTAATATTAATAATAATCAACTACGCTAATACCGAGGGGCTAACCACTCTTAGAAAATCTGTACACCGGATTACACTTAGATTACCACTGCCAAAGGCCGGGACTTCAAAGATTACGCGTAATCCCATTAGTACAGTCAAAGGTACGGCTCTGTACACCGATTACGCGGAGTGATCAGCCCCTCGGCTAATACCCAATGCACCACCTTAGGGTTAAGTCAGCTAGCGACGTTTAATGCCTTAGCAGACAAATATCCAGCAGCAGGAATCCATACCTCTACTTGGAATGCTTATCGCGGCAGATTAATAATAATAATAATAATAATAATAATAATAATAATAATAATAATAATAATAATAATAATAATAATAATAATAATAATAATAATAATAATAATGAAATGAAATGGTTTATTTAACGTGCATAACAACAGTACAAATAGTACCAACATGGTTATACACTGGAAAAGGGATAGTTACAAATTAATATGGCTATAATAATAATAATAATAATAATAATAATAATAATAAACTAGGCTAATACCCAAGGCACAACCTTAGGCCAAAGTCATCTAGCGACTTATAATGCCTTTAAACAGGTGGCCGGGTTACAATGCGTAGGAGGGTGGTGGCAAGCCCTTCGTCTCGATGTGGCTGACGGTTTTTTTGACGTCACTATGTTAACTTAACAAACAACAACGTGAGAGGGGAGCGCGCGCAGAGAGGATTTTTTCTCTCGTAGGCGGGGTCAAAGCCGTCAGAGTTATCTTTCCTTACGCGATACGGCAGGATAAGCATTCCAAGTAGAGGTATGGATTCCTGCCAGCAGTAAATGAACTTCTCACGTTAGCCGCTACGTGGTTCTATCTAATCTGAAAAAGCTAATTACAAACGCAACACGAAATGTGATCCATACTATAAAAGGAATGATTAAAACACTAGTTTCTAATTCAAACACTTTAAGTGTTCTAAGAGGGGAAAAATCTTAATTTTTGGCACGATTTGATGAATTTTCCGAAAACTTTTTCTGTGCAGTAACGACGGTTCCTTCGGTATAAGAATGTGCTATTACGAGTAACGGACATTTTTCGACCTTGTTCTTGATTACCCCATTAATACAAATCCGCATCCCTTTGAATGTTTCCCTTTAAGTCAATCTCTCCAAAGACTTGGATATGCCGTCATAATGGAATGATTCCAAGGGCAAACGCCTTTTCCCCGGATACCCTTCATTCAAACATAAATAATTGAAAAAATCATTTTTTTTTCCGCGTTTCTTTTTGACGTTTTCTCTATAATACATCTTTGATTAATTTCCTTTCATAGTGGTAATTCTGAGCATATGCTCCGGACTAGGAATCACAGCCGGAGCTCACAGACTATGGTCTCATCGGACGTACAAGGCCAAATTGCAACTGCGAATCTTGCTGGCGATGTTTAATCTCGTATCATGCCAAGTAAACTCTATTTATTATTTAATTTAAGGCTTCTCGACTCGGTGCTAATACGATCATTTCGTAAATACTGCTTTTTTGACATGATTTAACGCGGACACTTTGCGTATTTTCAACAACATATCTCACGGGTGGACGGGCGGCGGAGGATAATAAAGACAAAACTTTCTAAGTGCCTTGGTGAATTAGAAAACAAAACGGACATAAATATTAGTTCATTTCACGTCTGAAAGTTAATGTAATAAATTAGACTTAATGTTTGGGGTACCAAGAACAGTCTAGACCGATTAACATACGTAAAGAGAGGAGATCCTTTCACTGATGTAACGCCATTAGAGACCGATTTTAAATACCCACAGTCTTTCCAGATGGCGCCAATAGTCGGAAACGTTGAAATTTTAAATTTTCCGTAAACCACTAAATTTAACTTTTGTATATGGTATAATACATATAAAACATGGTTTAAATACGAGTTCTGAAGTGGCATTTAAACAGTGGTAATTAACTTTATGGTATAAAATGGGGAAAATATATTGATAAATAATATTTTTCTATGAATTATTTACAGTATTTAAAACTTAAACCTACATTTAAGAAGATAAAAACCTTTAAGATTTAGAACAGACTTGTAGAGTTCATGAAAATAAAGTTAAAGATCTTCTAAAGCTGATTTATTCCGTTTTTTGGATGATTTTCTTGATTTTACATATTATCATACTATATAAACCATTATTTACCATTATTTAAAACTATTTATTACTATTTACCACTATTTACCACTATTTACCATTATTTACCATTATTTAAAACTATTTACTTCTATTTACCATTATTTAAAACTATTTACCACTATTTACCATTATTTACCACTATTAACCACTATTTACCATTATTTAAAACTATTTACCACTATTTACCATTATTTAAAACTATTTACCATTATTTACCACTATTTACTATTATTTAAAACTATTTACCACTATTTACCATTATTTACCACTATTTACCATTATCTACCACTATTAACCACTATTTACCATTATTTAAAACTATTTAAAACTATTTACCAATATTTACCATTATTTAACAATCATATGCATAATATTCGATAAAAGTGGTATCTTTTTAACAATGGCAGAAATAGCTTAAATTCTAATAAACCGGAAAGCAATTATTCCATTCCCGATAATAAATTCAAAATGGGCGCCATCTAGTATAAATAAAACCATTTAAATTTAACCTCTAATGGCTTCGCTATAAATAATGAGGACGATTTTTACTCAGTCTATGTTGCAGATGGCGCTACACAACACTAGGGGGCTTTCACACTTCTAATTAATAACGGAGAGCTCGCACGCTCGGTGTCACGTGTTAATTGTAACGTGTCGCCGAGCGTGCGTCGCGCGCCGATATGGGAAAGCCCCCTAGTGTTGGGTAGCGCCATCTGCAACATAGACGGAGTAAAAATCTTCCTCATTATTTATTTGAACCCCCACACTCCGGCACTTCTTGATTTTTTGAGGAGTTGACAGCGTGGACAGCTTGACGTCTCAGAATAGAGTGGTTAAGCCACCTCTCAAAAACGTGTACGGGAAACTGGTAGCACCTTCAAGTTCCCCCATTCTGATTTTTAAGGGGTGTATTAACCTGTATATTATTCTTGAGTAGAATATACAAATCAAACTTAGACGGAAGAGGTAACGTACAATAACCAGATTAGTCAAGCCACCCAACCTGTCAAAATATACAGGATAAGAGGGGTGTAAATTCACCTTCTCTTCGGCAATTTGTGAATTGAATGGTGGTCATATCGGATACATTGAACGGAATTCTTCCTAAATGGTGGTTAAATTTGAAGTAACAATGGAATCTGTTTTTCAGAATGACATATACGACTGGAGTCGTGACCACCGCGTTCACCACAAGTACTCGGAAACGGACGCCGACCCTTACAACGTCAACAGAGGATTTTTCTTCTCTCACGTCGGATGGTTGATGGTCAAAAAGCACCCGGAAGTAGTCAAGAGGGGCCAAGTCATCGACCTCACCGACTTGAAAGCCGATCCAGTCGTCATGTTTCAAAGAAGGTCCGTAAATAGAATAGTAGCAATTCGTACCCAAGCACGGGCGTCACTTACTTTTATATTTTCTTACCACAGATTCTATTATCCGTTAACCATATTAGTCGGTTTCATACTTCCAACCATGATACCGTACTACGCGTTTGGAGAACCTTTCTGGAATAGTTTCTTCGTCTGCAGCATGTTGAGGTACGCCTTCACGCTCAATATGACGTGGCTGGTCAACAGCGCCGCCCACATGTGGGGAAATAAACCCTACGACCAGTACTTAACGGCGAGACAAAACAGATTCGTGGCCTTGGGTGCTTTAGGAGAGGGATTCCACAATTACCACCATACATTCCCGTGGGATTACGCTACCAGCGAACTTGGTTGGACCTTGAACCCAACCACCATCTTCATAGACGCTATGGCTGCTATCGGCTGGGCCTACGACCGCAAAACCGTCTCCATGGAGCACATAAGACAACGTATGGAACGAACGGGTGACAAGACGGCAGACCATCACCATTCGCATTAGAATTACGAGACGCAAAAAGAAACTTTCCTAAAGCGAATATTGCAAAATTATCTGAGCAATTATAATACAAACAGTGACTGAGCTTATAACACCCGAGTTAATGGTTTCTGTACATAGTCTTTTAGCTTTGAACAATACTCTCTTTAACTAAAACAAAAGTGAAATCAGAAATTTCGATAATAGGTTACCCCAAAATTCAAAGCCACATTTATATAACGTGTTTATATTTCAAGCCAAAGCTCAAGAACTCTTTATTATTTCAATAAAAGCGTTTTTTTTATTATAGTTGTTAAATTTTAAAAATACGTATTGTTGTTTTTGATTGAATAGAATCAAAATTAGCGAGAAAGAGGCGAATACTTGAAACGTTCATTCCCCAGCCAAGGATTCATGTGTTTAAATTTATCGGTAGACGATAGTTAATTTTCAAACGGTAAAAAAAACGTTTGAAAATAGAGAATTATATAATTGAAATATTCGTTTGTAAGATAAAATTAATATGGGAGCTGTGATAGGCGAGTAAAAAATATCAATAACTAAAGAGGATTAACGCGTATTTATTTTTTTCGTCCTCGCGAAAGGTTTGATTATGATCTGTATCTGAATAAAAGTTTTCTATCGTATGTATGACAAACCAATGTATTTTCTGTAAATAAAATTCTTTTAAAAGAGAGCTGTGTCCTGATTATTGGAGGTTGTAAACCAAATACTTACAGGTAAACCAACTTTTAGAGTGAAGCCCCTAGAGGTTCCATTTTAATGCTTTTATTTATCCTAGATGGCGCCAATTTAAACTTTTTTCGAAATAAAACAAATTTTAATTATATTTTCGTGATGTTTTATGTAAGAACTATAAAACTAAAGTTCAACTCAGGAAACATTTGGCATAAAAAAACCAAGGAAGACATTAATATTTTTCGTTGTTCGTATCAGTGTTGGAAATAAGGCGGTGGCGTCGGTCAAAGACTAGTTTATTTTGGGCTATGACCAGTAAATTAAATGGAATCTGGGGGGTTCACTGGTCATAATGACCAGTTTATTTTTAATAAAAGTATAATTCTATCCCGATAAGAGAAAATGATAAAAGCATCGCGCTCTCAGCTTCTCACAGCCAATGAAATGGCGGATTTTGACTTATATGAAGTGGGGTGGCGGAGTGGTTAGCACTTTCGCCTCGCAGCAAGAGGAGCCGGGTTCGATCCCAGCTTGTGGCACTGGGTGAAAACTCGGAACAACTCCTTCCGCGTTGAGCTTGCAAGTTCTCTCCCCACTGGTTTAAGGGGTTTTCCCCCAAGTTCTTCGGTTTCCCCTTCCATAAAAACTTGTCTAGGTTAACGGTAATAGTTAGTGTAGGGAGCTGTTGGCTCGATTTCGTGGCATGCAGGGCTTGCCACCACCCTCCTACGCATTGTAACCCGGCCACCTGAATTAAGGGCTTCAAAAGTCGCATGATGACTTAGGCCTAAGGTGGTGCCTTGGGTATTAGCCTAGCTGATAAAAAAAAAATCTACTCCTAAATCGAACGTTTTTCCTGGCATCTGGCAGTAATGCAATTTGATGTTCTTCTGCTACAATCCGTCAGATTCGTCGAGCTAAATGCGAAACATCTAGATCAATCATTAAGAATATGATTAAGAAACATAAGCATAGAAGACATTGATGCCTATCCTGCAATTTCTTTATGGCTTTTAGAAACAGAAAACTATTTTTATTCGAAGGACTAGAAGATGATGTAAAACTGTAAATACGGATAAGTTTTTATTCGAAGAACAAGAAGATGATGAAATATTTTTTAAAGTTCCCTAAGAAATGTGATAAATATCAAAGCTCTTTGGTTTGTGATAAAAAATTATCATTATAGTTCCTAATCGCTATTAACAATTAACTTTCAAAAGTAAAATAAAAGAGGGAGGGAGATTAGTGGGGTAGAAAAGAGTGGTCATGACCAGTAAATTATTTTTTAAGTAGGGGGTATTGTGGTCATATTGACCAGTACTTATAAAAAGCTTATTTCCAACACTGGTTCGTATAAATTTTTTACGTTTCAGACTGTTGGCGCCATCTATCACAACGTCACGTATGTAAAAATCCGGCCTCTAATAGCGTTCCCCAAGAAAGGATCTTCTCCGAGGGGTCGGACACTTGCCATTATTTTGTACGGGATTTCGGGATTTCGTAGAGATTTTGGTGATTTTATCATTACTTTTTGAAGTGATTTTGGGATTTACCATAGAGAGAGTTAAAAGATTTTGCGATTTTAGACAAAGTGTACGGGATTTTGGTAAATGTCCGACCCCTCGATCTTCTCCCTCCACTTATGTTATCGATCTGTTAAGTCAAAGATGAAAAAAATTCTTTATTTATCAAGTATATTGCCTATTAGATACAATGTTTACAATAAATATTAAAAAATTAAGAATATTTAAACTATGTTTAAACATTCCCACAAATAGGTAACCATCTACAAAAGCCATAATGGTTCAAATTTGCCACGTCCATAGCCCTTTCGATGCCTAACGTTTTATTCCAATCATCCAATGATAATGCCATCGAAGAATTGCTCAAGAGTTGCAACATTGTTATTGTCAAAGATTTATTGGTGTTTTTCTCTTTCAGTACAAAAGGAATTCGTTTTTCAGGCCTAGAGATTTTATCTGCCCTTCTTAAAAGCTTTCAGGGTTTCCACTTTCTCTTTCTTTTGGGGTACGGCCGACTACAGCAACGCTGGTAAAGGCGGTGCTGTGTACTTCGTTGGGGCGTTCCTCATCCTTCATAAGCGATTGCAGGATCTCCTCCTTCATGACTTTCCTTTCTCGAAGAAAGGGTGTTATTTTGAGAGCCCTACCGGCATTCCTATGGCCATGTCCGGCGACCTGTTCGGTATAGTGGTATAAATAACCTTGAACTCTCCATTTTTACACACAATCCAGGGGATTTGTGTGTATTGGTTTCACGAACAGTGTAGTCGGTGCCACCGTGTCGTACATAACCCTTTTTTTCAGTTAGGGTGATAAATTTCAACAATATCTAGTTCGACCTCGTTATCCCAATATAATGTTTTTTAAATCTGAGCCCCCGATGTTAATCACGAGGCGCTGATCGATCCTGTAGCTTTGACTGTACTAAAGTGATTACGTAATCGATTACAGGCTTTGCACTACTCGCTGTAATCGGTGTACCGAATTTAAAAAAGTGGCTAGTCCCTCGGTTAATCATTTTTCCATTTAAGTGGTTTTTGTCAATTTCGCCTTAAAATCTACATAATTTTTTTTAATTAAGAGCGACTAGGTTGAATATTATAGTGCTGTTCATTTCTGAATTACGTTTTCGGTTGCATTAAGAAATTTTAATTTTAAGTGAGGGACCCCAAAACCCGTGTACGCACTATTTTCAATTTTTCATATTTGCATTTCGTTACTTTATTTCCCAAACCAGGTAACTCAAAAAATTCGTATTGTTTAAAAATTAATTTAAATTAAAGTGTTCACATTTCGCTACCACATTTCCAAAACCATGTTACTCGAAAAATTCCTTTCCCACTTTGTTTATTAAGTTAATGTACAAAATGATTGGACATTGTTTCAAATTAAAATTGAATATTTAAAATATATTTAGTACATCGGGGGTCCTTGAAGACTGGTAGTCTTGAGAGTTACGTTCCTCCGATTTCAACAGAGACCACGGATACGCAATTTGAACTACGCAACTTACAATTAGCGTCGCGACTGCGATATTTATCAACTTCATCTCTGAGTTTGGTCAAAAATAATGTCGGTATTGACATTGACAGTTGTAAGCCGTTTCAGGAGAGCGATTATGTCGCGCTACACATTGAAGATGTTGTCACCCAATAATGTCCACTTACCTCGCTTTAGGTCATTTGTTCTTTAATAACGGATAAAATTTAATATCGCAAAAGGTTTTTAAGCGGATAAAATTGCATGTCTACCATTTACTATTTTTATCTGTTTTAAAGCCGAAAAATTATTTTTATTATATTTAAATATTGAGTTGGCCATCATCGTTGTCAGACGTTTAGTTTAATAATCAGCTAGGCTAACACCCAAGGCACCACCTGAGACCTAAGTCCTCAAGCGACTTTTAATGCCATTAATTCCGTTGGCTCTTTATGCCACGCGAGCCAACAGCTCCCTACACTCACTATTACCTTTAACTTCAACAAGTTTTCATGAAAGGGGGAACTGAAGAGCTCGGGGTAAACCCCTTAAATCAGTGGGGAGATAACTCGCAAACTGAACGCCGAAGGAGTGGTTCCGAGTTTTCACCCAGTGCCACAAGCTTGGATCGAACCCGGCTCCTTTAGCTGCGATGCGAAAGTGCGAACCACTCCGCCACCCCACCTTGTTTCCAGAATATGATTGGTGCTTACAGGGAAACAAACGTTTTCTAGATGGCGCCAATTTAAACTTTTTACGAAATAAAATAAATTTTTATGTAAGAAATATAAAACAAAAGTTCAACTCACGAAATATTTGGCGGAAAAAAACCCAACGAAGAAATTAATATTTTCCGTGGTTCGTATAAAATTTTGACGATTCAGACTGTTGGCGCCATCTGTCTATTATAAGAGAGACTACTTCTTTCTTTCTCCAACCGGAGATCTCTCTCCATTTTTGGCGCAACAGCCTAGTTTTGTTCAAACTGTTTTTAATTGGGAATAGGTTGAACTTCAAACGATGGCTGGCGATTGGATCAATTCAAAGGTGAAAGATAGACTTGAAGAGGCGGAGCAGGCAGGGGCGTAGGAACCGGGAGCGGCAGGGGGGGGCAATGCCCCTCCCTAGAATTTTGCTGGGAGGGGCAACTAATGTTATTGCCCCCTCCAACCTTTGGTCAATTTAAATCTTCAAAAGACTCAAATTTTCATTTTAAAAGCATATACAGTTTATAGAACCTCAACTGTGTTTAAATTTCAATCTTTTCCCGCCAATTTACGTAGTAGTAACAAGTACACATGCATTCGGAGAAGCTACACTCCATTAAAAATTCAAAACCATTCTCCAGAGCCCTTTTCGTTTATCTTTGCCCCCTCCAACTTCTAGAACGTTCCTACGCCCCTGGGAGCAGGGTAGAGTTATTGGCTGTAGAATACTTGTAGAAGCGAAGCCGAAGAGATGAAAGTTGAAATACGGTAAGGAAACCAGGTAGTTGCCACATGTTCCCACGTGGTGACCATGCTTTGGCCCCAAGGCATTTTTAACGAAGTGATGAGATGAACGTCTTTTAATGGTCTTTGGCGCTTTCACACAAAAGGAATTGACGACCGAGGGGTATAGAGAAAGAGAATAGACCATTTCTTTGATTGAAGGCCAGTTCCTGGTCAGCTTCCCAAGCCCACCTGCTAACCCTATCCTTATGTAAAAGTCGACTCTGCCATTTTTGAAAAATTAGATATAATATTTCTATAATAGGACTACATTCCCAAAAATCTCCCAACTTGCTTTATATTTTTGGGGCGGGGGCGAGGGGTTAACCACTTCCTTAAAATATGTACACCGATTACAGCGAGTACAGCCTTTAGTAGTGCCCCTCCCCAGAATTTTGCTGGGAGGGACATCTAATGTTATTGCCCCTCCAAATTTTTGGTTAGTTGAAATCTTCAAAAGGCTCCAATTCACATTTTAAAAGCATATAAAGCTTATAGAACCTCAACTGTGTTAAAATTTCAGTCTTTTCTTGCCAATTTACATAGTAGTAAAATGTACACATGCATTCGAAGAAGCTACACTCCATTAAAAATTCAAAACCATTCTCCAGACCCCTTTTCATTTCTCTTTGCCCCCTCCAACTTCTAGAACGTTCCTACGCCCCTGTGAAGCCTTATCTCAAGAAAGAAGGATGAAATGGTTAAAATGCTTCAACGCACTCTCACCAGCTGAATTTTCTCACATAGGTAGCTTTTAATGGTTTTATGAAAAAGAGATGGCGATGGAGTCTATCGCGACGCAAGCTACGAGCTATTCCAATCTCACTTCAATCTTTATTGTGAAAGTCGAACCTTAGAGTAAAAGTATATGTGCGAAGGAATGAACTATATGCCCAAAAGAGTTAGAAATCAGTCACTAATAATTGCCGGAAACGAATAAGATGATACTCCCGAACCTTTTCTCCAGGGGCGTAGGAACGTTCTAGAAGTTGGAGGGGGCAAAGAGAAACGAAAAGGGGTATGGAGAATGGTTTTTAATTTTTAATGGAGTGTAGCTTCTCCGAATGCGTGTGTACTGTTTACTACTATGTAAATTGGCCGGAAAAGACTGAAATATAAACACACTTGAGGTTCTATAAACTGTTTATGCTTTTAAAACGATAATTTGAGCCTTTTGAAAATTTCAACTGACCAAAATGTTGGAGGGGGCAATAACATTAGTTGCCCCTCCCAGCAAAATTCTAGGGAGGGGCATTGCCCCCCCCCTGCCCCTCCCGGTTCTTACGCCCCTGCTTTTCTCAACCGATTTTTACACTTGAGAACCGAACACGACTTCATAGTTTAATTAATAATAAAATAAAACTTAAAAACTATTAAGCTTAACGAGCTTTCCAACAGAAAACCAGCCTAGAGTGAAAATTCGTCTACTAGGTTGCAACCAACAAGTACCCGGCAGTACTGTACGGGGAAGCGAATTGGGGATGAAATGCGGGATAAATGTGCCTACCCCTTTAGTGAAAACTATGTATATCTTCCTAAATATTCTAGTTGGGGTTTTAAAGAAAGGTTAATTAATGCGTTACAAGGAACACCACCAATAAATTGTTGAACGTTATTAATTTCCGCTATGGATTGGTGTCCTGACGGGGGGCGATTTTGATTATTTACTGGTAAGTACGACATTTCTCTGGTGGATAGGGTGAAAAGAGTTACCGGGTAGGCCCTATTTCGCAAACTTCTATTAAGCTGAGGGCATTCACTTTTAAAAATGCTGGGGGCTTCCACATTCCAAGCAACCATACTGAGGGGGAGCTGGAGTTCTGTACACGTTTCCGAAAACGTTACCCTTTTTGGGGGTATAATTGTCACGTGATAAAATACTTTTTTGACCACCCCCCTTCATTCCCACCCTTCCTTGATCTTTTTTAAAAATGCCTATTGTTATAGTGCTGAATCACGCCAGCATAGATTTGACTGCTTGTTGACTGGGCTCTTTTATCACCACGCGAAAAAGCGCCGCTATTTTCCCGCATTCTGCGGCCCTCCATGCAAAGTTATCTCCTACAAAAGAAGATTATAGCAGACACCGCTTGGGCAGAAAGTATTGTGCCTTCCGAAGCGGTAGGACTCCCCGTAGCTACGCCGCGCGAACATCCCACCAATCCAAGGCCACTCCCTTTAAAATATATGGGGACCAATTTCGAATAAAATATCGTCGGGACCAATCGCCTGGTCTTCGTGATAAAATCTTTTAGCGTTCCCGTATCAATGCCAGCGGAAATACCAGGGGAGTCTATTTAGGTAGCCATTCCTGGGGCATGATTATTGGGAAAGTTAGTGTTCAGTCTTTGAAGTTGGTTCACTAACGCCGCGATATGGTTAACTTCTTCGTTATCGATATTTAGATGGTTTTTCCCGTTAGCACAAGCGCCAGTGGGATTATATTTTCGTTAGGCATATAATGACTGTTAATTATGAATTTTAGATTCCTATTATTACCTTCGAGCAGAGGATGCCCCCCCTCACCCTCCAAATGAATACTTGAGCCAGTGGCGGCGTAGGGGGGGGCGCGAGGGGGGCGGTCCGCCCCGGGTACTAGGGTAGCCAGGGGTGCCATCGGAGAAGCTCGAGGGGGGGGTGTGTGCAAATCAGAACGATTAAACTTGAAGAATGTTTTGGGCTCGAGGGGGGGGTGCAAAACGAAGGACCCCTGCAAACTTCTGCACGGTCCTGGGGGGTGTCACAAAACATTGCCGCCCCGGGGACCCAGCCTTCTTATAACGCCACTGACTTTAGCATCCACAACCCGACCGACCCAATAAAAAAACGAATGCTCAACTACCAACTAATATCATATAACCAAGTTTTCAAGTCGAAATTCATTATCTAAAAATAGCGAGGGGCTGATCACTCCGCGTAATCAGAGCCGTTCCTTTGACTGTACTAATGGGATTACGCGTGATCTTTGAAGTCCCTGCCTTTGGCAGTGCTAATCTAAGCGTAATCCGGTGTACAGATTTTCTAAGAGTGGTTAGCCCCTCGAAAAATAGCAAAATAAAGCCAATTTCGGTATATTTACTAATTTCAGAAGTGGGAGTTAAAAAATACGATTTTTAGTATCAAGGCATTGGCGCCCCCCAAAAAATTAAGCGCCCCCGAGTTTTGGCGGTTGGCATGATAAGATTTTACGCAACTAGCATAACTATTCAATTTCCCTAAACTAGGGATGCACTAGCTACAGAACAGCGAGCTAGAGGACTCACCGTCAGAATCACCCATAAAGTGGAAAAAAAATGCAAGTTGGGGATAATAACGACTGCGACTATCGACAATGCATATTAAACAAGTTCGCTAAGGCGATAATATAATTTCGTTTACCTCTTGGTCTATTTTTATTAACTGGCAGTATAAACCCCTTGCTTAAACTAAATTTAGGATCAGCCATTTGGTGTACTCAGAGCATATATATACTTTGCTGTTATGGGGGATATCATTAACCATAGAGTTGTTAATTTTACGGAAAAATAAAATGCGGAAACTTTTCCGCAAATCGGAAAAATAAAAAATTGAAAAATAAATTACTTTTTAAGGGTTTTTAACTTTATATCGATATAAAATGTTTAATAACAGTAAACATACTACAAAACATTAAAATTGTTACATTGTTAATCAGTTTAAAGCTAGTCTAGAGGTTTAGTTTTACTTTTAGATTCGAAAAAATGAGGTGAAAATGCCGCTTTATTTAAATTGGCAAACAATGTAATAGACTAATCATGGAATTAATTTTTTTTTATTTTTTCGGAAAAATACGGAAAATTTTCCGGAAAAAGGCCTTGGTCATTTTCCGGAAAATTTTCTGAGCAGAAATGTTCCGACTTACAACACTAATTAACCAACGGCGCTGGACAAAAAAGGACCAATTCCGTTCGGGGTTATATTCCTTTTAAATGTTAAAGATTTACATTTGCCCGAGGGATCCGTCATTTGAAAATTTTACGTACGTGATTTTGAATCTCAAAGTTATTTCAGAAAGCAGAAAATTATTTTGAGATTTCAGGGCGCGATTTTCGTGTTGATTTCTGGTTTATAAGGCTGATTTGGAGATTTTGGAACTAACTTTCGCCTAGATTACAGGATTATGAAGTTGATTTCGAGATTACTAAAATCATTTTTCTCTAGAGTGTACGGGATTTGCATGACCCCTCAAATTTGCCCTGTAAAAGTATGCGTCAAAGAGTGTAAAATATTATAGCTAAACAAAAAGTGACCAACGCTGAAAAGAAAACGCGTACCAAACAAAGCCGCTAAGAGCGACAATATTACTTCATCCTGTTCCCCGGTTTTATTTGAACTCGGAAAACGTTTTCCCAAGAACGATATAAATGTTAATTCCCGAAATATATTTTAAGCTCAAAATTATCGCGTCAACCTCCAAGCAGCCAAATTACATAAATACTGGGAAAAATAGAAAATTTTTCCCAACGTTTTTCTGAGGCAACGGTGCCGAAAGAAGAGAGCTACTTGATAATAGAGACGTCATAAAACTTAATTTCTCAAAGTAAAAAAAACCCGCACTATTTGGGTAAGAGCGCTATGATTAGGGAAATACCACTATTACAATGAAATACGTAACATAAAAACATACCATGCACTTAAATAATCAAACTAAAGGAATACAAGTTGGCAAGCCAAAATATTGAGTTTTCCGGTGATATTTTTTATTTTAAACATAGCGACATGAAAGTCAATGGTTCAGCGGTAAAAAATCCACCTGTTTAAAATATGACCCGTGATCGATTCTTGGCCACAGCCGTATTTTATTTTCAAATAACTAATTAATTTAAATTTTAATTTATAAATATTATAGAATAAATTGACGTTAATACGTTTATAAAAGCGTAAAGGAAAACGGACTTTCGACCAAGCTGTTTTTCTAAATATCGTTACAGCGTAATATGTGTCGGTGATTCTTTGGAAAAACACTCGTCTGCCAAACAGGAGGGCTCGGGTTCATATCGCGGATTTGTTGTTATTCAATAGACAAACCGCAACATACCGCACCACACTACACGAACTCACAATACCCAATGGAAACAAGTCGGCCCAGGCCGTAATATTAGTTCCACATCAGTGTATTCGAATGGGCAAAGCCATACACCCTTAGTAGACACAGGTAGGCAAACTAATACAAAGCTTTTGAGGCTTTGTGATTTCTTATCGTTGGATATATAAATTGCCACCCTAAGTGAAAGGGTGGATGCCGCCCACCATCAGGAGACCCGGGTGGGCAAACTAATATAAAAACTGTTGAGCCCATGTGATTTCCTATAGTTAGATATACTATTTACCATCCTATGTTAAAGAGAGGCAACCGCCCACCCTCAGGATACACGGGTGGGCAAACCAATTCATAAGCTGTTGAGGTCATTTATTGACTTAACTTGCAAGGTAATTTGACAAAAAGCTATATTTTAAATTTCGATCTATTTGTGGTAGAGCTATAAACGGGTAGTCTTTACGTGAACTTGTAAGTTAATATACCTAAGTTTTGCGAATGGTATACGGCAAAGATTATCGAAATAAAAATTTACCTTCATAGATATAAAACTACATATGCCCGAATGCCCCTAGTTTTTGGATGAGTATGGGAGTCCAATAATTAATAATGGCGGTACGTAAGTGTGTGAAGGGAAATAGAGTCTTCAATGCTTTAACTTTTTAAGCGTACGCGTGTTCTTAATAATATTATATCTTCTCCCGATAGTGACTTCAATTTATAATTGTTTCTCTATGGTTCTATTGCTTTTATTACCCAAAAGGAAGTTCGTCAGTGTGGATTGAACTCGTAGTTTGTCTTGAACCTTTTGTTTGGTGTAACGAGTGATGAAGTTTTTTAATGTCTCTTGTTGATTTATTTAAATAAGAAAATAAGTATCTCATTGGGGGGCTTTTAGAGCATTTATAAGTACATATGGGCATTTAAAATTTTCGAGCTCGTTTATTCGAGTACTCACTTTCGAGCGAGGCATCTTAAGCGAGCGTGCCCACCTACCACTGCTCACCACCCGAACATTTAAAATTTTCGAGCTCGTTTATTCGAGTACTCACTTTCGAGCGAGGCATCTTAAGCGAGTGTGCCCACCTACCACTGCTCACCACCCGAACATTTAAAATTTTCGAGCTCGTTTATTCGAGTACTCACTTTCGAGCGAGGCATCTTAAGCGAGTGTGCCCACCACCCACCGCCCACCACCCACCACCCGACGCGAAGTTTGAGGTTCACTTGACCTTAAATTTCGGAAAATATACGTAAAATAAGGCGTAAAAACGGACGAGAATTTCGACAACTTAACTAGCCAGGTCCCCCCGCGCCGCTAAAACTAACGAGAATACAGTAGAAGTTCCGAACAGAATTTGGGAAGCTTCTAGTGGCCGAGAGCGTAAAGGCGTCATTGTTCGGAGTTTTTGACTATGAGTTCGAATCCCGGTTTCGCCAGTACTTCAAATTATTTTCGCAGCGCCATCTGCCGTGTCGTTGCTTTCCACACCAAACAAACAAACAAACACACAAACAAACACACAACACTTCCATAGCAATAGTCCCACTTCGATATATATATATCTCGATGTGGAACTAAAAAGAACGGTTTTGGGAAAACACCTTTTCCACAATTTCAAAAACTGCGAACGCGGTTTTTACCTCTCCGAGGGGACTATGTAACCTAGGAGGGGTATTACAATCACCGTGTCTGTGGGTGTGATTGTATGTGTGTCGCCGCGAACGCGTTTCCAGTACGGGGGGGGGCAAAGTGTAAGTACCGCGTTCGCAGTTTCTTCAATTTTGAAAAAAGGTCACTAGGGTAAAACCACCGTTACGGTGAGCATCAACGGATAAAGTCGGGGTGTTCTTATTGGTTAACGCTCACCGTAGCGACGGTTTTGACTTAGCACAAACCAGTCTTCTCAGAAATTTCGTTATTGTGCGTAAGACGGTTGTGTTTGTGTTTTGTATGTACGGGGTCTCTACTCTCCAACTTCAACGCTGAACGCACTTATTTTGGGACGAACCCAGTGCTGAGGGTTACGGTAAACGTCTCAACGTCCAAATGGCAGGGTTTCCACCAAATGTTCACGGTATTCGTCTTAGTATCAATTTGTGATCGCCTCGGGCGGGATTAGAACTCGAGTCCTCCTGTATGACAGGCGGACGTTCTTCCACAAAACCACCGACGCACGTTACGTTTCACTGAAAACGAGGAGAGGTATATTTCGGCTTTCTGTTGCTATATGCAACGCGTTTTGAAATTTTTAATGTTTAGGCTTAGTTTCTCTTTTAGATTTGACAGTCGCCAGCCAGATTTCCCGCACGGTACTGATGAGTTCCAAATAGAACGAAACCGGTCTACCGTTGGAATTTCTGGCAATTTTTTTTTTTAGTTTAGTTTAATACTCGAAGATCTATTTGATCCGAGTTATTATTAAGTTTTTTAATTTCTTCAAATTTGTTTAGGATTTTGCTATATTATCACTTTCAATTATGGACTAATCTACTTTTTCGCGTATTTTATCATATTTTGGCTTGCCAACTTGTTACACTTCGGCCCGATACTGCGAACGCATTTCCACAGTCAGACAGACACACACACAGACAGACAGACAGAGTTATCAGGAAATGAGATTACCTGGGCAAAGTGAAAATGAAAGTCGCGTCGGCCTCCCACGAAGCGCGAATGAAAGCCGGAAGACAGACACGCCAAACGAACTCAACCACCCTCTCCGCTTAACATCCCCGCCTCCAAAATGTCGCGTGCGCTCTCCCTCTGACGGCCTCTCGCTTCTAACGAAAGACAGACGTAGAACACGGCCCTATAGCCGCGAAGGATCTCGTTCGGTCAGACAGAAAGACAACGTCGCGGATAATAGCGAAAGTTCGCCCCTACGAGAAGCCCCCTCCGACCCTTACCCCGTTCTAAAACCGAGTCCTCGAAGCCCAAGCCCCCCCCCCCCACAACGTTGAATACCAGTGGGTTCCCCCGCCAAATACGGAAAGATATCTCCGGACCCTCTCGCTCGGGTTACACGCTTAACGTTTTCAATGCAATCTGTCAGCAAACCGATAGCTTATCTATTATTATCCAAGCTAGCGGCGCATGAGGTGGCGGCGGCAGAATGGCCCTATCCTAAAAATTTCCTTACCATAGAAACTACAAGAGGAATAGAAAGAGTCGATGAAAAGTGTTACGGGCTCGGTACGGGCAAAAGGTTCTCCATTCATTTCCGCTTGAGCCGTCATTTCCAAAGCTTTTTTGATTGGACCAGAGATAACCGGAAATGAAGGGATAACCTTTTGCCCGTGTCATCTTAGTAAAGCACGTACAAAGGCAGGGCCTTCTATTCCTGTGGTAGTTTCTATGCATAGGTAAACCAAGGATACTGTATTAAGTAATTATACAGTATCCTTGGGTAAACGAAATTAAAAAAGATATCAATATTTAAAAACAAAAATAATTTTTATCACGAGGCCCTATTAGTTTTGAGGAAACCATTTACTTAATAATCCCGGCTGAGCCCCCAGTTTACGACTTACTTATGTAAGCTTAAAATGTGTGGTAGGTTTCTCTAGCGGCAGCAAATAAAGAAGGATCCTCGTTACCAAAGAGGGGTTTATTACCTTTCATTCTAGGGTATGATTACTAATTAAATAAATGGCAAGTGTCGGGTGTCCAAGTAAAATATATTTCGAAAAACTTAAACATACAAAACGCTACTCATATATAAAATTAAATAATAAAAGATTAGCTTGCACAATTTCTAATCAACTAGCATGCACACTAAATAATAGCGATAATAATAATAATAATAAATTTGAAGGAGTTGTAGGGAGTGAGTTGAGAAGTAGGCCTGTTTTTTCCCTCATTTTCGTACGATGAGTTAAAAGAGAGCCAGAGAGCTTCAAAGTGTGACCTACTAGCCCCTCGAAGTAGGCTGCAACAAGCGCAAAACCAAGCAGCAGGGAAATGCGAACATTAATTTTTGGGTTCGTGTGATAGGTATAAAAGGACTTTGTAAACAAATCGAGGTAACCAGCGGAAAAAGGTTAACTTAAACAGTATTTAAAGTCCCTGCTGCTTGGTTTTGCGCTTGTTGCAGCCTACTTCCAGGGTCTAGTAGGCGCTAATGCCCCACTTTGAAGTTCTCTGCCGCTCTTAACTCACCGTAAGAAAATGAGGAGAAAACAGGCATACTTCTCTACGTAAAATATTATTTTACAAAAATTAATCAATTAAAATTTTGGAAAACAAATTGGATAAAATAAATTGATAAAATTGGGTAAAATCGATAAAAAGGGGTAAAATCAATAAAATTTCGGTCAAATCGTAAGGATTTACAATCCGTGATTGTGTCATGCTATTTTACGTAGAGGAAGTTTAAACTTGACTTGTGAAAAACATTTTTGGTTGTCATGGCAAAACGAATGGCCATTGAAAGTTTTCCCATTAGTTTCAAAGTATGGTCTACTTAACCCTCGAGTTTGAAAAAAATTTGGTCTAAACACCTCGGGATGTCTCCTTGTGAGTTAAATTTTAATAGATGTGAGAACGAACGTTCTGCAGAAAATTATGGTTTACGTATATGACCATACCTTAGAACTAGTAATATTATAATTTAATTTTAAAATTAAATACTTTGAATAAAAATTAAGCGTCACACTATCGAAGAATTGGTCAAGGGTTGCAAAATTTTGCAACATTGTTATTGTCGAATATTCGTTGGTGGCAGTACAAAAGGAATTCGTTTTTCAGGCCTAGATAATATCTGCCCTTCTTAAAAGCTTTCAGGGTTTCCACTTTCTCTTTCTTTTGGGGTTAAAGCAAAGAATATAAAGCTTTATATTCTTTGGTTAAAGGTCTGCATAGATGGGTACCCGACTAAAGCTGCGCTGGGTAGGACAGTCCGTTGGGGACGTAACCTTTCTGGCGTTCCTCATCCTTCATAAGCGACTCCAGTATCTTTATATTTTTTGAAGGAGTTATTTTGAGAGCCAGCAGGAAGAACTGATTTTTAAGCGGATAAAATTGCATGCCCACCATTTACTATTTTTAATTTTTTTAAACCGAAAATATTGAGTTGGCCATCATCGTTGTCAGACTTTAAGGGGCACAATTGTGATTGAATTTAACCAGTTTCTCAGGGTTGTTTTCAGAATATGATTGGTCGTATCTGCTACCACGTGGTAAATGCGGACCGAATTTTTTCAAACGCCGGTGTGGCCCTTTTAGACAATTATCTTTTAATATCATAAAATGTGTCATGCCGCGTGTAAAATTTTATTATGGAAAAAAATTCAAATTATATCTCTCTCAACCCGTCATGTAAACAACGGGCTGCCAACGCGAAAAGGTGGCGGATTTTTCGTTTGCCAAGTAGAAGATTTTCTATTACAATACAAAAACTTAATATCTTAATAATAATCAACAAGGCTAATACCTAATGCACCACCTTAGGCTTAAATCAGCTAGCGACGTTTAATGCCTTAGCAGACCAATATCCAGCAGATTGTGAACTTCTCACGTTAGCCGCTACGTGGCTCTGAAAAGTTCTTGGTGGATTTTAAAACAAAACGGACATAAATATTAGTGTATTTCACGTCTTAAAGTTTATGTAATAAACTAGATTTTTGAACACCTACAGTCTTTCCAGATGGCGCCAACAGTCGGAAACGTTGAAATTTTAAATTTTCCAAAAACCACTAAATTTAACTTTTGTATATGACATAATACATAAAACGTGGTTCTGAAGTGGCATTTAACCACTGGTAGATAATGGTAAATAACGTTATGGTATAAAATGGGAAAAGTGGTAAATAATATATTTCTATGAATTATTTACAGTATTTAAAACATAAACCTACCTTTAAGAAGATAAAAACCTTTAAGATTTAGAACAGACTTGTATAGAATTCATGAAAATAAAGCTGATTAATTCCGTTTATTAAATGTTTTTCTTGATTTTACATATTGTCATACTATATAAACCATTATTTACCACTATTTACCATTATTTAAAACTATTTACCACCATTTACCACTATTTACCATTATTTAAAACTATTTACCACAATTTACCATTATTTACCACTATTTACTATTATTTAAAACTAGTTACAACTATTTACCACTATTTACCATTATTTACCACTATTTACTATTATTTACAACTATTTAACACTATTTACCATTATTTAAAACTACTTACCACTATTTACCATTATTTACCATTATTTAAACATATTTACCACTATTTACCATTATTTACCAATGATATGCATAAAAGTGGTATTTTTTTAACAATGGCAGAAATAGCTCAAGTTCTAATAAACCGGAAAGGAATTATTCCATTCCCGATAATAAATTCAAAATGGGTGCCATCTAGTATAAATAAAAGCATTTAAATGGAACCTCTAATGGCTTCGCTATATATAATGAGGACGATTTTTACTCAGTCTATGTTGCAGATGGCGCTACCCAACACTAGGGGGCTTTCTCACTTCTATTTAATAACGGAGAGCGCGCACGCTCGGTGTCACTTGTTAATTGGAACGTGTCACCGAGCGTGCGTCGCCTGCCGTTACTGAGAACCGCGTTTGTGTATCAGATTTAAAGCCCGGTGTACCGCAAACAGAGTGCACACCACCGGAGGTCCTCAGCATAATGCCCTACGCCAGCGTCCACAGAACGGTCAGTTGACAGAACAGCCAAGGCAGCGAGATAACCCTACCGCTGACGGTCGCACCTTCGACGCAAGCCGCTCAACCCAGCAGAAGGTGCAACAATGGGACGACGAACCCCTCACTTCGCACACAGCAGTGGGAATAAGAGCGGATGCTATATAGCATCGGAAGCCGGCACCCTACCTACGTCGGTAAGGAGCCAAAGCCCGTTAGAAATGGCGCCTAAATGGGAACGACGGGCACACTGCGGCCCAGCGTAACCCGGCACAGGTGGCACTGGAGATACCGGTGGGCCCCACAAGGCCGGGAAACAGGACCACAGCGCCTCATACGGAGACTTGCCGTCCCACAGCAGGACACCAAATCCACCGAGGCGGCCAGTTTGCCCGGACCCTCTCCGTTAGCCTGAGCCGAAACTCAGTTTCCAGCCCATACCTGACCGAAGTCGGAGGTGGAGATAGGACCATTTGACCAGAGCTAACATCTCCCAGTGCTCCACCACCCTTATGGGTTACAAGAGAGCCAGACCCCTACTCCCCGGTAAAGCCACCACCCACCAGTTATTGCACACTGCGACCCTTGAAGGGCCCGTACTACGCGTTTGTAGAACCTTTCTGGAATAGTTCCTTCGTCCTCACGCTCAATATGACGTGGCTGGTCAACAGCGCCGCCCACATGCAGGGTTGGCAAAAAATCGGATTTTTTCGGAAAAAATCAAAAAATCCGATTTATACGATAATTATCGGATTTTTTGATAATTATCCGATCATTTGATAATAATCCGATTATTTGGATAATTATCGGATTATTTGGATAAATATCTGATTTTTTTGATAATTATGAATATTTGGAATTTAACGATGATTCCGATGAATTAACAACATTGCCTTTTCAAGTTTCAAAAAAATTTCAAATTTTAAAGTTTAAAATTTGATAAAATTCATTTTGGATAGTTGTAAACATTACATAAATGCGAGCATAAATGTCATAAATACTTAATACTGCTGTATATTGCTTTCAAAATTATTAAATTTAACTTTAAAAACTGTTTTCAGATATTTTAATTTAATTCGATAATTATCATGATTTTTTCATCGGATAAATATCGATAATTATCATGATAATTATCATTGATAATTATCCATCGATAATTATCGACCAACCCTGCCCACATGTGGGGAAATAAACCCTACGACCAGTACTTAACGGCGAGACAAAACAGATTCGTGGCCTTGGGTGCTTTAGGAGAAGGATTCCACAATTACCACCATACATTCCCGTGGGATTACGCTACCAGCGAACTTGGTTGGACCCTGAACCCAACCACCATCTTCTTAGACGTTATGGTTTTATTATTTCAATTCAACCGTTTTTCTTGTTCAATTTTAAAACTACGTTTTTTGTGGTTTTTGATTGAATAAAATAAAATTTAACGAGAAAGCGACGAATAAATAGAGATGGGCATTATTTGAATAACATTTTATTTAAATAAATTACTAAATAACAAAATATTCGATCATATTTATTCGTCGATTGACAGAGCCAAATATTTTAGATATATTTCTTTGCCAAATAATCAAATATTTTGTGGGGACGTTATTTAGTAAATACTTTTTTTTTAAATATTTCCGACTATTATCTGATAAATAATGGTTTACGAATATTTAATGTACATTCATTTGATAAATAGTTTTTAACAAAATATTTTCAGACGTTTATTTTGCCGAATAAAAAAATTCAAATAATTCAAATATTTTCTTTAATGCAAATAAGGAATAAACAGTTTTCTTCTTTTTGTTTGGTTAGTCCATAAGCAACGTAACAACAATAAGTATCACACTTCCTATTATTTAATACAAATTTCATAACGGAACCTTTTTTCGACACTGGCACTCTCGATCAACTTCGACTTGAGCTTGAACTGAACTCGGTTATATATTTTCATCCTTGGTTAATAATGTATTTTTGTTTGGGATCTCAATAGTCGCCATTTCACTTAATGCCATACTTATTGTTATTAAGTTACTTATGATTAGTCGAGTAAACTTTTGCGGGATTTTTTTTCTTTCTGTTCAAATAAAATTGTCGTCGTCAACCTTAAAAGTCTTTGACACTAGAATTAATCCCAGTTCACATTATTGAATTAATTGGGCCACTTAATTGTGTCCAACTAATTGTAAACAAGAAAATTGTATAATTGTATTATGTGAACTGTAACCATTGTTCCCACTTTTTCTATTCGCACTATACAATTTTCTCGCTCGCAATTAGTTCCATACAATTAAGTGGCGCAATAAAATCAATAGTGTGAACTGGGCTTACTTTCGGTATTTGAACAATTGATAAGATAATCTTGCCTAAGATAGAGAGCTCAAGTGGCGAACTTGAAGAATTATAGAGAAGAGGATTTTCTTAGTGACGGTAATGGTTTTTCATAGCGTTAAAGGAGTATAAACTAAATCAAAAACTCGTCTGCTAACAATCGCTACGACGTATTTTTAACACAACTAGCGACAATAATTCCTAGATTCGGTTAAACTTGGTGGTTGAAATGTGAAATTCATTGATGCACCATATGCGCGGCATTTTATACTCCCTTTAAGGCTTTTTAATCTAAATTTAAAAATTAATTTAAGCAGAAGTAAATAATGGAAGTGGCCCCTTGGTTGTGTTTGGAGAGGTGTCACCTTTGGGAGATTGAGAAGCGCTTGCGAATCACTTTCCTAGAAACAACAGACGTTTCTACAAAGGTTATGGATTTACAAAGGTTTTGGATTTTCGTTCAGTAAAACATCGGTATTTACAACGGTATCTTTGGACAAAGGTATTTATTTATTAAGGGATTTAATTATTAAAGTTTAGGCAGGTAAAGTTAGTTGTTAAGTTGTCAAGTTAGTTGTGAAATAGGCAGATAATTGTCAAGTTAGTTGTGAAATAGGCAGATAATTGTCAAGTTAGTTGTGAAATAGGCAGATAACTGTCAAGTTAGTTGTGAAATAGGCAGATAATTGTCAAGTTAGTTGTGAAATAGGCAGATAATTGTCAAGTTAGTTGTGAAATAGGCAGATAATTGTCAAGTTAGTTGTGAAATAGGCAGATAATTGTCAAGTTAGTTGTGAAATAGGCAGATAATTGTCAAGTTAGTGGTGAAATAGGCAGATAATTGTCAAGTTAGTTGTGAAATAGGCAGATAATTGTCAAGTTAGTTGTGAAATAGGCAGAAAGGAAACAACTGACGTATTTTAATTTCCGATGCTTACTGTATTACTGTTTAACATGAACATACGAAGTGCCTACACTCATTTCAGCCAAAGAGACAATTTCCATTATGCGGGTACAAATGGCTAGTATAGTTAATAAATTCAATTTAACAGCCATACTCTTCCTAAAATATTTGGAAAAAAAAGATATTACATGTATCATTTGGGGAGACGTAAACTACTAATTTTCACTCAAAATCTCTAGAAAATTGACTAAGTTTGCGTCGTTACGCGGAAAGTCGACCGACGTCCGACGGCGACGACGAAAGGCGCAAAAAACGGCCGAGGCCTATAAAACTTAGTATTTTTTCCGTGGTTTGAGTGAAAATGGATAGTTTACATGCCCCCAAATGATAATATTTTATTTTCCAAATTTTTCGAAACCGTAGAGCTATTATTTGAACCGAAAACTATGGATACGCCCTCTTTTGACAATCAAAGTCTTAAATAAAATATATTTTATCCCTTTGGAATTATTTGTTTTGCTATTATAATACAACACGGAACAGAATCGACTCCCAGATTTACGCAATTTCGATTATAGCAGACGCTACAAACACGAGAAATGGCGAGGGAACATCGGTGCCGCAGCGCCACCTAGAACAGTTTCTGTCGCGAATATTCAATTACCTTAAACTCGTTTTTAAATTTACACTAAGAAACCGTAACGCTATGAGAAACCATTACCGTCACTGAGAAAATACTCTTCTGTCAAACTTTCGAAATCTGCCAGTAGAGGTCTTAGGCAAGATTATCAAAAAGTCTCTCTATAAAGTAACGCGGCCTTCATGTTTGAATGTTGGTCTTACGTCACTGTCTTTAGCTTAAAAATATGGCAATACTTTCAGCGATTTTACTTGTGTCTAGCCCTCTCAAATAAAGTTATTTTCGACGATCTATTTGTTGATGACCAAATATTTAAGTCCTATTTTATTTTCAAAATATTTTTTTTGAAATGATTAGATAAAACTAGTGATGTGAACTTACCTGTAAAAATAAAAACGGTAAATTAACCGGTAAAATTACTGGTAAAATTACCGGTAAATTTACCATTAACTTTTTTATTTAATCAAAATAATGGTTTGATGTCACAATAATTATTAAAATAATATTTTAATTTTACCATAGCCTTAGGTTACATTAAACTTAGAGAAACCTCCTAGATATCCCCTTAGAAATACATTTAAATTTACGGAACGTAAAATCACAGTGTCTTTAACAGGAAAAGGATTTGGTTTTCTGGTCCAATGTAAAATGTAATTGTTTCTTCTTTTATTTGAAATTTAACAAAATATTTTTGGGTGTTTTTTGCTTTATGAAAGTAATTGGTAAATTTACCGGTAAAACCACTCGGTAAATTTACCGTAATTTTACCATTACCGGTAAATATACCGAGGTAAATTTAACGGCTCACATCTCTAGATAAAACAGATATTTTGAACTTTTTATTTATAAACTAACTGTTTTAAAAAATATTTTAGTATATTTATTTCAAATACTTTTATTCGATTAAATTATTTGCAACGTTATTTATAAACAACCACTAAAAAATATTCATTTTATTCGTTATTCAACAAATGATTTTTTGCCCATCTCTACGAATAATCTCCAGCCAAGGATTCGTATGTTTAAATTTATCGGTAGACAACAGTTAATTTTCAAACGGTAAAAAAACGTTTGAAAATAGAGAATTATATAATTGATATATTCGTTTGTAAGATAAAATTAATATGGGAGCTGTGATCGGCGAGTAAAAAATATCAGTAACTAAAGAGGATTAAAGCGTATTTATTTTTTTCGTCCTCGCGAAAAGTTTGATTATGATATGTATCTGAATAAAAGTTTTCTATCGTATGTATGAAAAACCAATGTCTTTTCTGTAAATAAAATTCTTTTAAAAGACATCTGTGTTCTGATTATTGGAGGTCGTAAACAAAATGCTTACGGGGAAACCAACTTTAGAGTGAAGCCCCTAGAGGTTCCATTTTAATGCTTTTATTTATCCTAGATGGCGCCAATTTAAACTTTTTTCGAAATAAAACAAATTTTAATTATATTACGAAAAAACTATCAAACAAAAGTGCAACTCAGGAAACATTTGGCATAAAAAAAACCAGGAAGAATTTAGTATTTTCGGTGGTTTTAAAGTCAATTAAATTTTTTACGTTTCAGACTATTGGCGCCATCTATCAAAACGTCACGTATTTAAAATTCCGGCCTCTAATGGCGTTTCCCAAGTAAGGATCTTCTCCCTTCACAAATATTATCGATATATTAAGTCAAAGATTAAAAAAAAATTACTTTATTTATCAAGTATATCGGCTATTAGATAAAACGTTTACAATAAATATTAAATAAAATTTTTAAACGATATTTAAACATTCCCACAAATAGGTAACCATCTACAAAAGCCATACTGGTTCCAATTTACAACCTGCATAGCCATTTCGATGCCTAACGTCCTATTCCGACCACCTGATGATAATGCCATCGAAGAATTGGTCAAGGGTTGCAACATTGTTATTGTCAAAGATTCGTTGGTGTTTTTCTCTGGCAGTACAGAAGGAATTCGTTTTCCAGGTCTAGAGATAATATCCGTCCTTCTTAAAAGCTTTTGGTGTTTCTTTTTTCTCTTTCTTTTGGGAATAATGGTCTGCATAGATGGGTAGCCGACTACAGCCACGCTGGGATAAAGCGGCGCTGGGTAGGACATTCCGTTGGGGACATAATCTTTCACGCGATCCTCATCCTTCATGAGCGACTCCAGTATCTCCTCCTTCATGACTTTCCTTTCGTACCTGAAGGCCGTGTAATCTTTCCACAGCTTGATCTTCCTCGAAAAGAGTGTTATTTTGAGAGCCAGCACCGCGAGAATCAAGAAGAACTGACTCAGTGGAAGCGCGAGCCACACCGGTATTCCGATGGCCATGTCCGGCGACATGTTCGGTATAAATAACCTTGAATTCTCCGTTTTCGTCCTTGAAGACTGGTAGTCTTGAGAGTTACCTTCCTCCGATTTGAACAGAGACCACGGATACGCAATTTGAATTGCGCAACTTACAATTAGCGTCGCGACTGCGATATTTATCAACTTCATCTCTGAGTTTGGTCAAAAATAATATCGGTATTGACATTGACTGTTGTAAGCCGTTTCAGGAGAGCGATTATGTCGCGCTACACATTGAAGATGTTGTCACCCAATAATGATCACTTACCTCGCTTTAGGTCATTTGTTCTTTAATAACGGATAAAATTTAATATCGCAAAAGGTTTTTAAGCGGATAAAATTGCATGTCTACCATTTACTATTTTTATCTTTTTAAAAGCAGAAAAATGGGATTTTTTTGTAAAATAAAAAAAATAAATATTGAGTTGACCCTCATCGTTGTCAGACTTAAAGGGACACAATGGCGTTTGAATTTAAGCAGTTTCTCGGGCTGGTTTTCAGAATCTGATTAGTCGGATTTTTTCAAACGCCGGTGTGGCCCTACACGTCGTTAAATTTGGAGCTTACGTTAATTTCAACGGCGTACTATTAGCGACAGAAACGATTCTAGGTGGCGTAACGGCGCCTAGCTTCTCTGAGGTAGTGCCTATGATCTAGCGTCTGCTACACATAAATTAAAAATCATAAAACTTTTTTCTAAATAATATTATCGAAAGTAAACGATGCAAAAATTATATTGAGATGCAAGTATCATTATTTATTATGTCAAATTTACAAATAACGATGAGGAAAAACTAATGGCCGTTACCAATCTAGGTTTCAGTGGCGAACCAAAGGGGGCGTAGCGATAGTTTTCGGTCGCGAATATCAAACGCTATTTTCCTTACTTCAACAATAAAAATTTTAAATTTTACCGGAAAACAGTAAAATCTGTAGCTTTTAATATTATTTTAGTTCAGATCTTAGGCGATAATTGAAATTTTGTGTTCTCATAAATATAACTTTGACCAAATATTCCAACAAAATTTTAATTTACCGCCAATTTTTAAAGGCATTTTTAAATATAAAATATATATATTTATATATTTATATATTATTTAACTATTGTGTATACTGTAACTTTTTATATATATCTTTTGCCTTTTCTCATCTTGTATATCTATATATTATATTATGTAGCTGCCATTTAATACCATTATCTTGTAATATAACTTGGTATATTCTTATGGGCAATCATAGTTGTTGTTTGCCTTAAAATTGTGTGAGATTGCTATATGTATTGTTGCCACATGTTAGGGTTGAATAGATCGATTTAAAATATTTAAGGGGCAAAGACGACTTTAAAGGGGTAATATTCATCCGAGGTAACGTGGTGATGGCGTTATTTGTTAGTAGATGGCGCTCTGATGGCAGCATGACGTCATAATTTTGATTTTCAACGATTGGTTGAAAGTTTTCAGTTTTTAGTGGAGAACGGTTTTGTCGATATTTAAAATACAAAATTATCTTCCCTGATTGGATAGTTTAAAATCGTATTATAGTGCCATCTATGGCGGAATGTTAACTTCGGTTAAAATTAATTGTAAATTTAAATTACAAAAATTATATATTTTTAATAAGAATTTAAAGTACTATAATTTAGTAATTAATTAATAACTTTTCAAAAAAGTTTATTTTTCATAAACTTTATAGTGTCGCCATCTACCTCAAACATTATAAAATAGGAAGGTACCTCGGGTGGATTTCGCCCCTTTTTGCATATTTCCCTGTAGGCAATATGTGAATGCGTCTATAGAGTAGTGTCAGTGCTACATCACGCAACGTCACCCATGCTTTTTCCTATAGAGAAAAAAAACGCGCCTAAAATGGCGGCCATGGCCAAAGCTAAGAGGTGATACTACTCTATACAAACTGATTGAAGTTTAACAATCCGTTTAACGAGCAAATAAATAAAAACTTACAAATCGTTGATTGACAGCGCAAGGCTAAAGGAAACGCGATTTTGTACTTGAAAATAAAAAAGATAAAATAACGGGTGACATCCATAGCCCAAACTTTCCATAAGACCAACTGCACAAAAAACCAACTACTCATAACTACAACTGCCATTAACACCAACTATTCACTGCCATTAACACCAACTACTCGGAACTACAACTGCCATTAACACCAACTACTCACACTTCTGTGTTACTTTGGGTCATATTAGAACGGCCTCCAATAAGTGTCACACTTATTTGTTACTTCAGGTCATACGTTGTAAGCATAGCGTATTTCTCCGATAAGTGTCACAGTCATTTGTTACTTCAGGTCATATTAGAACGGCCTTGGAAAATGCCAGAGAGGAATTCGCGTAAAGTCTCTATAACCACGCGTATTTCCAATGTTGGAAGTTGAGGGGGTACGTATACGCTGTCCAAAAAACCCTACTTAGAATTAAAAGTAAGCAACGTAATTGCAATTCTAGGTTATATGGAAACCACAGCTATTCAAAAATATAACTTTCATGAAAATCGGACTTAAATTAAGAAATGTTATGTCGACTTTCAGCTGGATATATAAAACCACGAACATTGGGGTCCCTTAAATTACCCCGAAATCATTACTTAAGATTAATATTTACTGATATAACAAAAGGGATAGTTCCGCTGAATCCTAACCTATCCAATAATTTTTTTTTTTAAGTTACCGGACTTAATTTTTAAGAAAATATCTAGGGCTTCGATTTAAAAAATTTATGAAAGGCTATCAATGGCGAGATATGTACACTCGAACGAGATATCATTGACTCTTCTAGCCCTAACCGTTGAAGAGATATGCGCGACATGGCGGCATCGGCATCGGCTACACTGTACGTGAGACTCACACAAATGGTTGTATACTATTAGACCGAATCCCGTTTGACCGAATCCCAATGAACCGAAAAGTATTTTCGTTTATAGCCCAACATGGCGGGATTCAGTTGAATGGGAAATTTAAATCTGGTTCGTTTTCACTTCGGGTAGGTTAGTTCAGGTTGGGTTAGCTTAGGTTAGGTTAGTTCAGGTTGGGTTAGGTTAGGTTAGGTTAGGTTAGGTTAGGTTAGGTTGGGTTGGGTTGGGTTAGGTTAGTTTAGGTTAGTTCAGGTTGGGTTGGGTTGGGTTGGGTTGGGTTAGGTATGATAGGCAACTATTTTACGTCGGGTCTTATCAAGGTTATTTTCCAAAATTAAACCCGGAAAATATCAAATTTCAAGGGAAAAAGGTCTAAAAATACACGTCGGTACGAAATAATAAATATTTAAGACATAGTTTAGTCCAAATTAGATATACTATCGTCACGTAACCTACGATATATAAATATGTATCACTAACGGTATATTGAATGAAAACCGCGCAAAACGCGGTTTTCGGTTGAATGGTACATTCGGACGAATGGGATTTCGGTCCAATGGTCTACAATCACACAAATCCTTAGGATTGTGTGTAAAAACAAACGTTTGCTGGATTTGGAGGCAAAAATTAAAAAATGCATTTTTGAGTGGATTTTGAAGTAAACCCCCCAAATTTTATCATTTCCGCAAATCGTCTACGCCTCTATACTCACAGAAATACGATGGTGCAATTAAAAATTGACTTATTATTTTACGGGTTTTGTTATGAATATTTGAATATTTTGCGGGGTCCGATACTAGGGTCCATAACATAATGTAGTCCAAAATTTAAAAATTATTTTTTGAGTGTTTTAGAATCCCCACATACAAATCTGTCATACGATAAACGTTTTGTTTCTGGTTGATTTAAATGGCATAAAAAAAGAAATTGCAATTTTTCGCCAAAAAATAGTTATATATTAAAAAGGGTATTTTATCAAAAGTCAAAATTTCAGCCAGAGATTCCAACAGTAGACCGGTTTCACCCTTTTGGGACTCATCAGTACTGTGTAGGAACTCTGGCTTTACTCGGAAATCGGCCGATATCAGTAAAACTAATATACATTATATAGGACACTCTGAATATAAATGAAGGGTATTTTAGTTATTTTATTGATATGAGTAGAAATGACCAACATCGTATTTTTACTACAGAGCTGTCTTTTTATTTAGTATACTTGATAAGAATTTTGATTGAAATCTTAATAGGTGTATTTAGAAAAATAATGAAAATGCTTTTTTATTGCTAGTTCATCCTACTTATTTAATTTATATTTGCCGCTTTCGCTCAATTTGGAGCACATTCACTATTTTAGCTTAAAAATTAATTTTTTAATATTTTTGCCTCCAAATCCAGCACACGTTGTTTGTAACATACAAAGAAGTGTGTAAAATTTCATAAAGATCGGCCAACCCATGGTAGCATGCCTCGGTGAATCCCCGCGCAGGCTCCTGAGGAAAAAAGTGGGTACACATTATTATATTCTGCCACTAGATGGCGTTCTGGTTTAAAATAGGGGATCCCCAATGAGCCGGAATGCTCGCCACGGTGCCATCATAGACTGGGATATATACTGTCTATGGTGCCATGGTTACAATGGCTCTTATTTAGTGTAAAGAAAGGAGTGGTATGATGGAGAGAAACGGGGCCCTGGACAGTCACAAACATTACTGGTCACTATAAAAAAAACTACGTACAAGCAACAAATAGGTGTAGAAGGGGGATCATTTCACACGGATATATAGCGGTTATTAGTATAGAATTCGTAAACCCAGGTGCGGGTGTAAACAGTTCAAACAAGGAACATTTTCCAACCCTTCGAAGAAATATCGAGAAGAAATCGGCTGACCTCTCTTACAGAGGCGGCTCTTACTGCAAAATTAAATGAAACAAATAATAGCTGAAAACTATTCGTGAGTTCTGAACCGTTCAACCAGTCCCCATGCGCACTATTCGGCAAAAAAAAATTCTAGAACTACCCAAATGCAAACTATTCGCAGAAAAGAACCTCTTGTTGAACCGTTCGGAACCGTTCTAAATGGTACCTGCTCAAGAGCAAGTACTGGCCGGAACTCAAGGTTGAAATCTCTAAAATTCGTCTGCACATCGGGCTGCGTACGTCAAATCGTACGAATCACAACTATTCGTCCAAAAGTTCTGAACTATCCAGAACTTTTGCGTGACGTCACAGCTTAGTCCTAAGCCGTTCTCTTAACGGTTCAGAACTCGTGAATAGTTTTCATCTATTGTGTGTCCCTCAGAACATTATTTTGTTTTTGTTTTGAAGTTCATTATTTATCAGAGCCGAACAATTGATAAAGTCCGTGCTTTGTTTTAAAGCGGGTAAAATGACTTATTTTCTTTACGAGAAATCAAAATCGAATATTATTATGAAATACATATTTCGTACAATTATGAGAGGAAGGAATTAAATTTCAGCTCTCATATCTTTACTAGGTTGATAATTTTAGTTTCAATAGTTTGGTAACTTTCGTTTTTCTCTTACTGTAGTTTATCTAAACGCGACTAAAATACTGTACTTCAGACTATGCAATAATAATGTATATAAATTAGTTTATATACTAGGAATCTCACTTTCTCTTTTGGGATTCCCATGTTTCTCTCCTTTGTTTGAGAAGTGTAGAACGGGTAGGGGGGGGGGGCGCAAAATTAAAATGAACGTTGCGCGTGCAGATTTAACTAAAGTTCCCCATATAGTAAAACTTTTATTCTCAAAGATATGGAAGTCGAAATTTAACTGTCATGACAGTTCCGAGTAAATAGAACCAAATTCGATATTTAATCTGCTTCTAAACAAATCACGCATTAAATCAATTATTTGGTTCTGATAAATAACAAACTTCAAAAACCAAAATAATAAAAAGTAATATGTAAAATATTTCTTTAATTTTAATGCGATTTTATTTCTATTGTGAAAGTGTGGAACAATATTCTAGTTTCAATTATTTACACCTGGTATTACGAATTCTATACTTATACTATTGGTACCTTGTTTGTAGCCCCATATCAACCAGATATATATCATTAGGAGGTGCCAGTTTATAATGCCTACCACTTGATAACGGGTGTGTGTTCGTAGCGCAAAAGGCCTAGACCTTTGCTTATGGGGAACTTATGATAGGCTTATGATAGTATGATAAATATATAATATAATATAATAAATATAATTCTAGATAAATATATAATATAATATAATAAATATAATTCTAGATAAATATATAATATAATATAATAAATATAATTCTAGATAAATATATAATATAATATAATAAATATAATTCTAGATAAATATATAATATAATATAATAAATATAATTCTAGATAAATATATAATATAATATAATAAATATATAATATAATATAATATAATATAATAAATATAATTCTAGATAAATATATAATATAATATAATATAATAAATATAATTCTAGATAAATATATAATATAATATAATAAATATAATTCTAGATAAATATATAATATAATAAATATAATTCTAGATAAATATATAATATAATAAATATAATTCTAGATAAATATATAATATAATAAATATAATTCTAGATAAATATATAATATAATAAATATAATTCTAGATAAATATATAATATAATAAATATAATTCTAGATAAATATATAATATAATAAATATAATTCTCGATAAATAAACAATATAATAAATATAATTCTAGATAAATAAACAATATAATAATTATAATTCTAGATAAATAAATAATAATATAATAAATATAATAAGAACATTCTAGAATACCCTTACTTGGTCCATGATAAGAAGTTGGGTATTGAAAACAGGAAGCGGGTCTCAACTCCTAGCGACGCCGAGATTGACACGATAATCTGTTTGGCAATGCCCCTTTTCAAAAGAGCCCAACTAGCTCCGTGCAGCTTGACCCCCACAGTCTCGAAATTCCCTTTCTGAGCGGGAAAGAAGCCTTTTCTCCGATTCGGGAGCACCATCTACCCCTAGCGGTTTTTTCTTCAAACTAGGACTCTGAGTTACTTCAATGGGAAAAATAGAAGGTTGTATTTCAACTTACAAATCTTTAGAACTAAATAAGCGTAATTTTCGAGTATTTCCTCGCTGTATGTCGTTCTATGATTGGAAATATTTCTCATGGTAATTAGAAAAAAAATTACAGGCAAATAAACTCACCTGAAATTTTTCCCGAAAACCAAATTTTAACTTTAAACATCATTTTTTTAAAAGTAATAAAGATATCCGAATCAAATTAATCTCAAATCATACATTGAATTGTTTTGAGCAAAATGCCATATTTCAAAACCCGATCGGTTTCATAGTTTTACAAATTTGTAAGTTGAAATAGAATCATGTGAGGTAAAAACTTAATTAACTTTGGATAATTATAAAGAATGATCCTATGTCCGAGATGGACGAATCTATCAGCAATATATAGAGTGCACATTTTTCTATCATATTTGTAAGGCCGGCATTTAATAAATAAGGAAATACATTGGAATAACCATGGAAGAAGTAGAGAAGGAACGGCGGCCAGAATAGGAAAGCCTGTACCGAAAATCTTGTTGTCTTCCCTCATTTCAACCCCCTTTTGGTCAGGGCACTCCGTCCTTAATGCGCTTATTCGACGCGCACTACGTCACGAGGCGGAGTCTAGTCAGCTGTAAACATTACAATATATCTTCCGCGTGTTTGTGTTGAGCTTCACAAGGCGCAAAGGCCTAATTTATTTACATTTTTTTAAATAGTTTTAAGTTTAGCTTATGAATAATTATATATATATATATATGTATATAATTAAGAGTTAAATCAGCAATTTAATTTGCCCTAACCTACCTAAGCCTTACACATGAAAAAAATATCCGTTAAAATTTTAAAAACAGTTACAGTAGATGACCAAACAAATAAGTTGTACTAAAGAGCATTGAATACGGACATTCAGACCAATAACATAAGGTAGGATGCGCGTGAGGGTTGCGCATACGAAACTTGATGCCGGGTAAAAGTATGGGGGGAATGAACAAACGGGGGAATTTCTAAAGCTTTTTGCGACAGGTTTTTTAACATGACGCCGCCGTTCCTTCTCTACTTCTTTCATGGAATTATTAAAATGAATAAATTCATGGTGATATCTAGGTCTTGCATCAGATATATCAATTTGGGCCATTGGGATCCTTCAAATTTGGGTATTAGCTGTACATCGATCCCTTATTGCGATCAATGTAAATGATGCATTAATCAATAAGTAACCTCGAGACCTCGATTGGGACCCTTTAAATTTGGGTATTAGCGGTGCATCGATCCCTTATTACGATCAATGTAAATGATGCATCAATCAATAAGTAACCTCGAGACCTCGATTGGGACCCTTTAAATTTGGGTATTAGCGGTGCATCGATCCCTTATTACGATCAATGTAAATGATGCATCAATCAATAAGTAACCTCGAGACCTCGATTGGGACCCTTTAAATTTGGGTATTAGCTGTGCATCGATCCGCTATCGCTATCAATGTAAATGATGCATTAATCAATAAGTAACCTCGAAACCTTGATTGGGACCCTTTAAATTTGGATATTAGCGGTGCATCGATCCGCTATCGCTATCAATGTAAATGATGCATTAATCAATAAGTAACCTCGAGACCTCGATTGGGACCCTTTAAATTTGGGTATTAGCTGTGCATCGATCCCTTATTGCGATCAATGTAAATGATGCATCAATCAATAAGTAACCTCGAGACCTCGATTGGTACCCTTTAAATTTGGGTATTAGCGGTGCATCGATCCCTTATTACGATCAATGTAAATGATGCATCAATCAATAAGTAACCTCGAGACCTCGATTGGGACCCTTTAAATTTGGGTATCAGCTGTGCATCGATCCCTTATTGCGATCAATGTAAATGATGCATCAATCAATAAGTAACCTCGAGACCTCGATTGGGACCCTTTAAATTTGGGTATTAGCTGTGCATCGATCCGCTATCGCTATCAATGTAAATGATGCATTAATCAATAAGTAACCTCGAGACCTCGATTGGGACCCTTTAAATTTGGGTATTAGCGGTGCATCGATCCCTTATTACGATCAATGTAAATGATGCATCAATCAATAAGTAACCTCGAGACCTCGATTGGGACCCTTTAAATTTGGGTATTAGCTGTGCATCGATCCCTTATTACGATCAATGTAAATGATGCATCAATCAATAAGTCACCCCGAGACCTCGATTGAGACCTTTTAAATTTGGGTATTAGCTGTGCATCGATCCCTTATTGCGATCAATGTAAATGATGCATCAATCAATAAGTAACCTCGAGACCTCGATTGGTACCCTTTAAATTTGGGTATTAGCTGTGCATCGATCCCTTATTACGATCAATGTAAATGATGCATCAATCAATAAGTAACCTCGAGACCTCGATTGGGACCCTTTAAATTTGGGTATCAGCTGTGCATCGATCCCTTATTGCGATCAATGTAAATGATGCATCAATCAATAAGTAACCTCGAGACCTCGATTGGGACCCTTTAAATTTGGGTATTAGCTGTGCATCGATCCCTTATTGCGATCAATGTAAATGATGCATCAATCAATAAGTAACCTCGAGAACTCGATTGGGACCCTTTAAATTTGGGTATTAGCTGTGCATCGATCCCTTATTACGATCAATGTAAATGATGCATCAATCAATAAGTAACCTCGAGAACTCGATTGGGACCCTTTAAATTTGGGTATTAGCTGTGCATCGATCCCTTATTACGATCAATGTAAATGATGCATCAATCAATAAGTAACCTCGAGAACTCGATTGGGACCCTTTAAATTTGGGTATTAGCTGTGCATCGATCCCTTATTGCGATCAATGTAAATGATGCATCAATCAATAAGTAACCTCGAGACCTCAATTGGGACCCTTTAAATTTGGGTATTAGCTGTGCATCGATCCCTTATTACGATCAATGTAAATGATGCATCAATCAATAAGTAACCTCGAAACCTTGATTGGGACCCTTTAAATTTGGGTATCAGCTGTGCATCGATCCCTTATTGCGATCAATGTAAATGATGCATCAATCAATAAGTAACCTCGAGACCTCGATTGGGACCCTTTAAATTTGGGTATTAGCTGTGCATCGATCCCTTATTGCGATCAATGTAAATGATGCATCAATCAATAAGTAACCTCGAGAACTCGATTGGGACCCTTTAAATTTGGGTATTAGCGGTGCATCGATCCCTTATTACGATCAATGTAAATGATGCATCAATCAATAAGTAACCTCGAGACCTCGATTGGGACCCTTTAAATTTGGGTATCAGCTGTGCATCGATCCCTTATTGCGATCAATGTAAATGATGCATCAATCAATAAGTAACCTCGAGACCTCGATTGGGACCCTTTAAATTTGGGTATTAGCTGTGCATCGATCCGCTATCGCTATCAATGTAAATGATGCATTAATCAATAAGTAACCTCGAGACCATGACGCACCTGTAATCGAGCAGGACGCACTGATAATCGAGCAGGAGGCATCGATAATCGACTCATTTGAGCAGAAGGCACCGATAAACGAGCAGGAGGCACTGATCACCGAGCAGGACGCACTGATAATCGAGCAGGACGCACTGATAATCCAGCAGGATGCACCGATAATCGAGCAGGACGCACTGATAATCCAGCAGGATGCACCGATAATCGAGCAGGACACACCGATAATCGAGCAGGACGCACCGATAATCGAGCAGGAGGCATCGATAATCGAGCAGGACGCACCGATAATCGAGCAGGAGGCATCGATAATCGACTCAATCGAGCAGGACGCACCGATAATCGACTCAATCGAGCAGAAGGCACTGATAATCGAGCAGGAGGCACCGATAATCGAGCAGGACGCACCGATAATCGAGCAGGAGGCATCGATAATGGACTCAATCGAGCAGAAGGCACCGATAAACGAGCAGGACGCACTGATAATCAAGCAGGAGGCCCCGATAATCGAGCAGGACGCATCGGTAATCGATCATGAAATGGAGGTGAGAAATTTCATTTTATCTAAATTGTTCAGAATATATAAAGCTAGTTTAGTTTTTATAGGATGACGGTAATAATTTCTTTAATAATTAGCTAGGCTAATAACCAAGGCACCACCTTATGCCTTACATTGCGTAGGAGGGTGGTGGCGAGCCCTTCATACCACGCGAGTCAACTACTCGCTGCAGGTACTATTACCGCTAACCTCAACAAGTTTTTACGCGTAACAAACCTCGCAATTATTATAGTAATCCCTGCGGGCATGCCGTTTGAGACACATGCTTAGGTAGGCCGGAGCAAAAATAGATGCCAAATCTACTAAATACTTAAGAGAGTATTTGTATCTTCATGCGCAACACTGTTTCAATTTTTTAATTAAAACATGATTTTTTTGGTAACTTTGTGCCTCATTTCACGTAAAAAGAAATACAAAATTAGGCTTCTTTGTTGAACATAACCAAAATACATTATTTTAAGAAATACCTAATAAAATAAGTCCAAAAAAGTAATCGTTTTGATTAGATTTAGATTTTAAATATTTTCAATGCAAATTATTTCACCGTAAAAAATTTGGTATTAGGAAAGCCTGAGTTGTCGTATGGGAAGTTGGGTAATTAGATCGTTTCTTTACTACATTCTTTGATTACCCAGGTAATTAGAGAGGTTAAGCCATCGCCAAAATTTGCCATGAAAACTTGTAGCTAAGGTGAAGACTGTGCACGCAAAACGGTACGACTACACTCTTACAAGTTCCCCCTGCAATTTTTTTAAGCGGTGGCTTAACCCATGGGCCAATAAAAGATTTCATGAAATCTTTTATTGGCCCATGCTTAACCTCTCTATTGTTGTATATCGGAATTGATTTTATTTATCATTATTTTAGCACTTTCACCTCGCAGCAAGAGGAGCTGGGTTCGATCCCAGTTTGTGGCAGTGGGTGAAAACTCGGAACCACTCCTTCCGCGTTGAGTTTGCAAGTTCTCTCCCCACTGGTTTAAGGGGTTTTCCCCAAGCTCTTCGGTTTCCCCTTTCATAAAAACTTGTCGAGGTTAACGGTAATAGTTAGTGTAGGGAGCTGTTGGCTCGCGTGGCACGAAGGGCTTGTCACCATCCTCCTACGCATTGTAACCCGGTCACCTGAATTAATGGCTTTAAAAGTCGCTTGCTGACTTAGGCCTAAGGTTGGTGCCTTGGGTATTAGCCTAGCCGATTATTATTATTATTATTATTATTATTATTATTATTATTATTATTATTATTATTATTATTATTATTATTATTATTATTATTATTATTATTATTATTATTATTATTATTATTATTAAATAGTTATCCCTACATGGTTCAGTTTTAACTCTTAGGAATTAATATGTTTTAGCAGTTGGAATTATGAGTAAACCATAACGCCAACTGCCCCTGTATCTCGGATTTGAGTTGGGGTTATGAGCATTCTAGAATACCCTTACTTGATTATATTTATTATATTATTTATTAATATTATATTATTATATGTATTTATTTATTATTGGTTTACTTATTTATATATATTTAGGTTACGTTTTTAAAATTGTATTAAATCTGCATGAGTTTTTACAATTGATTTATAAAGGAAGTATCACATATTTAATATGATATAAAAGATTTATTTGCTTTTAAAATATGTTAATTTTCGTAATTCCAAATAATACAATGCCCCCCTATAGTACTCCCACTACTCTGTGTCCCATCCTTACGATAATATTTTTTTGGTTTTAATTTTTAATCAAAATAAAATTCTAATAAATATCTGGTTGAAATGGGGCTGCAAATAAGCTACCAATAGTATAAGTATGTAATTCGTAATACCAGGTGTAAATAATTGAAACAAGAACATTGTTCCACACTTTTCACAAAAGAAATAAAATTGCATTGAAATTAAAGAAATATTTTACATCTGTGAAAATATTAATTTTTATTATTTTGGTTTTTGAAGTTTGTTATTTATCAGAACCAAATAATTGATTTAATGCGTGATTTGTTTTGAAGCAGATTAAATATCGAATTTGGTTCTTTTTACTCGGAACTGTCATGACAGTTAAATTTCGAGTTCCATATCTTGGAGAATACTACAATAGGGAACTACTATATTGGGAACTTTAGTTAAATCTGTGCGCGCAACGTTCATTTTAATTGTAACTTTTTTCTACACTTCTCAAACAAATTAAGGAGAGAAACGTGGGAATCCCAAAAGAGGAAGTGTGATTCCTAAATTACGAAATGTTTCGGAAAAACATCTGACGAGCCACAATCGACCCATTGTTATTGTGGAGTATATTTTCATTTTATTTTATTAATTTATATACATCATTATTACATAGTCTGAAGTACAGTATTTTAGTCGCGTTTAGATAAACTACAGTAAGAGAAAAACGGAAGTTACCGAACTATTGAAACTACCTAGTAAAGATATGAGAGCCGAAATTTAATTCCTTCCTCCAGAATTCCTCTCATAATTGTACGAAAGTATGTATTTCATAATAATATTCGATTTTGATTTATCGTAAAGAAAATAAGTCATTTTACCCGCTTTAAAACAAAGCACGGACTTTATCAATTGTTCGGCTCTGATAAATAATGAACTTAAAAACAAATACAAAATAATGTTCTGAGGGACACACAATATTTGTTTATTTAATTTTGCTGTAAGAGAGGTCAGCCGATTTCTTCTCGATATTTCTTCGAAGGGTTGGAAAATGTTCCTTGTTTGAACTGTTTACACCCGCACCTGGGTTTACGAATTCTATACTAATAACCGCTATATATCCGTGTGAAATGACCCCCCTTCTACGCCTATTTGTAGCATCGTACGCAGTTCTTTTTAGCATGACCAGTGATGTTTGTGACTGCCCAAAGCCCCGAGAGAGGAGATTCCACTCCTTTCTTTACACTGCATAAGAGCCTTTGTAACCCGACCCGACTCTCGCGTATTTTAATGGGGGATCCAGTTCAGTTCAAACCAGAATGCCATCTAGTGGCAGAAATATTTAACTTTTGGTGGAAGACGGAGGAAGACGAGCCGACCATGAATATAATAATGTGTACCCAGTGGCGTAGCTAGCATGGGTGACACCCGGGGCGGATATAAATAATCATAATCATAATAATCAGCTAGGCTAATACCCAAGGCACCACCTTAGGCCTAAGTCGTCAAGCGACTTTTGAAGCCTTTAATTCAGGTGGCCGGGTTACAATGCGTAGGAGGGTGGTGGCAAGCCCTGCATGCCACGCGAGCCAACAGCTCCCTACACTAACTATTACCGTTAACCTCAACAAGTTTTTATGGAAGGGGAAACCGAAGAACTCGAGGGAAAACCCCTTAACCCAGTGGGGAGAGAACTTGCAAACTCAACGCAGAAGGAGTTGTTCCGAGTTTTCACCCAGTGCCACAAGCTGGGATCGAACCCGGCTCCTCTTGCTGCGAGGCGAAAGTGCTAACCACTCTGCCACCCCACTTCATCATGGAGTGCTATTTACTAGTCTCTAGTTTGTGTAAGTTTTTATTTTTTTCACGGTCGGTTGTCACCCCCAAATCACGCCCAAACGGGTGGTAACATGGGCGGACCGCCCCCACCGCTACGTCACTGCGCGTACCCACTTTTATCCTCCTTGGTTTTACCCATATATATAAGAAATGTATATAAAGGTCTAGATAAATTTCGGGGCGTCTAAGCCTAACATAAAATACGGAATTGACACCTAGCAGACGCCGAGGAAGGCACGTGACCAAGAGCGCGAGCTCTCTTTGCATTTTAGTACTAAGTGCTTGACCTTTCCGCAGGCCGTAGTCTTTAGACACCATCTGTTGGTGACTTTTAGTATAATTTTAAAGCAGGAGACAATGGCTCTCGCGACGATAGCACGAGCTTTCTTACCGATAGATAGCGCCTTATAAGGATAGCCTGCAGAAATTACGCGTTTCTGCTAGCTGTCACCTTCGTATTGACTCCCTTTGAAATATTTTATCTCAACCTTTATATACGTTTCATATATCTATGGTTTTACCTCTGCCACGGAGACGTTTTAGCAGTTGGCACTGTATCTCAGAATTGAGTTGGGTTTATGAGCATCCCACAACACCAACTGCCGCTGTAACTGGGAATTGAGTTGGGATTATGAGCATCGCACAACGCCAACTGCTCATTACAGCAACAGTTACCGTTATGGAAAGTTGGTGTTTTGTGCAGTATCCTTTTTTTAGTTTTCATTTATTCCAGTAGATGGCGGTATTGTAATGAAAAAAGTACAAAATTGCGTTTCCGTGAACGTGATTTAGGACCTTTTTCTTAAGCACAGTACCGCCATCTATTAGTGTAGATAACAATGAAATGATAAAATACCAGATTCTGTACGAGACTATGCAAATCGCTCTGGGTAATATTTCAGCCTACGGAGTCACATGCGGCCTCAACTTCCAGCCACTCAAATGTCAGTACATGGCCATCTCCAAAGTGAAACAGATCAGACTAGGTCTCACTCTCAACCTAGGAATCACCCTCCTGACACGCGTACCTTCCTACAGGTACATAGAAGTAGTAATTGATGAGTGCTTTTCCTGGAAACCACATATCGAGTCCTTCATTTCATCTTCGGTGAAGCGTTTAAACCTCTTGCGTGTTGTTCTACGGCTTCTATACACCCACCTAACCCGCTCTCGATTGGACTATTCCAGCCCTCTCTATGCGTCAGCGTCGGCAGCCCTGCTCGCCAAGTTGGATAACGTCCAAAATGCGGCTCTTCAAGTGATTTTAGGAGTTCCGCCATCTACGCCTATCAGGTTGATGGAAGCCGAGGCAGCTCTTCAACCGCTGAGTTCTAGGAGAGACCTCTTAGACTTACTCACTTTGGCTCCATGCGGAGCAGTTGATACTCCTGATTTCTATCCAGCTCTCATAAGGAAGACACTTGCTCCCCTGGAGATCTTCGAGCACCACTTTCCTCTGGGCAGGCTCCTCTTTCTTCTCCGGGCGTGGCGATTGGCTCCGGTTCACAATCTAACCTGGCTATTCCACTCTACCAGGCGGCACATTCCCCTCAAGTCAACCCCGCCATGGGAACCTCCAACAGCGACGATTGTGCCACCGTGGCTCACAGCTCCCAAAGAGGATCATAGTTCGAACGCACTCCGCCAGCTTTTCTTCCCGACTCTCGAACCTTACGCCAAGAACGCGACGGTGATATACACTGACGGCTCACTCGTGCCAGACTAGGGAGTGGCAGGTGCGGCTTTCGCGATTCCAGCTCTGAAAGTCGGTGCGAAATCGTTCTTGGATTCCGGGCACCCCGTCAATAGGATTGAGTTGTTTGCTATCCAAATGGCTCTTTCCATCGTATTATCTCCACGGGCCGCTACTAATCTGCTCGGATTCAAAAAGCGCCCTTAAGCAACTTTTTTCGCGCTCTCCTGATCCAGTGGTTCAACTAATTAATGCCCTCTGTGACGAGTACTCTAGTCGCGTAACTATGTTGTGGTGTCCGGCACATGTGCGAATACCGGGAAACGAATTGGCGGACAGTCTTGCAGGGATTATTACATCGTTTTCGGCTGAGCCCCCCCCCCCCCGACTCCTGTATTTGGTGTGGCGCGCGTGAGGATGCCTCCCATATCCTTTTTGACTGCCCTTCCAATGCAGCTGCTCGGAACCTACTCAGGTTTACCTTACGTCAGAAGGGTCTTCCCGAAACATTGGTTGCCGTACTAACGGGGATCCACGCTGGGTCCCATGTTGTGATTGAGGCCACTTGTGCCATTCGTCCATAACTCTAACCCTGTGTGAGAACCTTTGTCGATTGACTTTTATGTTGTACAGTTTTTTTTTTTGACATTTCTTGGATATTGTTTAACACGTAAAATTTGGCGCACATGGTGTGAAGGCTTTCAGCTATATACACCAAATTCCCTTCTACATTATTCCGACCCCACCCCCGAAATATATTCCTAGACTGGTTCTTGAGACACATTCTATATCATGCTCCAGTTAATTCTTCAAAATAAATTTCAGGAGAAGAAATGGTTCGTGCAGAAATAAGTCCTTAGTGTGCTGCATAAGGGAAAAAAGAGTTTTTAAATAACTAAGTGGAGGCTATTTTTATAATTTTTATGATTTCACATCATAATAATGATAATAACTATAGGCTTCGTGCGTAGTTTAAATTTTGGTCATAAGTATCGCCGCCTACCGACCGCGTTGAAAATTGAATATATGAAAGCTGCCTGCAGGTTCAAAATTATCTCTGCACAACAGCAGCTGAAAGTTGAACCTAGATTCAACCGAAAAACATAGAAATTCATAAGTTGTTTGCTATTTGACGGATATTAAGGCAGATGGCGCTATATTTCCTAAGCTCAAAGCTTATACGTGCTTTAAATTTTGAGCGCTATATGATTCCATATACCAATGGGCGTTATTCCAATTTTCCTCAAGCGGCGGTTTTAGGAACCAAAGGGAGCATCGGGATAGTTTTCGTTCCGGAATGGTTTTCTTTCGAAAACAGTCATATATGTCTTTATTTAAAAACTGAAATCTTTGGATGAGAAGCGCTAAGTTGTGACACTCATCCACTTTTTCTCTAAACATAAAAGTATTCGCATAACACAAAAATATTAAATTAAGCATAAAAAATTTATTAAAGCAACGATATGTAATTATAAGAACAATATTATATTGCCACTTTTGTATAAATGTACGCCAGAAAAACAATTTTGTAAAAATTAAATATTGGGGCGAAGAAACAACCAGCCTAAAAATTAAAACCAACAATATAGTTAAAAACTATTCTTTGGAGGGGAGTAACAGTCTTTTGCAATAAAATTATTACAAGAATAAAACGGTGAAACTCTTTTTCTTCCTTGAAAATCTAACTTCTACCTTGCATATATGTAATGAACTTTTAATAGTAACAAATTGAGAGAGCGTCTCTTTCAAACATTCATTTTTGGGATTTATTACTTCATTTTGAGATTCCGAGGCACAGTTTCAGACCTCATCGGGAGGAGGTAACTGTTCTTGAGTTAGTTTTTTGCTATTATCGTTGGATTTCTCGTGAGGAATTATAGATATAATATCCGATGGAGTGTGAAGAGGTGGTTTTATTGTATTGAACGTGGTATTGTAAGTTACATTGTTTAAGGCACAGAGTTGAGGCAATACCTAATAGAAACGGAACTGGATTTAGCTACTTTTACATTAATATTAGCTTAAAATACTCACCATATTCATACCGTTAGCTCTACATTCCTCGTAAAGCTCACCTAGATCTAATTCGTGCATTAATTCTCCTAGTTTGCGGGCTTTACGAGCTTCATTTTGTTCTATAATTGTGCAAAGATGCTCGGTCAGTCTTTCTTTCCTTTCCATTTTTTGAAACAACAACAATTTTGACTCAACAAACTCTTTCTCTGCTTTGTCATATCTTTTTCTGTAAAAGTTTCACGTTCTCTTTAAACCTTATTACGAAAGTAAGTAACGCATCAACCCTGGCTTACTGAGCTTCAAAGAAGTCTAAACTAGCCATTTCTATCTCTTTTCGAAGGATTCCAACGTCGTTACTAAGCATACTATCTAATTTTCCAAGATCAGCTTGCACTTTGCAGATTTTTTTTCCCTCCTCTTCCGTCCTCTTTTTCCTTTTAGCAACTCTCAATCAGTACAACATTTAAGAGATTCAAAGAGTCTACAACACTACCTGTCATCAATAGCTTGTAACAGTAGCTCCCGTCTCTTAGCATTAGCCGCTTCCAAATGCTTTTGCCTTTGTTCAAATGAATTTAAATCACTGAAAATAGGAAAATTTTAGATAAAAATTGTGAAATAAATGAGTGGAAATCTACCTAATTGTCGTAGTTGTAGAGTTGATTTCATTTATAGTACTTCTATCAACAACTGGAGCAGTAACACCATTTTCATTTTGGACGTTGTTCATTGAATCATTGTTGCATATGGACGTTTTTTTATCTTGCAAAGGCATTATTTCGTAAGTCAATGTTTCAGAATCTACTCTAAGGACAGCATTTCCCGCTGAATTGCTACGTTCTAAGCTTGCCGATTGATTTTGGGTAGAAAATTTTGATAAACATTCGTCTTCAGGGGCTTGAACTTCTAAGTTAATTAATGAAGATTCCATCTTCCTTAAAGAATTTGCTTTTCGGAGCTCATTTCTAGCTGCATTTCTCTTTCTCCCTAAATGGTCAAGTGTTGTTAGAGGTGCAATATGAAGGTTTTATACTTGAAATGTATAACAACGCTTACCAGTTTTGTCAAAGCTTTTTATAACTTTTATCTCACTTTTTTGCTTTTCTTCATTATTTTCAGTTTTGCTTGGTGTATTTTTCAGATTTATAGCCCCATTATCTACGCCTAAGTCGTTTTTAAGTAGTTTGAGTTCTTCTTCCGAAAACCCTGCCCACGTACGCGTAGCCATGGAGTTCAGAAGCTAAAGTTTCAAACCTAAGTACTTCATGATTTAAACAACTTTTACGCGATAACTTAAAGTTCAACAAAAACTTTAGGATGTAAAGCTCGAAAACATAATTAATAAACATATATTTCTATTCAAAGTAAGAATTCAAAACACTAAAAATACGTATTTCTGGACTCATTTGGCAACAATAGGCATAGCATGGATTAAACACCCATGGGCATAGGCAATGGTCAAATAAATGGGCGTTCCAAACGAAATATTAAAAATCACACCACCGTCGCCATCTATTAACACAAAATCTAAAATAATTGTTTTACTTAATATAAATAGATGGCAATAGCGGTGACTTCGTTCAAACAAAGAATCAAGAACCATGGACCAAGAATCTAAAGGGACTCACTGTTTAGACTTTAAAAAGCACGCGTTAATACTGGGAATAGGAAAATCATGGGTAATTTTAGTTAAATGTGGACAAACTCGGCGTCGCTGAAGTCGATTTCCGGCGTAGTTTCACAGAGAAGCTCGAGCGTTCACGTTCAAATAAGATTTAAGTTTTAAGCATAGAAATCCCATATGAGATTTCTATGGTTTTAAGATTTATTTGTTGACAACCCTTGTGGAACAGGGCGGCTCACTCACAAACGAGGAGCACTGTCAGCACAGTTGAAAAAAATAAAAAAATACATACACAAAACCAGCATCGAATAAAATCCAGGAAATACCAAAAACACAATCCAGAATTTTACAGCAGAAATAAAGCACGCCAAAAACCCAATTCAAAATAAGCATGTAAGCATAATATATATATATATATATATATATATATATATATATATATATATATATATCCGCCATTCCGAAACTCCCGGATGGTTCTCTAAAGCTGGACAAGTCAAAAGGATGTGACTTAGGTCTTCGACGGTTCGACCTCATGGTTACAGAGTTTGCATGCTGGCAAGTCACCAAAAAGTTGGGCCTGTCCATGGAGAGTAGACTCTCCTTGGAAAAATCCTTAATTTTTAGGTCGATTTTTTAGTGGATAAATCCGGGTGTTTTTAACCGGATTGGATAGTTCTCTGCTAACCCTGTCTATGGTAATATGCTTCGTGCATAGTTTAAATTTGGTTCATAAGTATCGCCGCCTTCCGACCGGGTTTTAAATTAAATATATGAAAGTTGTCTGCTCGTTCAAAATTATCTCTGTTCAACCGAAAAACATAGAAATTCAAAAGTCGTCCGCTATTTCTTCACATATTTATTTGACCGATATTAAGGCAGATGGCACTATATTTCCTAAGCTCGAAGCCTGGTCAAAGCTGGCCACACGGCGTATTTACTTCGATCTGCTTCAAGTAGATCGTTCAAACTTTTATTTTTTTCTTCCGGTCAGCAGTTAAATATCTTGTCGGTATCACCAGAGAGTGATAAAGGGACGTTTTTCTTTCAAAAAGCCGTATTTATTTTTTTTGGCGGGAAAATGTCCATAGTATCCCGATAAGAGATGGCGCCACCGGTATCGCCAGCTAGTAGCGCGCTTTAACATGGGGTGGAGGACGACGCAAAAACTAACTTTTTTGCATTTGATCATAGACAATATCATAAGCTTATCATAAGGTCCCCATAAGAGGTAGGTATTCAAAATCTGCACCTCCTAAAGGCTACGTCCTCAACTGTGCATTTCTGATATAAATTTAGCGAAATGCATTATGAATGCGCACAAACCCGTGCGCGAACCTTTTTTATTTCGTGACCCACTATATGAGGGGGGGGGGGCAAGAAATTTTGCGTTTACTCAATAGTGGAACAAATAGATTGTTAGCTATTAGTGCCCGTAAAGGCGGGAGAGAAACGTTCAACATTGTAGAGAGGTCTACGGGTAACCTCTCTGGAAGAGAAGTGGCGGAGAAAACTGTAAATCAGTCACCTCGTAGCGGTTGCAAAGGCGCACTTACTGCTCCAAATTCCGAAGAGCAATATCGGTTAACCTATAAAAAAGTTCTGCGGAGAAAACGGAGAAAGATAATAAGGGTAGCTGATAGTGCTCGTAATGACTCGAGGAAGGTGAATTTTCTGTTTGAAATTCTAGAGAGTCCGACGAAGTAACCTCTAAATGAAAGGTGCGGAGAAGAAGAAAAGGGGAAACAGTTACCTAGTAGTGGTGACAAAGTCGCACTTCCAGGCTCAAATCACGCAGAGCAGTATCGGTTAACTTGAATTTGACGGCACGGAACGAGAGAGAAGAGAGAGCTTTAGCGCCTGCTGCCGTCGGAAGGGGAAAATTCGAAAATTGTCTTTCCCCTTCCCGTCAAACGTTCAGAGTAAAGGTTCGTCCAATGAAATGTGTACACTATTCCTCCATGGTGTACACAACACAGACTGCGATAGTATGGCCTTGGAGTAGAGAAGTCAACTTTTCTACTCCAAGGTATGGCGTGTTTAAAGGCCTGGTATGGCACTTTCTTATCGAAGCCGTGTATAGCCAGAAGTAATAAATAAGTGTGGCACTTTCTTATCGAAGCCGTGTATGGTCAGAAGTCAAAATAAGTGGGCACTTTCTTATCGAATCCGTGTATGGCCAGAAGTAATAAATAAGTGTGGAACTTATTTATCGAATCCGTGTATGGCCAGAAGTAATAAATAAGTGTGGAACTTACTTATCGAAGCCGTGTATGTCCAGAAGTAATAAATAAATGTGGCACTTTCTTATCGAAGTCGTGTATGTCCAGAAGTAATAAATAAGTGTGGCACTTAGTTATCGAAGCCGTGTATGTCCAGAAGTAATACATAAGTGCGGCACTTATTTATCAAAGCCGTGTATGGCCAGAAGTAATAAATAAGTGCAGCACTTATTTATCGAAGTCGTGTATGTCCAGAAGTAATAAATAAGTGCGGCACTTATTTATCGAAGCCGTGTATGTCCAGAAGTAATACATAAGTGCGGCACTTAGTTATCGTAGCCGTGTATGTCCAGAAGTAATAAATAAGTGCGGCACTTTCTTATCGAAGTTGTGTATGTCCAGAAGTAATATTTCACTCAAATTTAAGGTTTTCTGCTACCTGCTTAAATGGAATACAGGCACGAAATAATATTATCGCCTTCTTCGAGGCGAACTTGTTTAACTTAGAACCACGCGAGAGAAATCTCCGACGCGAGCCCTTAGCACCGTAGCCAATGCTTATTCACAATTTTATCGCTTTTAAACTTAAAATTAACACTTATCTTTGCAAAATGATTCATCAGAACTTTAAACTGGCTATTAGAAATAAGAGTTGTCTTTCTGCAGGTATTTACTTTTCAAATTTGACATTCAGACGCGTTTTGTGTGGCATTTATCAACCCGAGCGTCTAACTTAACGAAAGGGGGGATTTTAAAAATAACAAGTTGGCAAGCCAAAATATACCTCTCCTCGGAAGAATTGTCCCTAGTGGTATTAATTTCGCGAGATGACCCTCAAAGATATCTCCGCAATTCAGAGTTATTTACTAAAAACGTAATCCCGGTTCAATCCCGCCCGGTATATTATTTTAATTTTAATTAAAATAATTGAGACGAAACAACAGAGTTTAATTTATTCAGAATAATATAAATTAAGTAGTTACAACAGCGAGTTAGACGTTTAATGAAAGAAATATCTACAGAGGGTATTTGTATTTTTCTCGCTTACGACATACTTGCCGCATCTTTAACGCTCGCCCTTGATGAAGATACCGTAGAATAGCTATATTCGACATCTTGTAGTGGACGACTCGTAGACTTCCTGTTGACGTTGTGACACATACCGCATGAAAAAGACCAATACCGTCCAATTTCCAATATCATATAATGACTCGCACACCCAGGAAATCAATGACTGCATTAGGAATCGTAGATGTCCAAATATCCACACCAAATTCCGAAGAGCAATATCGGTTAACCTATAAAAAAGTTCTGCGGAGAAAACGGAGAAAGATAATAAGGGTAGCTGATAGTGCTCGTAATGACTCGAGGAAGGTGAATTTTCTGTTTGAAATTCTAGAGAGTCCGACGAAGTAACCTCTAAATGAAAGGTGCGGAGAAGAAGAAAAGGGGAAACAGTTACCTAGTAGTGGTGACAAAGTCGCACTTCCAGGCTCAAATCACGCAGAGCAGTATCGGTTAACTTGAATTTGACGGCACGGAACGAGAGAGAAGAGAGAGCTTTAGCGCCTGCTGCCGTCGGAAGGGGAAAATTCGAAAATTGTCTTTCCCCTTCCCGTCAAACGTTCAGAGTAAAGGTTCGTCCAATGAAATGTGTACACTATTCCTCCATGGTGTACACAACACAGACTGCGATAGTATGGCCTTGGAGTAGAGAAGTCAACTTTTCTACTCCAAGGTATGGCGTGTTTAAAGGCCTGGTATGGCACTTTCTTATCGAAGCCGTGTATAGCCAGAAGTAATAAATAAGTGTGGCACTTTCTTATCGAAGCCGTGTATGGTCAGAAGTCAAAATAAGTGGGCACTTTCTTATCGAATCCGTGTATGGCCAGAAGTAATAAATAAGTGTGGAACTTATTTATCGAATCCGTGTATGGCCAGAAGTAATAAATAAGTGTGGAACTTACTTATCGAAGCCGTGTATGTCCAGAAGTAATAAATAAATGTGGCACTTTCTTATCGAAGTCGTGTATGTCCAGAAGTAATAAATAAGTGTGGCACTTAGTTATCGAAGCCGTGTATGTCCAGAAGTAATACATAAGTGCGGCACTTATTTATCAAAGCCGTGTATGGCCAGAAGTAATAAATAAGTGCAGCACTTATTTATCGAAGTCGTGTATGTCCAGAAGTAATAAATAAGTGCGGCACTTATTTATCGAAGCCGTGTATGTCCAGAAGTAATACATAAGTGCGGCACTTAGTTATCGTAGCCGTGTATGTCCAGAAGTAATAAATAAGTGCGGCACTTTCTTATCGAAGTTGTGTATGTCCAGAAGTAATATTTCACTCAAATTTAAGGTTTTCTGCTACCTGCTTAAATGGAATACAGGCACGAAATAATATTATCGCCTTCTTCGAGGCGAACTTGTTTAACTTAGAACCACGCGAGAGAAATCTCCGACGCGAGCCCTTAGCACCGTAGCCAATGCTTATTCACAATTTTATCGCTTTTAAACTTAAAATTAACACTTATCTTTGCAAAATGATTCATCAGAACTTTAAACTGGCTATTAGAAATAAGAGTTGTCTTTCTGCAGGTATTTACTTTTCAAATTTGACATTCAGACGCGTTTTGTGTGGCATTTATCAACCCGAGCGTCTAACTTAACGAAAGGGGGGATTTTAAAAATAACAAGTTGGCAAGCCAAAATATACCTCTCCTCGGAAGAATTGTCCCTAGTGGTATTAATTTCGCGAGATGACCCTCAAAGATATCTCCGCAATTCAGAGTTATTTACTAAAAACGTAATCCCGGTTCAATCCCGCCCGGTATATTATTTTAATTTTAATTAAAATAATTGAGACGAAACAACAGAGTTTAATTTATTCAGAATAATATAAATTAAGTAGTTACAACAGCGAGTTAGACGTTTAATGAAAGAAATATCTACAGAGGGTATTTGTATTTTTCTCGCTTACGACATACTTGCCGCATCTTTAACGCTCGCCCTTGATGAAGATACCGTAGAATAGCTATATTCGACATCTTGTAGTGGACGACTCGTAGACTTCCTGTTGACGTTGTGACACATACCGCATGAAAAAGACCAATACCGTCCAATTTCCAATATCATATAATGACTCGCACACCCAGGAAATCAATGACTGCATTAGGAATCGTAGATGTCCAAATATCCACACCAAATTCCGAAGAGCAATATCGGTTAACCTATAAAAAAGTTCTGCGGAGAAAACGGAGAAAGATAATAAGGGTAGCTGATAGTGCTCGTAATGACTCGAGGAAGGTGAATTTTCTGTTTGAAATTCTAGAGAGTCCGACGAAGTAACCTCTAAATGAAAGGTGCGGAGAAGAAGAAAAGGGGAAACAGTTACCTAGTAGTGGTGACAAAGTCGCACTTCCAGGCTCAAATCACGCAGAGCAGTATCGGTTAACTTGAATTTGACGGCACGGAACGAGAGAGAAGAGAGAGCTTTAGCGCCTGCTGCCGTCGGAAGGGGAAAATTCGAAAATTGTCTTTCCCCTTCCCGTCAAACGTTCAGAGTAAAGGTTCGTCCAATGAAATGTGTACACTATTCCTCCATGGTGTACACAACACAGACTGCGATAGTATGGCCTTGGAGTAGAGAAGTCAACTTTTCTACTCCAAGGTATGGCGTGTTTAAAGGCCTGGTATGGCACTTTCTTATCGAAGCCGTGTATAGCCAGAAGTAATAAATAAGTGTGGCACTTTCTTATCGAAGCCGTGTATGGTCAGAAGTCAAAATAAGTGGGCACTTTCTTATCGAATCCGTGTATGGCCAGAAGTAATAAATAAGTGTGGAACTTATTTATCGAATCCGTGTATGGCCAGAAGTAATAAATAAGTGTGGAACTTACTTATCGAAGCCGTGTATGTCCAGAAGTAATAAATAAATGTGGCACTTTCTTATCGAAGTCGTGTATGTCCAGAAGTAATAAATAAGTGTGGCACTTAGTTATCGAAGCCGTGTATGTCCAGAAGTAATACATAAGTGCGGCACTTATTTATCAAAGCCGTGTATGGCCAGAAGTAATAAATAAGTGCAGCACTTATTTATCGAAGTCGTGTATGTCCAGAAGTAATAAATAAGTGCGGCACTTATTTATCGAAGCCGTGTATGTCCAGAAGTAATACATAAGTGCGGCACTTAGTTATCGTAGCCGTGTATGTCCAGAAGTAATAAATAAGTGCGGCACTTTCTTATCGAAGTTGTGTATGTCCAGAAGTAATATTTCACTCAAATTTAAGGTTTTCTGCTACCTGCTTAAATGGAATACAGGCACGAAATAATATTATCGCCTTCTTCGAGGCGAACTTGTTTAACTTAGAACCACGCGAGAGAAATCTCCGACGCGAGCCCTTAGCACCGTAGCCAATGCTTATTCACAATTTTATCGCTTTTAAACTTAAAATTAACACTTATCTTTGCAAAATGATTCATCAGAACTTTAAACTGGCTATTAGAAATAAGAGTTGTCTTTCTGCAGGTATTTACTTTTCAAATTTGACATTCAGACGCGTTTTGTGTGGCATTTATCAACCCGAGCGTCTAACTTAACGAAAGGGGGGATTTTAAAAATAACAAGTTGGCAAGCCAAAATATACCTCTCCTCGGAAGAATTGTCCCTAGTGGTATTAATTTCGCGAGATGACCCTCAAAGATATCTCCGCAATTCAGAGTTATTTACTAAAAACGTAATCCCGGTTCAATCCCGCCCGGTATATTATTTTAATTTTAATTAAAATAATTGAGACGAAACAACAGAGTTTAATTTATTCAGAATAATATAAATTAAGTAGTTACAACAGCGAGTTAGACGTTTAATGAAAGAAATATCTACAGAGGGTATTTGTATTTTTCTCGCTTACGACATACTTGCCGCATCTTTAACGCTCGCCCTTGATGAAGATACCGTAGAATAGCTATATTCGACATCTTGTAGTGGACGACTCGTAGACTTCCTGTTGACGTTGTGACACATACCGCATGAAAAAGACCAATACCGTCCAATTTCCAATATCATATAATGACTCGCACACCCAGGAAATCAATGACTGCATTAGGAATCGTAGATGTCCAAATATCCACACCAAATTCCGAAGAGCAATATCGGTTAACCTATAAAAAAGTTCTGCGGAGAAAACGGAGAAAGATAATAAGGGTAGCTGATAGTGCTCGTAATGACTCGAGGAAGGTGAATTTTCTGTTTGAAATTCTAGAGAGTCCGACGAAGTAACCTCTAAATGAAAGGTGCGGAGAAGAAGAAAAGGGGAAACAGTTACCTAGTAGTGGTGACAAAGTCGCACTTCCAGGCTCAAATCACGCAGAGCAGTATCGGTTAACTTGAATTTGACGGCACGGAACGAGAGAGAAGAGAGAGCTTTAGCGCCTGCTGCCGTCGGAAGGGGAAAATTCGAAAATTGTCTTTCCCCTTCCCGTCAAACGTTCAGAGTAAAGGTTCGTCCAATGAAATGTGTACACTATTCCTCCATGGTGTACACAACACAGACTGCGATAGTATGGCCTTGGAGTAGAGAAGTCAACTTTTCTACTCCAAGGTATGGCGTGTTTAAAGGCCTGGTATGGCACTTTCTTATCGAAGCCGTGTATAGCCAGAAGTAATAAATAAGTGTGGCACTTTCTTATCGAAGCCGTGTATGGTCAGAAGTCAAAATAAGTGGGCACTTTCTTATCGAATCCGTGTATGGCCAGAAGTAATAAATAAGTGTGGAACTTATTTATCGAATCCGTGTATGGCCAGAAGTAATAAATAAGTGTGGAACTTACTTATCGAAGCCGTGTATGTCCAGAAGTAATAAATAAATGTGGCACTTTCTTATCGAAGTCGTGTATGTCCAGAAGTAATAAATAAGTGTGGCACTTAGTTATCGAAGCCGTGTATGTCCAGAAGTAATACATAAGTGCGGCACTTATTTATCAAAGCCGTGTATGGCCAGAAGTAATAAATAAGTGCAGCACTTATTTATCGAAGTCGTGTATGTCCAGAAGTAATAAATAAGTGCGGCACTTATTTATCGAAGCCGTGTATGTCCAGAAGTAATACATAAGTGCGGCACTTAGTTATCGTAGCCGTGTATGTCCAGAAGTAATAAATAAGTGCGGCACTTTCTTATCGAAGTTGTGTATGTCCAGAAGTAATATTTCACTCAAATTTAAGGTTTTCTGCTACCTGCTTAAATGGAATACAGGCACGAAATAATATTATCGCCTTCTTCGAGGCGAACTTGTTTAACTTAGAACCACGCGAGAGAAATCTCCGACGCGAGCCCTTAGCACCGTAGCCAATGCTTATTCACAATTTTATCGCTTTTAAACTTAAAATTAACACTTATCTTTGCAAAATGATTCATCAGAACTTTAAACTGGCTATTAGAAATAAGAGTTGTCTTTCTGCAGGTATTTACTTTTCAAATTTGACATTCAGACGCGTTTTGTGTGGCATTTATCAACCCGAGCGTCTAACTTAACGAAAGGGGGGATTTTAAAAATAACAAGTTGGCAAGCCAAAATATACCTCTCCTCGGAAGAATTGTCCCTAGTGGTATTAATTTCGCGAGATGACCCTCAAAGATATCTCCGCAATTCAGAGTTATTTACTAAAAACGTAATCCCGGTTCAATCCCGCCCGGTATATTATTTTAATTTTAATTAAAATAATTGAGACGAAACAACAGAGTTTAATTTATTCAGAATAATATAAATTAAGTAGTTACAACAGCGAGTTAGACGTTTAATGAAAGAAATATCTACAGAGGGTATTTGTATTTTTCTCGCTTACGACATACTTGCCGCATCTTTAACGCTCGCCCTTGATGAAGATACCGTAGAATAGCTATATTCGACATCTTGTAGTGGACGACTCGTAGACTTCCTGTTGACGTTGTGACACATACCGCATGAAAAAGACCAATACCGTCCAATTTCCAATATCATATAATGACTCGCACACCCAGGAAATCAATGACTGCATTAGGAATCGTAGATGTCCAAATATCCACACCAATAAAAAATGAATTAACAAGAAGCGAAAAACTTACCATTCACAAAGCACAGAAAGCCCCTTGACTAAACGACAGCTCGTATATCAATAAATGACCGTAGACGGAATAGTTAGGGCTCTTTATAAATAAAACAAACGAACCCAATTGATGAACCTCATTAAACATCTTAATCAGTCGAGAAAACGTTTAAAATAAATTACGAAGTAATGACGACCCAGTTAAAAAGCCTGACCACTATGTAAACAACTCGATATTTTCTTCATAACTGAACTATTACCCTTAAAAACTAATACGCTAAACACACAATAGATAAAAAATATACTGAAAAAACGAAATAAATTACAAAAAACTAACGGGTTCTACCCTTTAACCATTTTCGACTTTAACAAGTTCACAAAAATTAAAAAACAAAGCTCAATAAACAATATATACAGATATTGTATTCATCCGTTTAGTAAAAAAACCCGCCTTATCATAATGGTTCCTTTAGTTTAATATGTTCCCTAAGGAAGTCAATGGCTCGGCGGTGAACTATACGCATGGTAACAATGCGACCCGAGTTCAATTCCTGATCACGATCAAATTTTACATTAAAATACTAAAATATTTAATTAAATATAAGATTAATATAATTTATAAATATTTAATTAAATAAAAGATAAATATAATTTATAAATATTTAAATAAATATAAGATTAATATAATTTATAAATATTTAAATAAATATAAGATTAATATAATTTATAAATATTTAAATAAATATAAGATTAATATAATTTATAAATATTTAAATAAATATAAGATTAATATAATTTATAAATATTTAAATAAATATAAGATTAATATAATTTATAAATATTTAAATAAAAATAAGATTAATATAATTTATAAATATTTAAATAAAAATAAGATTAATATAATTTATAAATATTTAAATAAAAATAAGATTAATATAATTTATAAATATTTAAATAAAAATAAGATTAATATAATTTATAAATATTTAAAATGATGTAGAATTAATTATAGTACCTAACGTTATAACTTCGTAAAGGACATTCGCCAAAGCGGTTTTCGAAAAACACCGTAGCTTACCCAACGTCGGTGGCTCAGTAGTTAGAGTAAATCTCTTGCAAGCAGCTGACCCGGGTTCGATTCCCGGCCGGCGCCAATAAATCGCCAATTGATACAAAGACGAATACCGTGATCAATTGGTGGAAACCCTGCCATTGGACGTTGAGAGGTTGCATAACACTCAGCACTCGGTCCGTCCCGAAAGTCAATAAGAAGAAGTTGAAGAGAAAACGCCCGTACAAACACAACCCACACAAACACAATATACTCAACTAACACAAACACCACAGACTCAGCACCCACAACCGTCATAACACAAACTCGACAATCGCACCCTACACATAAACATTACAATAACGAAATATCCAATCAAACTGAGTTAAAACTGTCGCGGCGGTGAGCGTTAACGGAAAAACACCATCCAAACCAAACTAACCGCAAATTAATCCGTTAACGCTCACCGTCGCACGGTGGCCACCGTGCGACGCTGTTTTGCCAACCCTTCGACAGTCCTAGCAACTGCGAACGCAGAGATTTCGAGAAACTGCGTACGCAATGATTAACCTTTGCACGGAAAATGTGAAAGCGTTCGCAGGACAGACACACAGAGAGACAAACACACAGACACACAGACAGACACGGTGGCAGCTAATATTCTAATCAGTTTGATGCTGAAAAAAATGAACATTATGAAATTTTTTGTGGACGGAAATGAATTTCAGAGAAAATCAAATGTTAAGTTAATTTATAATGAAATAATTCCCTTTAAATTATAAATAAAATGTTTTCTTCCTTCATATATTGTCGTGAAATCGAGTAAATGTAAAAATAATATTTATTGTCAAAGGCTTAGATTACAACGTTCGTGGCATTTTCGTAAGCCACCATTTTTTAGAAGAATGTTTTTACTTTTGAAGCTTTTTAGCGCGTTTTCACGGGGAGAAAAATTCTCACGAAGAACTCTTCTCAAAAGAAGAATTCCTTCTTAGAATTTTGACGCGCCCCTGCTCTACCAAGTAAGATAATTTTTTTTTCAAAAATAAGAAAGACTTTATGGGTGTATATGGCAGCGGAGGCCTTCACACCATGTGCATTAGAATTAGACAACAAATTTAAAGTATATACAAACAGTGATAGGAACAGAAATAAACAAACCAAAAACAAAACTATTGGACTCAGTAAAGTTTTCGAATGCCAAAGGCGCGGAGCAGAGTACACACGTCCGAAATAATCGGTAGTACACCTCGAGAAAAAGCCATACGGAGACCCGATACAGAATAGAGAAAGTCACCTGCAGTAAGCGACGCCAAAAACGAATGGCGGGGACCTCAAGCAGCCCGACATTCAAAAAGAATGTGGTGAAGCGTCTCTATCGCCGCGCACTGTCCGGATCGACACACTGAAGACGTTCCCAAGCGAAAACGGAAAAGCACCGCAGCAGTTGGAAGCCATTCACAGTTAACACGTGCTACTAACGAGTCTTGCCAACGTGGCAACCGAAGACCCGCAATACAGTCCCGTGACGGATCAGTCTTGTACCACCCGACGCCCCGAGCCAAAACAAAGTGGTTCCATGAAACCTGCCAAGAGTCCGTAACGAGAACCGAAACCCGTGTTTTAAGGTAACTTTTGGTGCGAGGCAAAAAACCATCGGCCGCGCAGGATGGGCGATAGCCGCTACTGTGGCCCATTTGTCCACCATCTCGTTCCTTGGGATACCGGCATGAGCCGGACACCACAATAGTTTAACATGCCCGGGGTAACCGTGACAGAGGCTCCGGAAACGTAGCACTTGAGGGTCAGGGCCGTCCCCCAAAGTCATAGCCAAGGCCGATTGTGAGTCGGAGCATACGACAATGTTCCCGAAACCTTCACTGCGAGTGAAGGCCATCACCTGATTAATGGCAAAGATCTCCACCGTGTTAATCGGGTGGCCCGGATCCACAACGAACGGACGAGCGACATCGCGATCAGGAATGCAGAAGCTGGTGCCGGCACAGCTGGAGCCGTCGGTATATATGACCACGGAATCGCCGGCCATTGCATGGAGTTCGAAAAAGAAGAGCAGACGCAACTCGACATCGGAGAACTCGGACTTTGAGGAGCTCAGCCAGCGACAGTTGACATCCGCCTGGACAGGGGTCCAAGAAGGAGGGGGAATCAGGCTGGGAGAAGGAACCAAATCATGAAGCCAGTCAAGATTAAGAGTGTCAAGTTGACGCCAGTATTTGAGGATCGTTGGAGTATTATGTAACGTCCAGATGTGTTCAAAGTGACTGAGAGTGGCCACTGAGCCAGTTATGTAGTGCCTGTAGTAGTCGGGAGCATCGGTGGCGGCGGCGGCGGCCAGGTTGACAAACTGCATACCCAGCAGATCTCTACGGTGGGAAAGCGGAATGATCGCCGCTTCAGCTTCCATTAACTGAATACTCGTCGACTTGGGAACACCCAAGATGACACGAAGCGCAGCATTTTGGAGACGGTCCCAGTGCCGTAAGTGGGTGACAGCCGCGGAGTTATAGACGATGCTAGAATAATTGATCCGGGAGCGAATAAACTGCAAATACAACACCTTGAGGGCGCGGCGAGAGGTTCCCCAGTATGTACCAGAAACCGCGCGCAACAAATTTAGCCGTTGCATGGACGATCGATATAAGGCGCCAATGTGGGCGCGCCAGGTCAGTTTATGATCGAGGGTAACACCGAGGTAGACAAATTGTTCCACCCTCGCCAAAGGAGAGGTTCCGAGTGAAAAGTAGATATCATCGTAAAAGGCCGCGCTTCGTTTGCGGGAGAAGACCATGTATTTGCACTTAGATGGTTGAAAAGTTAGGCCCCATTCGCTACAATACTCCGCCATATTGTCAAGTGCAATTTGTAAGTGCTCCTGCAGAGTGACGGCATGAAGACCAGTGACCCAGAGCGCCAGATCATCGGCAAATAGCAAAACAGTCATAGTAGCTAACACTATTAGAATCTAAATCTTGGGCCTTAGGTAGTTTATGGCACTGAAACTGATATCGAATGTTGTTCGGTTGTACCCATCGTAATTTTGTATAGTACATGTACCTATATTCGTTTTCAAATGTTTATATAGCGCACGCGCGCGTGAAAGTGAGTTTTTGGTTGCTGTTAAAAAAGGTGTTATTTTGCGCGTGTAAAAATAAATTAACGGCCAGTTCTGTTTTGAAATAAGAGGAAAAAGGTTTACCGGTTTTTATGTCGGAAAAGTTCGCGTCTTTTATTTCGCTGTTCACGACATTTTTTGGTCCGTCGAGCCGGATACATTCGTCAACTTGATTATGTTCCTCAACTAATCATCGAATCGGCTATCTTTCCGTGAGAGACAGTGAAAATTAGCATGGATTCTCCGTTGGAAACCGTTTAAACCATCGATCATATCCCGATCGTAAACGAATCAACATAAGTCATCATGGATGTTCTGGTGAGAAGAAGAGCAGCTATCAAGGGACAGATCACCAGGATTGAAAATGCGGTGGGTCAAACAGCAACGAATCTATCTGACGTCGCCTTGAAGCTGTATGTAGACAAGGTGGAAAAACTATCGAAAGACTTGGATGAGGTTCACGATGCCGTAGTTGCAAATATCGATCCCGACGACGACGACTTCGCGGATCACGAAGATGAATACAACCCTCTAGTCACTCGACTCGAAGATCTGACAATCCTACTCGTCACTGAATCAAATGAAAGAGCAGCAAACATTCCAGTGAGACAAGTCAGACCAGCTAGTGATGTACGTTTACCTAAGCTGGAACTTCCATCATTCAGCGGTGGTTACGTCGATTGGCTTCCATTTCATGATCTCTTCACGGCCACCGTACACAACAACGAATCGCTCACCGGAGCTCAGAAGTTTCAGTATTTGAAGTCATCATTACGAAACGAATCAGCGCTCCTAGTTCAATCTATTCCGGTAACTGACGCTAATTATCTGGAAGCTTGGGATATCTTAAACAATCGGTTCAACAATACCCGGGAAATCATCGATGCACACGTAAAACGTCTCTTCAGTCAAACTAACGTCATCCAAGAATCTTCATCCGCTTTACGAACGCTCATCGATACCACCGCCGAATGCATAAGGGCGCTCAAGGTTCTCAAAGAACCAGTACAACATTGGGACTCCATACTACTTCATCTTGTAAAGGAAAAACTGGATTCAGAATCTCGCCGACAATGGGAACTTTCCCTGAGGGAGACCGAAAGACCAACTTTCGAGGATCTCGTTACATTTCTTGAACAACGGGCCAGAGCCTTAGCAGCAGCTCCGCCTACAACTACTGCAATCAAGTCGAAGCCTCCATTACATCAGAGACCGAGTACAAAGGCTCATCATGGTGCTCTGAGCGAGACGTGTCACTTTTGCAACGAAACACACTCTGTATACAAATGTACCAATTTTCTGAATGCATCTTCGGACGAGCGTTGGAACATGGTCAAGAGGAGTGCCATGTGTTTCAATTGCTTACGAACCGGTCATCAAAGCAATGACTGCAAATCTGGTCATTGTAGGAAATGCAACGCACGACATAACACACTTCTACATCAAGAGAAGGAATTAACGAAGACGAAGGCAACCTCCGGTGTAGTTTCATGCCCATCTCGTGAAATAATTGGATCAACCCAAGTTATCTTGGCAACCGCAATGGTCCAAGTCAAGGGACTTGACGAGCAACTTTATCCAGCCCGAGCGCTTCTGGACTCGGGTTCTCAAGCCAGTTTCATCACGGAACAATTCACGAGGAAACTAAGATTGAAGCGAACACGTTTCAACGTCTCAGTTGACGGAATGAACACCTCTCAAGGCAGTGTCATGGTGAATATTCAGTCAAATATCATTAACACGTCGGAGGTCATCGTCGAGGCAATCGTCCTGAAAAAGGTCACGGATTATTTACCTAACAGTCCGTTCGATCCTGGAAATTGTCTACACTTGAAAGGCTTAACACTTGCTGATCCAACTTTTCATAGCCCTGGACAAGTGGATATTTTACTAGGTGCTGACGTGTATCTAGAGCTCTTACAAGATGGCATTTGCAAGGGGAAAGAAGGTCTTCCAGGTGCCTTTAATACTGTTTTCGGATGGGCAGTTTCCGGTCCATTGCTGATGGCCGGAAGAAGTTCGAAAATAAAGGTCCACCATTGTACATTGGAAGCAGATTTGAAACATCTTTGGGAGCTAGAAGACATCCAGCCTCGAAGAATACTATCTCCAACAGAAATTCAATGTGAAAAGAACTTTGAAGAATCACATACACGTGGCTCTACAGGAAGATTCACTGTACGATTACCAAAGATAAACGATGCACCAAAACTTGGAGATTCTAAACAAATGGCAATCCGTCGATTCTCTCACTTAGAACGACGTCTACGTGTTAACCCGAATCTCTATGAGGAGTACCGCAAGTTCATGGGGGAATACATTGCCCTTGGACATATGGAACTCATTCCCTCGAATGAAATAAAAATCGAAACCAATCCATCTTACTACGTGCCTCATCATGCGGTATTCAAAGAAGACAGTACCACCACGAGAGTTCGTGTGGTGTTCGACGCCTCTGCCAAATCTACAACTGGAGTTTCCCTAAACGATCATCTGCTAGTGGGGCCAAAACTTCAAGATGATTTGGTCAATCTCCTTATTCGCTTTCGTCAACATCGCATTGTAATGAAAGCAGACCTTGCCAAAATGTTTCGTCAAATTAGAGTACATCCAGACGACTCCGATCTTCAAAGAATTGTTTGGCGAAACAACTCACACGAACCCTTGCTCGAATACCGTTTGCTAACGGTTACATATGGAACCGCATCAGCGCCATACCTAGCAACTAAAGTCTTGAAGCAACTCGGCCATGACATGAAAGAGACACTTCCGTTGGCATCTTCGGCTTTACAAAATGACTTCTACATGGACGATCTAATGACAGGCGACGAAACGATTGAGAACGTTTTAAGACTTCAGTCAGAAATCATTCAAGCTACATCTCAAGCAGGATTTGAAATAAGGAAATGGGCGTCGAATGAAGCTGCATTATTGGATACACTACCAGCCAACATGAAGGATTTACAAAAGCCACTATGCATCGAGAACGACGAATCAGTCAAGACTCTCGGCCTATATTGGACTCCTTCGGCTGATAATTTCTCGTTTATGGTTACTTCTCCAGCGTCAAGAAGTTCAATCACTAAACGTACGATTCTTTCGGATACAGCAAGGATATTCGATCCTCTGGGACTGTTGGCACCAGTAACCGTTCGAGCGAAACTGATGTTACAGGAAATGTGGCAGCTAAAATTGAATTGGGATGAGCAACTTCCCCAACCACTTGAAGCTAAATGGAGGTCGTTTCGAACCGATTTACCAGAAATTGAAAACATTACGGTTCAACGGCACATTTCGCAAGCTAATGCTACAGACATTAGCCTGCATGGATTTTGTGACGCATCGGAGAAAGCGTACGCAGCTGCCGTATACCTGAAGACGGTGAATAACAACGGACAAATCAAAATACAACTGATCGCTGCGAAAACAAGAGTCGCTCCGCTCAAACAAATCACACTTCCGAGACTGGAATTATCTGGTGCATTACTTTTGGCTTCTCTGATTCAACTGATCAGGGAGTCATTGAGATTGGATATAGCTGATGTTCATTGCTGGTCGGACTCAACAATCGTCCTAGCTTGGTTGAAAGCTCCACCGCAACGTTGGAAAACGTTCGTAGCCAATCGAGTGACAGAAATCCACGAGAAACTACCGAGAGCGCAATGGCATCACATTGCAGGAGACAACAACCCTGCAGATTGCGCTTCTCGAGGAATATCCGCTAGCGAACTGGGAAATCATGGTCTCTGGTGGCATGGACCGCAGTGCCTTATTTTCGCCGCAACAACGCAAGAACTACATGAACTCTCAGAGCCAAATGAATGTTTATCCGAGGAAAGACGAATTATTTCGTTAGTAACACATCATCAAATGGATTTCACGCTCCTTTCCAAATTTTCAGCGCTTAAAAAACTCATTCATATCACCGCCTACATTCTACGTTTTGTCTTCAATTCGCGAAATGCGACAGAATTGAGGATTACTGGACCTTTATCGAAGGAAGAGAACGAAAAGGCGATATCCCATTGGATTCGGGTCGTCCAAAGCAACAGTTTTAACGAAGAGATAGCTTGCCTTAAACAAAACAAGGAATTACCACGGAAAAGTAAAATCCTTTCGATGCGTCCGTACATCGATCAAGATGGGATTCTTAGAGTTGGTGGCAGACTTTGCCACTCCAACTTACCATACGAACAAAGGCATCCGGCACTGTTACCGAGACAGAGCAAATTAACAGAACTTCTAATACAACACGAGCACGAAAAACATTTTCACGGAGGTGCTCAACTACTAACTTCTGTCTTACAGAAACGTTATTGGATCGTCGGTCTTCGTGATGCCATACGTTTCCATATCAGAAGATGTGTTTCATGTGTACGACAGCAGGCAGTCACTGTAAAGCAACTTATGGGCGATTTACCACCAGCGAGAGTAAATCCTGCTCGGCCATTTTTGAAGTGTGGAGTCGACTACGCAGGACCATTTACCCTTAAACTAATGAAGGGACGAAGTCACCTCAGGTTTAAGGGATACATTGCCGTCTTCGCTTGCTTTACCACAAGATCAATTCATCTTGAACTTGTCAGTGACATGACCACCGAAGCATTTCTGGCAGCATTGAAACGCTTTGTTGCTCGACGAGGAAAATGCGCCGACATTTACAGCGACTGTGGAACCAACTTTACAGGAGCCGATCGAGAGATGAAAACATTCATCAAATTCATAGTCTCTTTAAACAACAACGATCAAGTATCACGATGGCTCGCAGACGAAGGAATTAATTGGCACTTCAACCCGCCTGCAGCCCCACATTTTGGAGGCCTCTGGGAAGCCGGGGTGAAGTCCGTCAAGTATCATCTGAAACGAGTTCTTGGCACCATGGTTCTAAACTTTGAAGAAATGCAAACGCTTCTTTGCCAAATCGAAGCTTGCTTAAATTCACGTCCTTTAACGGCGTTAAGCTCGGATCCAAACGACTTCAATGCGTTGACACCTGGACATTTCCTAATCGGAGATGCACTCACCGCAATACCCGAACCCGATCTCACTTCTGAAAACGTCAACCGCCTGTCACGTTGGCAATTGGGCCAACAAGTACTGCAGCACTTTTGGAACCGTTGGCGAAATGAATTCCTCTCTCGCCTTCTACAACGTCCAAAGTGGACTACACCAAAACCGAATCTACGAGTCGGCGACTTGGTCTTGCTCAAAGATGAAGATTTACCTCCAACCAAGTGGAGAATGGCAAGAATCACTGAACTTCATCCAGGACAAGACAATCAAGTTCGCGTCGTAACTGTCAGAACCTCTGACAAATCACTGAAAAGACCCGTAGTTAAATTATGCCAGTTACCACTAGACTGATTTTAATTGTATTCAAACTGTTTACTAAGGGTTATTTATGTATGCAAATGTAACTTTTCGGACTTTTACTATCTCATTTGAAATTCGTTATTTCAAGGCGGGCGGAATGTTCGGTTGTACCCATCGTAATTTTGTATAGTACATGTACCTATATTCGTTTTCAAATGTTTATATAGCGCACGCGCGCGTGAAAGTGAGTTTTTGGTTGCTGTTAAAAAAGGTGTTATTTTGCGCGTGTAAAAATAAATTAACGGCCAGTTCTGTTTTGAAATAAGAGGAAAAAGGTTTACCGGTTTTTATGTCGGAAAAGTTCGCGTCTTTTATTTCGCTGTTCACGACAAATGTAAAGGGTTGAAGGAGGTTTAAAATATAAAAAAAACTAATCCGATAGTCACTTGGATCAAAAATTACACGCTGCGTAAAAATTCGCAACAGACGCGAGAGGGGTCGGATTAAAGGGGCCACCAAATCTCCGCTAACTAATTTTAACCCGTGGAACTTGGTTTCTCAGGTAGCGGTAACCCTATTAAGTGTTCCTGAAAAAATACGGCGTTGATGTCTAAGTCGTTGCTTTTTTTTTAGAAAAATGCCCAAAATCGGGAAAGGTGGTACAGTTGGGCCCCTTAGTAGTTTACGGCACTGAAACTGATAGAATTTGCTCTATTCATTTCACCGATGAATGTTTTACGAATCTTAAAACCAAAAATAGGCTAACAACATCAGCTGTGCCAACAATTTTTCACGTTATTGAAGGTGAAGAAAACACTTCCACGAGCAATTAAAATGGCTTCTTAATATTTACTGGCAATTAATAAATACAAAGGCTAAACAAGCACCAGAAGAAACTGTGTCAGTGTCAGTTATAGACTCATTGGAAGATATTTCAAAGGAAAGAGCATCAAAAGCACTAGACCTTCACAACTATACTTTACCTAATTTGTTAAACAGTATTCCATTCGCCTTAACAGAAAATGGTAATTTTTATTGATAAAATATTACAGTGCCTATAGTTAATCCCAATGGGAAAAGAACCTTAGATTTAAACCCCGAGTCGTTATTGTAAGCTAAACATATTCGAACTGAACACAGTTATTGCAATCCGAGCAAAAACTATAGATCAAATCAAAAAATGCTCCGCTTGTGGAAAGACCTGGAAGAAAAGTTTGGATTTAACTTTTTATTAACAGGAAGAATAAGCCAAGATTTTGTTGAAAATTACTTTAGTTCTATAAAAAGGAGGAAACAGGGACCACCCAAATCCTCACCAATTTCTGGCTGCATACAGAGCTGCATATGTAAATAACCTTTTGATTTGTCTAATTTGGAAAGTTGCGTGGTTTTGCGACGCGAAGGTCGATGCGCTGATGAAGACTTTGAAATTTGCAACTCCCTTGAAAGCTCAAACCTGCTTAAACAAAATGCCCTAAGTTATATATCCACAAGTGCTTTTTAAATCATAAATGTTCTTGTCTTCGTCAAATCAAAAAGGATAACCCAATTATTGACCCTACAAACGTGCTCAACTACTTTAAAGCTCAAAAAATAGCAAAAAACTCTTCTTTTGGTAATATCATTGTACCAACTGACTCACATGCTGTCTCACATGACAAATGTTAAAGACGGTTGCAACGATTCCTCACACGGCGAATTGATAATAACTGGTTTCAGTCTTCCGACTATTCAGAATGTGCAACATCACAGTCTTTGAAAACATGATAATTTTTTTTTTTACTATTGAGTGCCAAAAAAAAAACAAAATCTGGACCATGAATAGCTAAAATCACAGAAACGATTAGACAGAAAACTATTAAAAATTCGACTCTAAATGAATATTCAAGAAAAAACAATTTATTTTAAACTTTTTACCTAATATTTATACATTTGATATTTAGATCGCATAAGTTATTATAATCCAAAATGAAAATAAATTTTACCTTCTCTACCTCTTACTACTAGCGACATCGCGTATAGGGATCCTGAACAATACAAAACAATATGCACTTTTCAAAAAAGTTTCCATCGTTTTGTATTCAGCAAAATTGTTGCTTGAAATTGGCGGTAAACTGCTCGTTGGGACAGACAGAAGTATTCGCTTACAGATGGCGCGATTCACGGTTGATCCTCGGCTTGTAGTCGGTGAATCCATTGAGTTGGGAATATTAATCTAGAGATCCAATCAAATCTGAAAAATACGAATGTGCCGTCTGCTCTAAAATGACGAGCAAATGTTATCATATGACCCGTGGCGCCATCCATTATTTTGAAGAAAAAAAATCTTTTTGCTTGAAAACGCGTCTTATTTGAACGAATCATTGAGAGATAGACGGCGCCACGGGTAGAATGATAAAGTTTTCTCGTCATTTGGGACGCCGATGGGAGCAGACGACAGTATTCTTATTTTTAAAAACTTGTTTCGCGAAATACTGAAATCCGACGTTTCGATTGGACCTCTAGATTAATATTCCCAATTCAATGGGTGAATCCGTGGGTGGTGAATCCACCACCACTTGAATCCACGGCGTTCCACGCTGCTCTCTACTCTTTAAAAAATGGCCAGAGAACTGAGGTAACGTTAAATTTCTTCTCTGATTATTTTTTTGATTAAAAAATTAACTAAAAATTAATATCATAAGAAATGGGTTGTTGTTTGGAATGGGAAATCCTTTATTGGACATCACAGCAAGCACTGATGAAACATTCTTAGAAAAGTAAAGTAATTTGTCTTTTATCTGAAAATGTGTACATGTGTTGTTGAATTATGACTGATCTTTGATTGATAACTAGGTATGGATTGATAGCAAATAATGCTATATTGGCCGAAGAAAAGCACATCCCAATGTATTTATAACCCAAAGCTTACCTAAAAATATTTACCTACATTTATAAATATATAAATGTTAAAATAAGGTACGATGAAATGGTTGAGAAATATGACGTAGAATACACAGCTGGGGGATCAGTGCAAAACACAATGAGAGCTGCCCAGGTAATTACTTTGCTATTTAAAATAAAACGTGACATTATATTCATTTTAATATAACTTTTCCACAGTGGATTCTGAATAAACCAGGAGTGTCTGTCTTTATGGGTGCTGTAGGGAAAGACCATTATGGTAAAGTACTTGGTGAAAAGGCAACTGAAGCTGGTGTTGATGTCCGCTACCAAGTTCATGAAAAAGAACCAACGGGAACATGTGCTGTAGTAATTACTAATCAGGGAACAAATAGGTCTTTATGCGCTAATTTAGGAGCAGCGAACCATTTTTCAAAGGACCATTTAGAGAAACCAGAGAATTATTCTTATATTGAAAATGCAGAAATTTACTACATTTCGGTAAACTTAAATTGTGAAATAATAAAAATATCTGTCTATTTTACTAAAAATAATTTGTTTTAGGGTTTTTTCCTTACTGTCAGTCCGGAATCCCAAATGTTAGTTGCGAAGTACGCTGCCGATCATAATAGACTATTTTGCATGAACCTGAGTGCGCCTTTTATCAGCCAATTTTTCAAGGACCCATTAATGAACGCAATGCCTTATGTTGATATGTTATTTGGGAATGAAACAGTGCGTTTAAACCACCAATTTATTTTTAATTTTTTTTTAAAATCTTAATACTTTTGTTAAACAGGAAGCCGATACATTTGCAAAGGAACAAAATTTAGGTGTAACATGTCGTAAAGAAATAGCTTTAAAAATTTGTAATCTTCCTAAAATAAACAGTCAAAGATCACGAATAGTGATTATCACACAGGGGAAAGATCCAGTTATTGTGGCTAAAGGTATGGTGGAAACTAGGGCTATGCGATTTGTGGTTTTAGGCAATCGAGTCGGTTATCAAGCATCAATTTTTTTTTCAAGTATTCGAGTTGAGTAATATTGAAGTCGAGTATAAAGTAACTTTCAATGCTGAAAAATATTCCTTTAATTTTGATGAACCACAGTTTCCACAACTTTGTAGGTACCGTTTATTGCCCCCCCCCCCCCCCAAAAAAGTTGTAAAAACCCCTCTTTGAAGTTTGAATTTAGCAGCAACAAGGATTATAAGAAAAAAATACTCGACGAGTTTAGAGAGCTGCTTATTCGAGTAAGCCGGTACCCGAATATGTAATTTTTTGGTACTCTTACTTATTCAAGTACTTGAATTAAAAAAAGAGGCCTAGTACTCTTATGATGTTAGAGTTCTCGCACAGCCCTAGTGGAAACTCTAAATTATGAACCCGGCCACCTGAATTAAAGGCTTCAAAAGTCGCTTGACGACTTAGGCCTAAGGTGGTGCCTTGGGTATTAGCCTAGCTGATTTTTAAATAAATAAATAATAAATAACTTTTTATTTACAGACAATCAAGTTTCTGAGTTTGAAGCGATTCAGTTGGACAGCAAGGCAGTTATAGATACAAATGGTGCTGGAGATGCTTTTGTTGGTGGTAAGAACAGTGTTTATGGCCTTAAAAATAACTCTTTTAAATGGAAAGGATAAAATGTTGATCTTAAATTTTTAAACACAAAATAACCAAATATTAAATTTAATTTAAGGCTTCCTAGCTCAACTGGCCCAGAATCTACCAATTGAAACTTGCATAAAATGTGGAATATATGCAGCTACGGAAGTTATTCAACGCTCTGGGTGCACTTTTCCTAGCACACATTCCTTTAAAGCATAAGATATATTTTACTTGCAATAGAAAATGAATTAGCTAGCTTTCTAATACTTTTTACAAAAGCAGCTTGTTAAAGAACCAAATACTGGAGGGAAAATATACCCTGATTTTGAGCCAATTATTTCTTTAAATCAAAAAATATTATATAAAGAATAAATGATATGAAATTTAATATTCAAGAAACTAACATTGTTTTCTGCAGTAATATTATCAAAACTAACGTAATTCACTTAAGTATGATACTTCCGATTCTCTCAACAATACTTCTTTTAATGATAGTCTGTGTTCCCAATGACTGCATAAATCTTTAGGTGGTTAAGGGCTGACAACTGTTCGCTATTAGACAGACTATCATTAATGAAAATCTTTTCAGTGTCATACTTATTTACTTATATGTTACTTCTGATATTGTTTATCTCAAAAGGTTGAAGTTTTAATTTTTTTTGGTGGGGTAGTCAAATGTAGTAAAGGATCGATTATTAGCTTTCACACAAGTGTCAGCTGACTGACACGTTTCTTACTCTATCTTTATGTTATTTCTTTTTGTCTTTCTCTGGTATGTCAAGATGGAGAATTCTGGAAGCTCAAGAGGACTTAAAATATTCAATTTCCTACTGATTCAGGTCACAGTTTTCCATGTAGGGTGGATATTGAATTTTCGCCAGGGATTTGGTTATTAAGGGGTAATTTCATCCCACTCAGAATAAATCAAATCAATGCATTAAATTATACATAAAACGATATGTCACTGAAATCTCCCCGTGTGACTCAGAGGATTACTATTTTTTCCATGTTGGGGTTGTTGAACAAAAAAAAAGATCTACTTTTGCCATGAATTTTAAAAGTAACTCCATTATCTACATCATAATTTCCTGTACCTCTGGAGAAACTGGATTCCTACCCATTTTTGTTTCAGCAAATAATAACTCACCAAGAAATAAATTTTAGCCTGTTGACCTTCAACACTTATTTTTAGGGTGCTTTACGTAATTTCTGTCAATGGAATTGATAATTTCATTTTATATAATAAATTGTCTTGCTACAAAACCTTACACCCTTGCCGAGTTATTGATAAAGTTTTGGAAAAAATCATAACTATGAACTGGTTTTGTTGTGTTTGAAATCCTGTTTTATGATTCATGCAGTATTTATTTTCCCCCTTTTATACGCCCTCGCTTTTTATTTTATACCTGTCCCCCACTCCCCCCCCCCCCTTACATCTAGCGAAAGAGGCCGCGGCGGTGAAATTGACTTCTACAATAAGTTCAAAATAAATACCGGAGGGGGGATTAGTACTTAACTCCCTTTTGCGTCTATTTAGAATGTGTCTAGTGTCTACTGTTACAGCAATGACTATTTCTGAAAACATAGCTAATCCTGTCGTCTACTTATCCCCTTGAATTGTTTATCGAGCCCGCATTGAGAAGGAAAAAGACTATTTTTATCCTTTTTCGGACTTTTAAAATGTACACATCCTTCAAAAGGATGCTGCAAAGAAAACTTGTAGTTAGATACTCCCCCTTGAAGAGTCGTCTTCTATCAGGAAGTTATTTATAAGCTTCTGCTAACAGACGGGGTGATGTTTATTTTTAGACATCTTTAATTGACATAGTAGTAATGGGAAAATTTTGCCATTTATCTCCTCCCTTGTCTGCCACTCTGTGTTAGTTAGAGATGTGTCAGATAATAGCTTTGCAGTTCGCAAGTGTCAGGAATGGTTTTACAGAAGTTATAAGATTGCCTATTTTTCATATTTTATCTATTCAGCAGTTTAAAAAATATATATACTGCAGAACCCCCACCCTCATGGTAAAAACAGGAAACGTCTAAAAACAAGAAAACCGCCAAAATAATCTGGACGCCGCTTACACACCTGCGTAGCCTGGAGGCATAGCATATGCTTGAACAAAATATATCGCTTTTTGTGTATTTGCTTAATAAAAAGCCATCTATATAGAAAGGGCGCGTTTAAGCGAGGCCCCGTTTTGGTAGTCTTTTCTTTCTCCTTTTTTTTGACATCGGTACATGGCCTTCGGTTTTGAAGTTATCCCCGTCCCGGGACAGCAAATTTCGAAACTTTTGATTGCCCCCGCTCTTTTTGGCGAGCTCTCGGGTGCCCCCCCCCCCCCTCCCTCCATCCCTCTTTCCGTTCTTCGAATAATATCGGAACGCAGCTGTCCGAAGATTTCAACGACCGACGCGTTTCTGGTTAAGAAGGGGGATATTATTATAATGGGTCCCTTTCTTCTTGGATAGTTGATAAAAACAATATTGTAGAGCCTAGTTCATTTTCATCCATCCGTGACCGGAAACCAAATTAAGGGGGGCCTGTAAATTTAAGTTTATTAAACATAATATATCTTGAATTTTCGAAAAAAAATTTAATATATCTTAATATTAAATTTAAATTACCGCAAAGTTTCATTTATTAAGGTTGTTAAACGCGTATATGACTTGAGATTTTGAAGAAATTCCGCGAAAATGTATGTCGTAACAGACAATTTGACCAATGATTTTTGACCTATGGCACAAAGGGCCAATCAAATCATTGGCCTGAACTCCGTATCTTCTCTCTGGTAAAAGTTAGGATAATTTCATGTTTTGAATAAATATTACTTGTTGAATAATTTTAGACAATTCGAAGTTAGTGAAACAATTTCGAGTTTGTTAACAATTTAAAGAGACACATTAAGCAAATAATTTAATAAAGAAAAATATTTTCATACACAAAACTGTTTTGAAAATTCTCCCAGAGTTCCCCAGTGCAGTCCGCCATTACATGTGTGAGCAGTCTTTTTGTAGTGCTGCCGTCAAATATTTGAGGTATTTACGAGTTAATTGCCCTAATTGACGAATATTTACATATTATATTGCCGAGAATATGTTCCAATTGTGCTGTGAAAGTTTGAGTATCGGTATATCCAATTGAAATGATGGTTTCGGAGCGATTTTAATCGGAAAATGTCTATTGAAAACGTAAATCTTCCTTCGAATCTTGTGTAGCCAAGGCTTGGTGGTATTATCAAAGCCTTGGTCTTAAGGGGAATAGGCGCGCCAATGTTATTGTATTCGTTTATTCAACTTTAACAACAAATCGAAGTCATTAATTGTAAGTATGGAATTGGATTTAAGGTTCTTGTTATGTTACACAAGTAATGTATGAGTCTATAACGAAAGAACTATCAAAATTAAGCCTGTCCCTGATGCGAACAGATGCAACATTTTAAGCCTTGGTTAAACTCTGTAACCTGAAATAGATTGAATAGTGACATTTTGACATGTATGGTATTTCTTGAATTTGTTGTAATTCTAGTATGACGTAAACATTACAATGTCTAAAAATATAGATTTTTCTTACTTTGAACTGGAACTTAAGTAAAACTTTCATTATAGGTATCATTGGGCACTTTCTTTTGTACTATTTCATGTTAAGATGTTCTAAAAGTAGTGTATCAGTGAGATATTCTGTGCTGCAGAGGAGTTGTGAAGTTTTTAAGATGGTGCTGTGGTTCTTCAAACTGTCTTTGGTTTATCTTGAGGGTAGTTAAAAGAACCCTCTAAGCAAAGCGCTAGAGAGATGAGGGAAACGGATAATCGCCATCCTGTTGGTCTAGTTAGTGGAGGTAAACATTCAAATCCAACATATGTTAAGTGGCTTTTAGAAGCTATCAACAAAGTTAAAAACCAGAAGCAAAGACCATCTGTAGAGAGAATTTGCAACGCTGTTAGGCAGTATCATAAAGTCAACAGTGAGTTTCTTCAAGAGCAATTGGAAAATGCTGTCAATGAAGGAGTTATTTTGAAGGTAAATACATTATTACCCCTGTTCGACTACTCTTTTATCTTGGCAGTGCTTTGAATTTAAAGTATTTTGATTTTCTAGGTGTATAACAAAGGTCAGTGCTCTTATAAAGATCCTCGTTCTGGCTGTACTCCATCAAGTACGAAGAGGAAAGTTTCAAAAGTAACAAAAAGTGTGGATTTAGTGCGACTATTTTACAAGGGTGTCTGTGAATTGTCTGGAAGTGGTGGTGCTTCTTTGCATACAGTGGAAAAATATTTAAAACAAACTAATCAAGTTAGTATAGCAACCACTGGACTAGACGTAAGTCAACAGCTTCGGTATGCGTCTAAACAGGCGATAGCTCAGGGTTTAGTGAAACAAAATGGTCGTTTATTTGTGCGAGCCAAAGTTCAAGAAACTCTTGAAGACTCGAGTGTTGATGAGGAGGATAGTGACAATGAAGAAAATGAGAATGAAGATAGTGATAGTGTAAATGAAGAAGCCGATTCTTCTTCGGATAGTGATGAGGATGATGATGACGACGACGAAGAAGATGCAGCTAATCCGGAGGATGATGAAGAAGAGGATGACGAAGAAGAGTCCAGCTCCGACTATAGTCATGACGATGGCTCTAAACTTTTAAGAACACCAAATGGTCCAGGGTTCTTAGGTGCTAACAGATTGCTTCAGAAGGTATGCGTGTCTTTTTCTTGAAATAAGTTTTCAAAGTCTAGACAGATATTTTCACTGCCTAAAGAGGGATTATCATCAATTTTACACCTTTTTCATAGAATTTATGATGAAAATATTTGGATTCCTTCCCAAATTTTATACATTAATTTTTAAAATGCGTGTCACTTCACACATAATTTAATGTGATATCCTTTTTTGTAAGATTACCCCTGAAATATGCAAGATTTGCCATGGAACATCGGAGTCTAATCGAAGTAGGATGAAAGAAGATTTACTGTGCTGCGCAGACTGTGGAATCTACTGTATGTGTAGCAAGATTTTTTAATTTTTTTATTGTTTTTCCGCTACCCACGGAGATTCTTGCTGGTCCTCATTCTTTTTCTTTCATTATTTTAATTCCAACTCTGGCATGAGTTTTTGTAACCCTTTGGCTTGACTTTCTAAGCTATTTCTTTTTTTACAAAGAAATAGGGAACCTTGCCAATTATCTTTCTATAATAGTACCTCTGTCAGCGAGACTCTTGGGATGCAAATAGCTATTTTGCGTTTTGTCAGACAGGCGCTAAGGCGCATTAAAATTTGCATGTTTGAAGATTTTTCTGTATTAATGTTTCATGCTTAGTTAAATATTTTTGTCAAAATGGTTAGGCCAAAGGTTATCTGGCGTAAGTTGATATATTAATTGTCCAATAAACTTTAATCAGTCTTTGGAATGATGCAAAACATGAATTTTCTTTTTTTGCTCTCTTATCTTTTGTGGTTTTTTTTTTCTCATTCCTCCCAATTCCTGATTTTTAACTAATATTTATGTGTAATTTCTACTAATTTGTATTATTTTTAGGTCATCCTTCTTGTTTAAACTATTCTTTGAAGCTGGCGTTAGAAATTACAAAAAGGCAGCATTGGGAATGTAAAGAATGTCGAAAATGTTCACTTTGTGGCTCTAAAACTCAAAATGTAAAAAAATATGTGATGAAGTCATTGGAAATTGACTTCAATACTTAAGAGATTACCCAGAGGCAGAAAAATGGTTGACTCCAGGGCTGTTAGACGTACCATAATTATGTTACAAATCAATAATTTTAGGTAGAAATTTGGGTTGTACCATAAATTTAGCTATGTGCCATATGGTACGCTTATTTACAATAATTTTGATAGACTGTACTATAATTTCAATATTTTTTTTATATAGTATCATATTCTCAAAAAATGTCGATTTCAATAACAAAGTCATTGCACGCTTTTACTTTCTGGTGTTCTGAACACCGTGTTCAGCCCCGCTTTCTCGTAACGGCTGCGGTAGCACTGCGCCAGGCAGGTTTGCAACTTAGTCCTCTCTTGAATCTTCTCTTTCAACCTACGGCAGTCTCAGACTTGGTCGTAGAATAAAACACTGATCTGGCAGCCAGCACAGAGGAGCGCTAGTTCAAGCCAATTATATGAACCTTGCGTAGTTTCGCGTGGTCTGTCACTGTTGCCAGCAGTTATTTATAAAAGTTATTTACTTTGGTCTCATGACAGGTCAAGTATTTCAAGAACATGTAAATCTTTGAGGAAAACACTTAAAACGACTACAGCATTACTTTTAGATTTGAAATTCCCGCCAAACTAGCTAAAACTGTCATAAATAGGAGATGCAATAATTTTTCGAAGAATTCAATAATTTTTTATCGTAGATACCATAATTTCCGTTTTAAAATCTGACAGCGCTGGTTGACTCTCTCAGCCTTGGTGCACTGTATCTGATTGCTCTCAATTTCTCCCTCTCTCTCATTTACTTTTTGCTTTACTGATTTACTTTTGAACTTTAGGGCGAGCTTTTGTTCTGCCACACCTGTGATAGAGGATTCCATCCGGAATGCCTAAACCCCCCACTTGAGAAGATCCCAAAAGGACCATGGTCATGTAATAGTTGCATTCGGAAAGCTGATGGCAAGAATTCAGCATTATCAACACCCAGTAGTTGGAAATCTACCCCAAATAAGGACAGTAGCAGCAGTAGAAGAAGGAAACATCATGAAAGATTAAAGTAATACGTCTGACTGTATTTGAAACAATAGATTCAATTTAAAAGAAAATAAAAATTTACAGGGAAAGTAGTATAAGGAAGAGACACATGATAGAAAATTATTCTTCGTCTCGGAAACGTCACTGTTCAACAACCTCCCCCTCTAAAGATTATTTGTCAAGTAACTTGTTTAAGGACATTATATAATTTTTTAAAGCTGCTCTAATTTTTTTAATTTACAGCGTGTAACATCAAACCTCCCCTTCCCCCTGGTGTTACGGACAAAGATGTGGCATTTTTTCAAAGAGCTCAGGAAACTGCTCTTCAGGTTTAAAGTTTTATTTGATTTTTCTTTCCATATAAAGTTGTTGGTGTATCAAAAAAAATTATATTGTTTTTAAGTTTTTGAAAATGAGTCGGGCTAAAATAGAAAAAACAATCGCTATTTGCCGTTTTATAGTTTCAACATCAGAAAGACCCTTCTTTTGAAAATTGTGGTCCTAAATCTCCTGAAGTTGATGTCGATGATGAATCGGATAATGTAATTCAATTTTGGTTTTTTTTTTCTGTCACTGAGTCAGTCTTTGCAAAACAATTTTAATTGGTGAAACCTTGATATAACTGGGGTCTGTGAAGGGCCTTTTTGAATACTTTATGTATATTTATTTGCTTTGCTTGTTAGAAATGTTATAAAAAGGTTATGCTAAGGGTGTTGTTTATAAAATGAAATTTTATTCCTAATAAATGGTAATTAAGGTTAATTTTTTAATTCAGGTTATAAGCAACTGCAATGCTGGCATTGATCCTCAGGGCCGATGTCCGTCAGCTATTGAATTTGGACAGTATGATATTCAAACGTGGTACTCATCGCCTTACCCTCAAGAATATGCAAGGTTTGTTGATTTTGTGTTTCTTGGAGACCAGTGATGGGCACAAACTGATGTAATTGGTTACTGATATCAAGATTTTGTTGAAATGGTTAATAACCTTAATCTTTCGCCAACATTGGCTCCTATTTGAGGTTTTTTAATTGATATAACATTCTCAGGAGAAAATTAATATCATTGTTGGTTTTCTTAATAAAAAAAACAGTCTCTAAATTGGATAAATTTATGATATTGGACAACGCTTTTTATTAATTTTTTCGTTGTTAGGTTGCCCAAACTTTTTCTGTGTGAATTTTGTTTGAAATATATGAAGAGCAAACATATTCTTCTGAGGCATCTTGTAAGTGTAATGTGAACGTTGTTATTCTTTTATATATTTTATCAAATATATGTTATTAATTTTTAGCATAAATGTACCTGGACTCATCCCCCTGCAACGGAAATTTATCGCAAAGACAATTTGTCTGTCTTTGAAGTGGATGGGAATGTAAATAAAATATATTGTCAGAATCTGTGTTTGCTAGCCAAACTCTTCCTAGATCACAAAACCCTCTATTACGATGTGGAGCCATTTCTATTCTATGTTTTAACGAAGAATGATACGAAAGGCTGTCATCTTGTGGGATATTTTTCTAAGGTAAACTTTTATCTATTCAAATTTTGTTCAATGTTTCATAGATTTGATATTTCCAGGAAAAACATTGTCAACAACGTTATAACGTGTCGTGTATAATGACAATGCCCCAGTATCAAAGACAGGGTTTTGGAAGATTTCTTATAGATTTCAGTAGGGTTTTCTATTGAAAATTGCAGTTTCTGGAATTTCCCTCTTATAAATCCCATTTTATAGGTTATTTACTTTCAAGAAAAGAAGGCCTACCAGGAACTCCAGAAAAGCCTCTATCAGATTTAGGCCGTATCAGTTACTTTTCATATTGGAAGAGCGTAATTTTGGATTACATTTCCAAAAATGATGATAAGAATATCTGTCTTAAAAGTAAGCTCTTTATTAGGGCTGTGCGAGTCCTCTTTTTTGGATTTCGAGTCGAGTCCGAGTCCCAAAAAATTGGACTCACCAATTTGCGAGTCCCACTTTCGAGTACTCATTCGAGTCTTCGAGTCCCTAAGAATTAGCCACGAGCAATATTCGAGTCTTAAATTTCCGAACGAGTCCAGTATGAGCATTAAATTTATTCCGAATCCAATTCGAGTCTTAAATTTATTCGCGAGTCCAATTCGAGTCATAAATTAATTCAGAGTCCCCAATTTGCAGTTGAGCCCTATCTAAGCCTTATATTGCTAAAAAGTCAGTATCATCCTAAAAATTAAATCAGTAATTAATATTTAAAATACTTAATTTACTTATCTACATTTTTTATAATAAGAAGTAATTTTACTAATTTAAGTAATTAAAATTTTCTTAAAAAATGTTTTAATATCTGGAATCTGGATTTTTTTGGTTACTAAAACTTACTACAAGAACTATTCACCATGCGAGTCATGTGACCTCTGACTAAACAAACTGCGTTAACGCTACCGCAGCGCCAATACGGGACTTTTACCAAAAAAAATAAACAAATAAAAATGACGGACTCGGTGGAAAATAACGGACTCGTCTTATAAAAATTGGACTTGGGAGTAATTTTTAGGACTCGGTGAACGGCTCGCAAGTCCATTCGAGTAATAAAAATTAAAATATTCGAGTCCGAGTACTCGACTCGGACTCAAGACCGAGTACTCGCAGTTTTCGAGTACTCGCACAGCCCTACTCTTTATTCCTTTTTCAATTAGCATGATGTAAATTAATGGTTATTGGTGTTTTGTTCTTAGCAATGACCAAAGTAACTGGTATGAATCCTCACGATATAGCTGGGACGTTACGGAATTTAAACTTCTTTAGCTTTGATGAGAGCGGAAAGTAAAAATAAGATTTTCCTTATTGATTTTTTACCATTTATATGCTAATTTGAAGTAATTTCAATGTATTATTCTGTATAGGTTGGCGTTACAAGTAAATGCAAAGGTGGTAGAGAAACACTTATCTAAACTGAACAGTGGTAAAGACACTAGAATTGAGCTTGATCCAGAGTCTCTTAGGTGGACACCTTTACTCTCTAACGCATTTTATAAGGACTCTGATGAGGATAATAATGAGGTATGAATAATTTTTACCAAATGGGTGTTGAGTGTTCTATATTAAACATAAATTTAAATTGTTAGAAGACTGTCGAAAATGATAAGAAACATACCCAACAAAAGGACACCCGTCAGTTGAGGCTAGAGAAAAGAGAAAGCATGAAACAGGAGAAGTCTGAGGTCAATAACAAACATGAAGGCAAAAGAGGTTTGAAGCGGAAAAAGGAAGAAATGCCTAGTGATGAATTGGCTGTTCGGGGCAAAAGAGAAATACCGAGAAAAAGGTTTATGGAAGAAAGTGAATCGCCAATTCTTCCAAAAAGAACCAGACTCTTAAAAAAGAGAGAGGATGATGATGTACAGGAGACTCGAGAAATTGAACGGCCACAAAGACGCCAACATATTGAGAAAGAGAAACACGTGTCCATTGGTTCTAAAGTTGAGATTAAACCAGATAAAATTGTCAAAAGGACAAAACATTCTTCTGGTGGTAAGGAAAGCCATAGGGGACGCAAGAGCAGGAAAGGAAGAAAGGGGAAAAGGAAAAGACGACATGGAAAACATTCGTCTCAAGAAACCACTCCCAACGCGTCGTTTGATGAAACTATTCATGTTGAAGGTGTTGGAGATGAACCCATGGTACCAGCAGAGGGATCTTTGCAGTTGTCTTGCGAAAATAGCAAAGATAGTTTTGTTTCTGACTCGAACCATGCTGACAATGAAACAAATGAAGAACCTCTGATGCCTGGAACTATTAAGCCTCCTTCCCCTTCTGAGAATGATGAACAAAATTCTTCACTTGGTGGTTTAGTAAAAAGTTTCAATGATGATGATTTAAGCCCTAAAGCAGGCAGTGATTGGTCATTGGATGTACCACATGTTGATCCACGTGACAATAGCGTAAGTATATTTATAACAATGTAGGTTTGACCATACAGTTTAAAGAAAACTAATTTTGCCTTCCTTTTATTTTATTTTCAAGGATGATGAAAACCCAAATAGTGTTTCATTTTCCTTGAATGATGATAAAGTGCTATCTTCATCAGACATTTATCAAAATGATAGTCTTTCTGTCGAGAACAAAGAAAATAACCAGTCAGAGGGAAACCAAGCTACATGTGTAAATGACAATGGAAATACTGAGCATTTAGAACAAAATAATGAAGAACGTATTGATCATAACGAAAATAGTAATGATAATCGCGATGAAACTGATGAAATGGAGGTCAAGGAAGTTATTGAGGCTATAACCATGGAGGATCGGGAAATGGAATCCTGTACTATTGAGGAAAGAGGTAGTTCTCCACAGAATTACGAACAAACCCAAAATAATGAACTTTTGGATAAAAATGCCACTTCTGACAAAGAGGTATTAGAAGAAGCCAATATTTCTGAATGCGCTGGTGACTCTGACGGAGGAAGACCTGCGAGTCTGGAGGCTGATGATAGTGACCATTCAAAGTCCAGTAGTGAAGATGACGGGGATGATAATGTCGAAGAACTCACCCCACAAGATACGATTGACAGTCATATGACTAATATGGGCCATGTTGAAGAACCCCAACCCAGAAATGGAAAGGGTGATAGCCGCTTAACTTCTCCTCCAACTTACAATCATTCTCCTGATAGTGATACTTTGAAAATGAAACAAAGCCATCATGAAAGCGACAGTAATCACCATCAACGGCACAATGGTGGAAAACTTGATCATCAACAAGTCCAACATCAGTCTACTCAACTAAGATTGACTGAGCAGTACACTAATGTTGGGGATTTGCAAGTGCCTCTCCACATGCCCTTAACTCCAATCACGCCACAAACACCGGGCTCCAATCCACCTCTCAGTGTTCAAAGCGTTGGTGGTGGGGGAAATCATCATAGAAGTGACTCTTGTCATGACGAAGATCATGGCACGGACGATTCTGTTTTGGAAATACCCCATAATGAAGTTGATATTGATAGAACTAGTAACTGCCTTTCCACTTCCAAACACCCCATCAAAATAGCTGGCATGAACAAAACTAGCTATGAAAGCTACGAGGAACCAACTATGGTTAGTGTTAGACACGCAACAATGGAAATAAGGAGGAGGAATTACACTCCGGATGATGTTATCTTAATGGACAGTCCTTTAGAGAGCTCTAAAGTACACCGTCATTCTAATCATTCTGTGTCTACACCACCGACACCGAATCCAGTTGCAAAAGCCAGTTCAACACCCACTTCACAGGATATTCCTAGCATGGGAGTTTATACCCCAGATTCTTCTACCAACAGTGTAATATCAAACAATGGATTTAATTCAGTGGATATTGACGTTGCTCAGTTGAATATGGAATCTCCCACCTCTATTGGCAGTAGTGAAATGGCCCAAAATTCTGTGGAAAACCCTCAAACACCGCATACACCACAGCCTTATACAGATTGTGTTCAAATGCAAAACTCTTACTGCAATCCAGCATGTCCTTCTCAACCGAATCGTCCGCCATCGCATAGTTCCCATAATTCCACTTCCGCTGCTGCTGCGGCTGCGGCTCAAGCTGCCTTGGCTCAAGCTCATGCCCAGGCTGTTCATCCGCCTCCAAATCAACAAACCCAACCCCCTCAAACTGCTGTGGCAAGCTGCATTAATACGATAAATCATTCAAATCATTCTACCCACGCAAATCACCATTCGCCTTCAGTCTCTATACCTCATAGCTTAAGTCACATGCCTCCTGTATCTTCGAATATGGTGCAAATGAGTATGGGTGGTGGACCAGTGAACACAGTGTTTGTTGGACCTGGCATGACATCGGGTGGTAGCTATAATATGAATATGATATCATGTAATATTCCTTCTGTTACTTCCGGGATGCCTGGATCGTACGTTGTCGGAGTTCCTGGAATGACAATGATCCCTCATCATCAGCCACCTCCATCCTCTTCAGTAGCGTCTGGTCATCATGCCCATCATCATAATCACAGACTTCATCATCATCATCAGCTTCAGCCAAGCTCTCAGCAAATTGCTTCAATGGCTGCCCATTCGGGTTCAGTTTCTGGAGCCATGCAGAGACTAACTCACAGTGTAACCTTACCAGGCTCAATGTCAGGTTCTTCTGCTGGATCATGCGCAGTGTCATCAGTTCCAGCTGGCTTTCATATCCAACCACCTAGCTATTCTTACACACCGACTTCAACCCCAACTCCAAACATGACAAATCCTTCTGGTAGCACAAGTTGCAGCTTGGCTAAACTGCAACAATTAACTAATGGAATAATGGACATAGTTCCAAATGCAGCTGCCTGTAACACAATGACACCACCTCCTAACTTAACGCCTCCATCTTCTCAAGTTAACGTGACTCCTCCGCCTCAAATACAACGCAGTCTTACTCCGGCCATCAGTAATCTTCAGCAACAGGTTTCTTTAGCGCCTCATGGTTACGGAAAATACAATCGTTACACCGGGCGAGATCGACAAATTCAACGCAATCCAAATGTGACAATTAACCCAAACCTAGTAGCGGCGGCTAATTATCAAACAACGTTAAACGGAATGAGTTACAGAGTTCAGCAGGCCCAGTCTGCCATGTTTAACAGTGCTGGTTATATAACTAATCCCGGGTTTATCAATCAAGCCCAGTTGCCGACCAGCGCTGTTCAAATGGGTATGGTGAATATGAATATGCATACACAATCTCAATACCAGGAAAATCTTCAAAATGCAAGGACTCAAAATACAATGTATACAACATACAGTTACCACATCAATGGGGGTTTGCCCCCGCAGGCTCTCAATTCAGTCATGAGAAGATAATCACCTGGATTGATTTTGTATAATAATTTGCTTAAAAAAATTATCATTATATTGTTTATAAACTCTTGAATTAAATAAATTTTAGTTTCTTATTACTCGGCAACAGCATAGAGTGATAAAACTGTCTGTGGAATTAACTCAATGTATAGCTGGTATTTTTTTACATTTGTTTTATTGTGCCATTTTTTTACATTGCAAAGTTTTTGATTAGACTAGCACAGTGTAATTGTTGCATTGGTAGTTTCAAAAACAGTTACACCACTTTTTTAATTAATTTTACCAGCATTACATTGTAGTTTTTGGAATGTAAATTTTTGCGCATTGGTTCTTTTATCAAAGTTGACCATTTAAAAAAAATGTAAATATTTAAAGTTATTCTGCAGGCCAAATTCATAGCTGTGGGGGAGGTTTCGCTCTTCAGCTTAATCTGGATTAGGGTTGAGTTACAAAGTGTAATTAACATTATAATATGTAAATATATTGATACTTGTAGGTAACTGTTTAATAAAAAAAATGCTTAATATTAGTCAGATGGGCTGTTGTCTTTTTCAAGCACTTTGTAAATATCATTATTTTCTGACAACAAATAATGTGAGAAGTATGCGTGGAGATTAATATTAAAAGAAAACCATTTTTGGTTTAAATAAGAGTTCTAAGAGTGTTGGACAGGTATTGTTTTTCTCTTTTTTTACACCCTGAATTAAAGCTATAATTTCTATACTTTAAATTATGTTACTTCATTAAGCAAATGAACCTCTATAAAACTTTGTAATGTGTATTTTTTAACCTTTCATTACCAGAGTGATTATAATTATCAGTACGCATGTAGCTAATAGCAAAAAAAAAAAATTGTTCTATTACGATGGAACTCTATAAATCATGTTAAAAATTGTTAGCCGTTTTTCAAAATGGAAATGTTGAAAAAGCAATAGTTTTTATTATGTATAAAGTAGATTTTTGTGCACAATCTTGGTTTAATCCCATGCCTTGGTGCATGCGTTGTCATATTATTGAGTTGTTATAAAAACTCAGATCCTCCATAGATAATCTCCTTTGACTGCTGTAAATACAGCCGTTTATGAGATTAAATGTGACTTTTGCATTTAAATAACATCGATGTTTTCACATAATATATCACATTAAGTATACTATTCGATAACTTTCGGTTTTCTAAGTCATAAAATTTATACCCACAGATGGCCCACCCCGCCTCTCTATGTGTATGTTTGTTTTCTTTTCTATACCCAAGGAGTATTTTATCTCTCAAGTTGACCCGGTACTGCGATAAGATACATCATCCTAGATTCAAATTTTAACGCTAAAATCATGGCGCCGTTATTGTCAAGGCTGTTTAGCAATCGTAAATACTCAAATAGACCCTGCGTTACTCAAAATTTATTGCAGGAATCGCAAAAGTAAGATTATCTTGGTTTCCTATCAACTTCTTCGTAATCTAATGGTCTTTGGTTCTCTCTCCTTTGTATGAATGCAAAAATCATGTTAACATATCCTAAGCCTCGGCTTTAATTTTTTTTAAATCTTTTAAAGAGTCTCAGGTTAATTAGTTTACTTTTCAAACATAATAATAATATTAAACACGTTTAATACTTAAGCTTATTTCATCATCATAGAAGTATCTGTAATAGTTAATTTTTATATAAAGTACCAATTTATTCCAGTCCAGTCCCAATACTCAGTTGATTTGTATGTGTCAATGTCATCACTCAGCAGTCCGCCACCCCATGTACCTATTTTTAAAATTATTAGAGAAGTATATATTTATGTATTAAGTATTTATGTAAGATGTTACTTTAAGCTTTGTTTAATTTAGATCTTACACAATCATTATTATCAATAACCGGATAGCTTAAATAGTTCTTAGGTTAACATTTCTTCTAACCAATGGATAAAGTCGCTAAAAATAGTTGGGTGTAACACCTTAATTAAGACAACTAACCAAAAAACACAAATTTTATATAGATCAAAGGTTTGATTGATGTGAGAAAGTAACATTTTATTTGGTATGGCCTGTTTTAGGTAAAATTTATTTAACATCAGTTGGTGTAACTAAAGTCCTTAATCCTTATAGCCTGGCCGAGAAACTCATTTTGAGGTCCTTCGTGATCATTGTTTTAATTTTTTTTGGAATCTCTCAGGGGCCCATAGGCGTTATGGGGCTGCTTTGCATGGATAAATATTTAAAAAGTGGTAGTGAAATATATTAACAGGTACAAGGAGAGATGGGGAGAGTGAGCGACTTGGGGACCAGAATTTGTACCCCACTCCCTAGTTGATCAAAAAAAGCCTTTTAAAAATAGTTATTTTAAGTAATAAAGGATCTCTTTGGTCCCAAATTATTTTAGTATATTAATATGAGGATTTTGACTGTTAGGTCTAATAAAATGCTGAATTGTCATTTTTATTGCAAACTATTCGCCAAGGGTTGGTAAATTATTATGAGATGACCTTGGAGGGTGCATGATTTGACACCAATACCCCTATAATCAAAAATCTTTGCTAATACATACGTTGATTACGCATTTGTAAGCAAATTATCACGAGGGATACTTTTAGATTTTACAATAGTCATAAGTTCCCGTATTAGGTCATCTTAGTTTTTTTCACGTCAATGTAAACACTACGGTGCGTGTGGGGTGGAAGTAAAAGGGGAATAAACTTTACGGGGAATCGGCAAACACGTGACAAACCGGAGGTCTGCAACCGCGGGGCTTACGTCTTTGGTCTTTACGTTCGTTACTCTACTTCTATGTGGCACGCGGCGGGCGGGTCTCTTTGATCATTTGATGGAACATATACGCAATACTTGGTGCGCGTGTTATTACTATTTTTCTCCATTCACAAAAACCAAATGAACACGACAGTATTTGCAAACCAAGTTATCAAGTGTAGTTAATTTTTGCGGGGAAAAATGATTTCACACGTTTTTAATTGGTGGAAAAACATTTTGTATGTTTCTTCAAGAGCAATTTCTCGCGTTATAAATGATATCACTATAAACCGAAATGGGTGAGTTTTTTCCCCCCTTTGGGCTGATATTTTCGTTTTCATGATATCAACAAAATTTGCAATAGAAGCCAAAGTAGTTCTTTGTGATTGTTATTATAAAGTATATGTATATAAATATTTATTGTATGATATTGATTGTTATCATTTTCGTAATGAAATATTAAAACTTTTATGTAATGTTTATAGAAAAGATTTGTTCCCACAATGAATGTAGTATGTCCATAAACATTTTAGCTAAAAATAACAAGGCAGTTGAGATTTTTTATAAATAGTACATATTAGTTTTTGTATATGCTTTTTTATAATGTGAATTTTGCTTATAATTTAGCTGGAAAACGCCAGTCTTCAGCTCCCATCATCAAATTAGAGTACTTTTATTCCGTGAATGCGATTGGAGAGGCCGTAAATTACTTTTTGATTCTAAAACTGTCAAGAAGAAAGATTTTCCCAATAAATCCTGTCAAAAGACTAACGAATTGCCTAGTAATTCATCTTCATATCAGAAAAGTACAACAAATGTGAATGAAAGAATAGACTTGAAGAAGAAATATTCTTCCTCAAAAAATAATTCGCCTTATGAGGTACTTCTACCATTTTTAAAGTATTAGATGTAACTATTTATAATTTTATCTATATTTCAATGATATAGTACTTGAAACCTAGTCCTGATGTAAAAATGCTGGGTGAAATGCTTTTTGGATCTGTAGCAATGTCATTTTGGGGCTCAACCATGAAAATTCATACAATTAGGTAAGTTTATTTAAATTATTTATACATTTTATGACCTTAAACTGCGGTAAAGAATTTTTTAAATAGTAGATAAGAGCTCAGTGTCAAGTTTATTTATCTTAATTCTTATCATATGTAATGTAAGAGTTTTTATAGCTGTGGTTTCCAACCTTTATTTTTCGCTGAACCCTTTCCTCTCAGAAACCAAATCAGGAACCCCTACAAAACAAAAATGACTCAGATTTCAAATACAGTGGCGATTAATTATTTATAACAACAATTTATTTATAATAAAATAAATTATTTATATCAAAAAATTTATTTATAATAAAATAAATTCTTTATAATAACAATTTATTTATAAACAAAACTGCAGAATTATCAATTTATTAATCAAAACAACACAAAGTAGAATAGGCTAGGTTATAAATTTGTTATTTGGTTTTTTAACCTTTTTATATATTTTTGAAATGTTTCCGCAAACCTTGCACACAGGGTGAAAACCACTTATATATAGTAGGTTTTTTTTAAATATAAATGACATATAGCAGCGCGAATTTTTGTGTTGCTAAACGTAGCAGTGTAAATTGTTAGGTGTGTATTGAAAAATTTCTCATGACATTCAAATTAATTTTCGTTTATATTTCATTAGATCTCCACCTCAATTGATGATAAGCTTTGTTTTCCCCACTCCCATGCCTTCCAATCAAAGATTAAGGTGAGCTATCCTTATTTTATCATGGGGGCAACCTATCTATTTTATGACATTGTTAGCCTTTTACTGTTAAGTTCCTTGTTGTTGTAGGTTCAAGATAATTTATCATGGGCTTATACATTTATCTCTTGTTTTATCAGTATCCCTTTTTGAGAAATTGGGTGTGTTTTTAATTACTTTAAGAAAGAATGAAAGACACATTTTTCAATTATTTTTCACATGGCATTTACAAGTTAATGCCTAGTCTAACTCTAATTATAGAATTTTAATATTTTATCTATTATATAGAAATTTATACTGTCTGCCAATGCTTGTAATGAATCATTGTTGTCAATTTACCATGTGCAAAATGTAAAAATATTTATAAACATTTTCCACATGTTATAGAATTGAACTATTATGGAGTACCGCTATCTATTTTAGAAAAGCACGGGTTTCCTGTGAGCAAATAACATGTAGGGAGGATGGGTACAGTTCTCATAAGAGATATTGTGTGTACTTCTCTGGGAATATCTATTATATGTGCATAATTTAAATTGCTGGGAATATCTATTATATGTGCATAATTTAAATTGCAAAATAATTTTTACTTAGTATCTATATAATTTTTGGTATTTTATAATTGTCAAAAAGTTTGCTCCAAACAATGGTCCAAAATTAAATTTAATATTTTGCATATTTGTTTTGTAGGGATTTTGATAACTCTGGTAGTTTACAAAACTCAATTAGTGAACATTTCATACCCAACTGTTCAACTAAATTAGACTATTCCATGTCCTCCTCAATGGCTCATAGTGTTCCTGTAGATGTTCCTGGTAGATTTAATGTCCCCTCACGAGATTTGAGCCTTTACTCTGGTAAAAAATGCTTCTTTTATATTTAAATTTATTTCCTTTACATTATTAGTACTTAAACTCGACAAATATTTCAGATTCACTTAACTCGACTCCTCCTAGTAATAGTAGTGGTACAACGTCTGTCATATTCTCACCCGATAGTCAAAATTCTAGTTTGACTAGATCAAGCAGCTACAATAGCTTCCAAAGACGTTGGCTACGAAATTTGAACACAAATTTGGAATACGGATTTAGAAGGCGATCAGACGAATTGTCATCTCTAGATGAAGTAGATTTATATAACAATTGTAATCTGCAAATTGAACATTGATTATATTTCTCCAATTAGCCCAAAATAAGTGGACAAAGAAGAGTTAAATTGGGTCTTTCTGTTATTTTCAACCTTGGGGATAACCCAAAAGATGAAAAGTTAGTTGCAATAATAGAAATTTTCCCAAACTCCTCTTGGAAACGAACCAAATACCTTCTAAAATCTTCTAGCGCTTTCAGAGATTTTTTTTTCTCTCACATACCGTTAATTGAAGTTCATGTTTCAAAGTTAGTGGAAACCGTTTCCAAGGCCTACCTTCATAAAGAGAACTTTGTACATTCAGTTTATGAGGTATTCTTTTAAATTTCCATTTTTATCGCTGTTTTTTCATGGTTTTCAATCTATTTACAGGGAACAAATATATTAAGAAACTCTATACAAGATTTGTACATGACACCGAGATTATCGAATCCAATGTGGCTTACAATGATATCACCTTCTTCCAATCATCACCAACAGTGCCGTAAATTTATAGGAGATTTTTTGTCTCTCATCAGGCATTATGACACAAAGCAAACGCACTTGTAATTGTTTTACAGCTTCAAATCAACTTAATTTTTTTTAAATCATATCTCTGTTTCAGTTTTGTCAGCACTTTGTTAACTACTGTATTAACTCATCATTTAGCTTGGGTTTCTACTGTTAGACCAACTGAAAATAATCCTATACACAATTTTCAAAGGAAGGAAACTGCCTTCTGGGTTAGTTACCTCTCATTTAAATACAGTGATTTTAATGAAGTTTATGAGTGTTAATTTTATCTCTAGCTGGACCAGTTGGCAAAATCACATCCGTACAACCCATTATGGATGCAATTGGGGTAAAAATTGTGCATTATTTTCCTGTTATAAGTCTTGTTTTGTAACAATGTATGTGTTTCAGTGATCTTTATGGAGCAGTTGGTTTTCCTTGCAAAGTCTCTCAAACTGTTGTGTTTGGAAAGAAAGGCGAGACGATTCTGAGATTCTTACAAGTATTAAGCTACTTTGTCCGTTGTTGTGATGTTTACGAGAGTGTCAATGAAGGAGAAGTCAGCCCAGATGCCCTTAAGGAGCCTCTTCCTCTTGTAAAGCCGGATTCAACTGATTCTAGTCCATTTATTTCCGGATCTGTTGCTCATTCAGCTTCATTAAGTGCGAGTTATGAAAACAAACTGAGGAATGAACAAAATTGTTTGTGTTTTGGATTGAACAGTGTTAGAAATCCTTGTTGTGGTCCAAACTCATCGAAAACAAAACCATCTGTGATGTTTTTAATGGGAGAGTGTCCTCTAAATTCAAATTTGAGTCAGTTGTGTAGTGTAGACAGGCTGGACAGCTCATTGAATGAAGAAGATTGTAAGAGAAATTACAAAGAAGAGTCAGGCAGTTGCAGTGGAGGTGGAGCTGACAGCTTAGGTTATGGCAGTTTTGGAAATACTTTAGATGCGGTTGACATTAAAGAGACTCAAACAACAATACAAGAAGACAGTGGTTGGTGTACAAATCATGATAGGATAAATATGGCCGAGTTTGTTTTGGAGACTGTCCCTGAAGTTAAATCTGAAAGCTTAGATGAACATTCCTCAGTTGCGAATACACCAACGTTTAAAATAGTTTCTAGCTTAGTTCCTGAAATTTCCAGTACGGAAATAACCACAGACATTTTGGATGATAGTAGTAAATTTACTAATCCGGATGAACTGAATAGAGCCAAACTTTACATGCGAGAGTATCGCAACCTAAGGTTTAATTCCGATAGTAATTCGAGGGAGAGTACGCCAGTATTCTCAGCATCTATGAATGAAAGTATTGTTAAGGAGGGGGATGATGAAGAACCTGCAAAAGTTAACAAATTAGATGAAAGCGAGGTACCTGAAGAAGGTTATCTCAGTATGGATGATGCTCAAGCCAGTGGTGGCAAAGGACTTGGAGAATTGATTGAGAATTTGTTTACAAAAATTCCTCCATCCACTAAAGAGTTCCCTTTGCCTCGGTACAAACATTTAATTTTAATTTCACTAAATCTCTTTTTGTTTATTTTTTCCACTTTCCTTTTAAATTAGGCTTTTGACCAAAGATAATTCAGATGCTCCTAGTATTTGTAGTGGTTTTGGATGGTCACTAATTGCCAGTCTTACGGATCATTATATATCGGATTTTTGTCTTCAAGGGGTTCTAGGAAATATTTCAGAAGAAACCATTTATAATGAGCTCTCAGCCTCTGTTAAAGTATAATTTTTGTAAAATTTATAGTATATTTCGCAGTAATACTAATTTTTTTTGGTATCAACCAGGCCTCTGTACTTGGAGAACCAATATCTTCAGCTCTCTGCGTATTAGCAGATACTGACACTTGGTAAATTAACTTGATAAATGTTTTCTCTGAGACTTTTATGATTAATGGTGTTTACTATTAATTTTAGGACCGTAAAAATTTGTTCAAGTTCGGGTTCCTTGTTTGGCAATAGGAAAGTTTCTGCTTGCATGTCTCCATTGGTTGCAGGAATATGTGATTCTTTGCTGCAAATGTCACAACTTAATATGTCTGCGGAATTAGTAAGTTAAAGTGAAAACCTAAAAACTCAAGGAAGTTGATATTTGGAAAGGCTTGACGCTTCTCTTTATGTTCCCAAAAATGTGGCCATAATTTAAAATTTTATTTTAGTGTCTTATGCATCTTGAAGACCGCCTCCAGGAACTTTTCTTCCGCAGCCAGTCTCTTTCGGCTATTTTAAATGAGGAATATGACTCTCTTCCACAAACAGCCTTGGAAAAAGCTACTTCCCTGTTATCAATCGATCCAAATGATCTTCCACTTCTTATATCCATCGCTTCAACTCACTCTCCACAACTAGCTTCATTCAACAGATGATAACTGAAAAAGTATCCCGTTCCTTTTGAGTTGTGCCTTAAACAAAACTTCTGTCTTTAAAAAGTCTGTGATAAAAATGACACAGGTAATTTTAGTATATTGTACAACTTCAGTCATTATCTTCTCTGTGTAGAAATACCTTACCTTTCCAAGTGGATTCTGAATGTTAACTATGGTTTAAAGTTTTGAAACGTTTTCTTTTAACTAATTATATGCGTTCTGTTTAGTTGAAAAATTATTGTTCTTAACTTTATATATTTTTTAAGTTTATAGTCTGGTTTATCTGCAAAATTTTGATTTTTGCCTACTGTGACTAAATATTTTTACAATTTTTTTTGTTTTCAAGATATTAACCAAAACTGTTCCATGGTTATCAGTAAAATTCCACTTAAAGAAAAATGTAAAATCAAAAGTTTGTATCGTTTGACACAAAAGGAAGGTCAAAAATATCTTTTGAAACAATGCAATGGAGATATATTTGTACTAAAAAAATTTCCGCCTTGTTGAAATTAATTTATTTTCAATGTTTAAAAAAGTATAAACATTTTCCATTGATGTAAAAACATGTCCAAATACTATCTGATTCTTGTGCCAAAAAATTTGAGGGCTCATTTTATGGAGATTACAAAGGTTTGAAAAATTGATTTGTAAAGAAAATGATTGAAGTAGAAGCAAACTGTTGCTGAAATTTTTGGTTCAAACCAAAATATAAAATTGTTTGTCTTTAAAAAAGTTATAAATTTTTCTCTTTCATTTAAATTCTAATTTAAACTATTATTTTAAAGTAGATTTTTTTGGGTATCCAAAGAAAACTTATTCTTTCTTCTTAAACTAACTAGTAAGGTTTTTCTTTCTACAATTTCCTTAACCTAATCGTTTTTTTGTTAATTTATTTGTTAATACAGTATTCAATATTGAAATGTGCAATTATATTAACCAATCGTACGGGTCTTCCATTTCTGCAGCAGTAGAATCAGAACATTACTTTATTTTGTTGTAAAATGTTTTTGTGTGGTGATGAGAACTAGAATTTTTCTCTGGGGTTTACACCCAATTTCATAAATTTTAAAAGAAAAGGCCTTATAAAATCATCTTGCTTTACTTGTACATAAAATGTATATATACAAATAAATGTACAGCTTTTATTCGTGATCACCCATATATACGTATCAAAATAAAAATAGGATGAAAATTTTTAAATCATAAATTAAACTACTTTGTATCTTCCTCGGTTGATTGGCTGGTATGAGTGTTGCTAAAACCAAAGAAATAATTAGGCAAATTGTCTCCTCCTTCCACTATGTATAAACTTGCACTTACCATTTTGATAAGTTCTTCTTTAATGAGACGTATAATTTCAGCCTTTGCTTTTGAAACTGCTAATTCGTTCGTGCTTTCAATAGCTAAGTAAAGTTTTCTCTCCCCATCCTTAGCATCCTTTCCAGGAGGGTAGTAAGTTCCTCTGACTGTTATGCCAGCCTCCGAGTATTCGGATATCTGAGCCAGGGCTTCCTAAAACCGCCAGTATAATATTTAATACAGTGTATTTTTGTAACTAACTGTGCCAAAAACGACTTGCTTTTGATGTAACTTTCCACCGCGCTTGTTGAGGGAAATCATTAATTTCCAGTTCTTCTTCATATTTGTGAAATGTTTCAGATTCTAGCTGTTCTTCATCCTTTTCATCCTCATCCAGTTTAGGTTGATAGTTCAATTTAGCGTGCAGTTTCTCAGCTCGTTGCTCGGCCAAATTTTTTGCCTTTTTTAATTATATAAATTTTTTTTAATCTAACAAACATTATAAAGCATCAATGTATACTTACGCTAACAGAAATCATTGGAGTAGAGGTAATTTGCCCTTTGAGAATAGCTTCCGCAGCTTGTTGGTTTGTACCCTTGCCTTCGATAGTAAAATTCTTTTGCATATTAATCTTTGAAGCCAATCTTTTAGCCAATTCCAGTTTTTCAACGCTGCATAACGTTGCAGCGCTTCCATTTGCATTAGTTAGGCCAGCAGCCGCTTGGGCTCCAGGACCTTGCGCCGCAGTGATGGCAGCGGCATTCATTTGAGCTAAAGTGATTTCTTTCACTCTTTTTTTGGGAGCTAGCATGCTCTCAATTTCTTGATCAATCTGCTCAAATATAAATTACATTAGTATTAGAAGTTCAAAGAGATTAAAAAAACTCTTACATCAGCTTCTACATCTTCATCATCAGAATCTTGAAGGCCTAAGACTGCCTTTTGGAACTTTTTCTTTTCATTGGCTAATTGAGCTTCCGCTTCATCAAACTTAAAGCCTTTACCCGAAAAACCACTGCCACTTTTCACTTTCTTTCCAATCTGTAAAACATTGTTTTGAGATATTAATTTAATTATACAAATTCGTTCAAATAAAATTTTCCCTTACAGCTTCCTGTTCGCCCTTGTACTGGTCAAAAAGCTTCTGAAGTTCAGGTGGTGGAGTGTTCCCGGATAATTCTAAAGCTTTTATGATGTCTGTACAATACTTGCCCTGTTCATTGTTAATGAACGTGTATGCGTAACCTTTATTGCCCGCCCTACCAGTTCTCCTATTAAATGAATTATTGATTAGTTGCTCCATCAGACTTAAGTATTTAATTTGATCATACCCGCATCTATGTACATAGTCTTCGTAATGATTCGGACAATCATAGTTAATCACTAATATTAAATGCTTCACGTCGAGTCCTCTAGCAGCAACCGATGTAGCAATCTTAACAAATAGTAAGAGAAATGAGACATTTGATTAGGGTAATTTGCCGCTTAATGATTCCTACCAAGACGTTAATTTTTCCTGCTTTGAAATCGCAGATGGTCGAGTCCCGATCAAATTGGTCAATGCCTCCGTGTAAAGCCATGCAATTGTAAGAAGCTTTGATGAGATCCTTCAGTAAGGCATCTGCGTGTTCTTGTTTATCCACAAAAACAATGGCGCTGCCTTGTTCTTGATAGTAACCAAGAAGCTCCAGAAGTTTGAGGAATTTCTCATCTTCGTCTATTACAATCTAACAGAATTACAAGTGATTAAATTTGGAGGTTGAAACCTAACTGAAAGGTTTCTTACAACATGCTGTTCCACTTCTTTACAGACAACGCTACGTCCACCAACTTGAATTTCAATTGGTTTTATCAATATTCTTCTAGCTAACGCTTCCATTTGTCTTGGAAACGTAGCGGAGAACATTACCGTTTGTCTGTCTGGTCTGATAGTGTCTACGATCCTCATTACTTGAGGTTCAAAACCCATGTCAAACATTCTATCTGCCTCATCCAAGACGACGTAAGTGCACCGTTTTAAATTTGTCACTCGGCCTAGGGAGAGTTAATATTGTATTATGAAACGTTTTTATTATGAGTGCTGTATTTCCCCCGTAATAATCACCATTATTAGCTGCTAACATGTCTATCATCCGTCCTGGAGTGCAAACAATGATTTCGGCCCCTCTTTTTAATTCTGCAATCTGTTCAGAAATGCCTGTACCTCCGTAAACACACACTACTCTAGTGTTCAAAGCTTTGGAGAATTTTCTGCATTCTTTGGTTATTTGCATGGCCAATTCTCTCGTTGGTGTCATGATTATACCTAATATTACAAGGAAAAATGTTTAACCTGCGATAAAAACTCTTTTATTTTTAATCTTAAGACAATACCTATTGGCCCATCGTCAGGCTCTAAAGGAGGTTGATCAAGAATGTGTCTAAACATTGGGATTAAAAATGCCAGGGTCTTCCCAGAACCAGTTTTAGCAATACCAATTATATCTCTTCCACACATTACAGTCGGGATTGCCTGCATTTGGATTGGTGTAGGTTTCTCGTAATTATGTCTGTAAAAATGAACCAATTTAATCTTGAATACTTCGAAATAGTTATGATACAATTACTTCTTTAGGACATCCATTAGTTTTTTACTGACTCCACACTGGGCCCAATTTTTAATGGGTTTGGGGCAATTTCTGCCTTTAATTTTAATGCCCTCCATTTCGTCTCTTAAAGCATCAACCTCTGTTTATAAAAATAATAATTAATGATATCGAAAGATAGAAAATTAAGGGGTTTCTTACCAGCTTGAGTCATTTTGCCCAGCTCTGGAACTTCAACGTAAAAATTTTTATTGAACGGACTGTACATGATGTCGTCTTTACTGACAGTCATTACTTTCTTCATTTTTGTACCCTGCAGATTTGACATGGCTGATTGCAAATCTTCCCCCTCTTCTTCAGACGAATACTCCAATCCATCCTGGTCCTGTTCCATTAATTCCCCTTTCTTTTTTCCCTCAGATTTTTTAGCCATTCCCAATACAACAGTCACTTTACTGTCCCCCTTGTCTTCCTTCTTAACACCTCTATTTCGTAAAGACCACACTTCATCTTGTATTCCCTTTACATAAAATTTTTACTATTAGAAATGATATTTTTTCCATTTTAGATCCGGGTCAATACCTGCATGAAGGCGTCTAAAGGGTCTACCTCATCCTCTTCCACTTTAGGTGCTTCGGCTGGTTCTTTTTTAACTGTTTCTGCCGCAGTTGTGTCCATTTCTTCAACTTTCACAATTTCTTCAGAAGGTTTCGGTTCTTTTTCAGATTTTTCATCATTGGGTCCTGGAAGTTCGTCATCTTCGTCATCCTGAAATATGTTACCATTTTAAATATTAAAATCTTGCGGTGTCTAAAAGGAAGTTAGTTATTGTACCTCCAAGTTCCATTTCTTTGTGGGTGGTAAAATAACTAGAGGGGCTGTTGTATTTCCTTCATCGATTGCTTTTTTCTTTCTTTCTGCCCGCCATTTTTCTATCCTCTCCCTGCGTTTCTGCATTTCTTGGTCGAGTTTACTTTGTCTAAGATCCTATTTTCAATATTAAAATGTTGAAAGTTATAACAACAGCTTAAACTAGTTTCCATACTTTATCCATCATTTCAAAGTCATCATTATCTTCTTTATTTTCCACTTGCTGAGCAGCACTCCCATCTGAGCCTTTCTTATCCTTGTCATACGGAGACCCCCTATCTCTAGATCTACTTTTGGACTTTCTATCCCTTGATCTTGAATGTCTTCTTGGGGAACGTGATCTGTGATGTCTCCTGTTTTTACATTTATAAAATTACACTATGTAAATGGGCATTTATTTAAAGTTGGGGAATGTTTTAATTATATACCTATGCCTTTCTCTTGATCTTGATCTTCTGCGGGAATGACGGTCTGGACTACGAGACCTTCTAGTATAATGATCCAATCTTTCGCGACTCTTAGATCTACTATAACGTCGCCTCCTCTCTGGGCTAGGAGAATTACTTCTTGAACGTGATCTACGTCTTCTGTACCTTTAAATAATTGAACTCTTTAACATGTACTTAAGTATCAAGCCCTTAAACGTCAAAGAATGGCCTTGTAGTGAATAATTTTATTTTACAAATATTAGAAATTGATGTAATTGAAATTAAAATTAACGTACCTTTCGCGATCACGATCCCTAGCCATAACGTTTTTATTATTTACAAAACAATAAGCTTTAAGAATTTAATTAACTAAATAATTTACGTATCACGATGTCGACCGTAAAACAAATTAGTAAAGTATTTATATCATATCATAAATGATAGATGGCGACTGTAGCCTCTGTCTGGACACGTGAAATTACCAAAACGAGAACGAAGGGGAGGTAAAGTTTGAATTTTGATAATCACGTTCCATAGTCACAGTCACGTGCTAGTTTTTGAGGTTATTTTTTAAAATCTCGAATATTTTTACATAAACTGCGGTAATAAACTATCTAAATTTGGCACCGTTAGTATTTACGAATATTTTTGAAATAATTTATAAAAAATTATACTTGATTATAAGCTGTTTCTAACAATTATCCTCTTTTGTACTTAGTTCCAGCTAATATTGATGAGTTAAAATTAAACACCGGTGAAATCTTAAAAAGCTTTCTTTATGAAAGTTGTATAATTTTACTCAAACGAGTTGGAGAGGTGAAAGTAATTTGCATGTTTAACTAAGGACCTGATATTCAAATAAAACGTGAAATGTCAATAATTCGTATTATTTATTTGAGGGGAAATTGGGGTTATATAGTTGCCAAATTGCATTCAGTGGGAAAGAAAAATACGCCTTAAAAGACTCGGGAGATTGCGAAACCAAAAACTGGTCACTAGCATCCTCCCTGCTAGCATTTTGAGGTGCAGACAATGAAGGGCTCGTAATAAGTCAGATTACGTTGTGGTCATCGAGTACAAAGATGAAACATTTTTATTTATCCATCTCAAGACACGCGACTATTTGGAGTCCCATTGTAGCCTAAAAAACTCGTGAAAAACGCAGTTATTACTTAAACGTTGGAAATAAAACAGTTTAACGTGGAAATCGCCGCTAAACCGGCTTCGCTGGCATTTATGGAAAATTCTTTTGTATCTGATGTGTGTGTGTGTGCTGTGTGGTACATTGACAAACTATTACCTTAAAAAAAGAGCCGGTTTTAATACGAAATAATAAGCTGAAAAGAAAGTTGAATCTTTTGTTATATAATCTGAATAATCCTTTCAAAAAATCCCCCGTTCGAAATATCTCGAGGAGACGCGCCTGTTTGCAATTCAATTCGAGGAAGTGAACTCTATCGGCCTAAAAAAGACTCTGATTGCCCCAAAACACTCGTTTTTCCATTAACTAAAATCACGTTAAAACTAAAAGTGATCGTAGCGGTTTCTAAGAGATCTAACACCCAAAGAAATTAATCATTTTCTTTCATAAATACCGGTCATATTTTTAGATTTTTTTTTATTTGAAATTCGACTTAAGTTGGCTTTATACGTACAAATCTTTCTTATCCGGACTATTAGTCTATTATCATTGTAAAATTTCAGTTTGCTGTAGATAATTATTGAAAGGTCGTGATTCTAGATAAAGGAAGTTTTATTGAATTTTGTTATAATGAAAATCCGTGCTTGCGTAGTTTCCCTAAACAATCGGAACAAATTAGGAGCCCCTGCGGATACACTTTCCCTACGTCTACAATAAAAGCCATCCCGCAGCCAACTACAAGGGGTAAACGCGTCTTCCACAATAACGTCGAAATAATAGGGGTTAGTCAAACTTTAGTAGCGTTGTTAAGTGAGCGTGGTAAATGGTAGTAGACCTATTTAGCGACGGCGCCAGTGCCAACAAGTGGCTGGATTGTCGGAACCGAACGGGTGGGGGTTATAATTAACGAAAAAGTGAAAAAACAGGTGATGTTTTTTTGCGTAATTGTCTGTGTATAGCCCCGAAAGGTCGAAAGATGAGTCGAGATCGTGAGCGGGAAAATTTCGCGTTCTCAATTTTCTCCCCGATCAGACCCTCTAGGCAGCAGCATTAATGGTTTTTATTTCATTTATCAAATGTGAAGATTCGGAACATTTTTGGTGAAAGTTTAACAATAATTGGGTCAGGAGCACCAACAATAAAAAGCCTTCCCCAAATCACAAAGGTAGTTTAGTTATTGAAAGGGAGATTCGAATTTTATTGGCGATGGTTGGGGTTGAGGGTTAAATAGCATGGACAAAGATACCACTAGGCACTTCTATTATGGTAGTAGGGCAAAGGTTTTCAGGCACATAACCATTGCATTGTTGAAAACCCCACCCTCAAATGCTCAGAACAGACACAACAAACAAATAAGGTATTCAAAATTTTGGACGGATAAAGGCTAGTCTTTATTAGATACAAAAAATTAGTCCTAAGGCTGATTTTCAATAGAATAAAAACGCCGTGACGGTGAACGTCGACGCAAAAATATTGTATTAGGCCTAACGGGGATTTTTTCCGTCCCAGGCCCGTAGCCAGCGAGGAGGCCTGAGGGGGCCGGGCCACCTCAAAAATAATTTGTGCCCCACAAAAATTCTGACAGCGCCCCATCGTGCCCCCTCAAAAAGTATCTGTGCCCTCTTAAAAATACCATTGTGCCCCTAGAAAAATATCAAAGTAAACAAAATCAATAAAAAATATCCTATTCACATATTATATTAAGTTACGTCCAACTGTCCAAACTATTGTATTTACTTTCGTGTACCTTGCTACCTTGCTTTATTATATTAGTATCACTTCCACCATTTGAAGATGAAAGTTTTAGCTGTAGCAGAAACAGTAATATGGCACGTAATCAAGTACAAATATTGATTGGACTATGCTAACTAAGGTTAATTTTCCGTAGTACTGTAGTCTATATTCTATTGTACGTTGTCGTCGTTTTTTCAGTTTTACCGAAGTACTAACTGCGGCTTATTTCACTTGATTCCCTCCGTGTAGTGACGTTCTATGGTTCACAATAATAGAACGTTCTCAATTAATTTGTTCTCAGTTCACGCCATTTTAGTTTCGATATCGGCTCGCATGAGATTAATCAAGTCTTTGTAAGTCCAAGTATGGATAAATTTGTGGTAAAAGCACAAAGAAATTAAGACCAAACTTATCTGATTGGAAATTCAACTTCAATTTACCTTTTATATAAATTTAATTTATATCTATTTAAACCACATATTCCCATGCCAAACGACAGTGTGGCCCGTGTGGACCTATAAGCTCATAGGCCTTAGGAAATAAATTGATTTTTAAGGGTGCCCCCTTTGCCCTTGCCTTTGAATTTGTTGGGCTCCCTCAACTGAAAAATCCTGGCTACCGCAGCCTGTTCCATCGACGCTCGCCATCATTGCGTTTAACGGCGTGAAAACTGGCTTTTCGTCTTCTTGAAATGTCTCGGCGATAAAATTCAATGATAAATGTTAAGAGTGGATAAATGTTAAATACACTTTACCCTCTTAACCACAGAAACTTTCCCCCGGCACCCTAACTCGACGAAAGTCAATTATAGGTTTTTAAGGCAGACAAAAACCGTTTCCTATATTATTTTATCGTATAAGTTACGCGACAGAAGGGTTAAACCTTCCTAAGCTGGTATACGTAGAATTCGGCTGAATGGCAAAGAGTGAAGGATTAACGGTGTGCTGGTGGTCGAAAAGAATGAAAAGCAAAAATGAAAAATAGTGAAAGGATAAGTCCCGGCGACGATGGGAGGAAAGTGGGCGACTACCGAGATGATGTTGACTAAAATAAAATAAAAAGATGGGGAGATGAGATTCCCAGTCAATTGTAGGTCTGCAGACGTTTTATTTATTTCCTGGTTTTCTGCAGGAGAGAGAGAGTTCATGATATATTTGCCCTACCAGGAAACGGGGTAAAAAAACAACATTTGCGGGCTAGAAATCGAAACTAGTTATGTTAATTCATAAATATATATTTTTGCATTTTTTAATTTACTAACTTTTTGGCATATTTTATTGCAAATAACCATTTATGCGACAACAAATTATCGTTTCGCTTCCCACGTCATGGTTTTCCGACAATTTACGAGCGTATACTCTATATTTGGACGTTTGTCAATGTGTGATATGAGGGTGGCTCCTTAATTCTTAATGACTGGTTAGAAAGTGGGCTGTTTGTCTCATCGTAGTGCAATGTTTAGATCTTAATTTTGTCGATTGCGTGCCTGAAAGAAATATTTGGGCACGTGACGAGTTCCTTTCAGTTTCCAACCGGTCCCCGAGTCCAATTAAGGTTATAGGCTAGGCGTATTTATTTCATCTTTTTTAAATATAAGGTTTCTCAATCTCTTATTGTCCCTTTTATACGATTGGGATTAAATAAACATTTATTCGCAATATTCGAGCGAAAATATTGCCAAATATTTAGTTGGATTTTCAAGTTCTTGATTTTAAGGTCAGCTAAACCTTCAATGTGTGATTTACCAGATGGTGCGAGGGATTCACTTTCATCTTATAGGTGATACCATATGTAACATAATCACTCATAAGTATGCCATAAAAGCATTTTCGTTAATGAAACCTTGTTCACGGGATATGACGTAAATTACGTCACTTACAACTCCGTGACGAAATTCGCGTCATCAACTTTTCTGATGGGAAACGGAAGTTAGTGAAAATTCCTAGCGCGTTTCTGGCTTTGCCCATGTCAAGTTTAGCTCGTGCCTCGCGATCACATGATTTCATTTCCATGGTAACCTTTTCAATAGTGCAAGGATTTTAAGCATTTTTGCATTTTGGGTCCGCTTAATGTATGTTTCGCGTGAAACAAGGTCTCATTGAATTTTTTTCAATGGAAATGTTATACAGAGGCATACTTATGAGTAATTATGTTACATATGGTGATACGCGATAAAGAAAGTATAAGGTGATGCAATCTAATGAATTCATAAAAGCATGGAGCCTAACAATGAAATACTCGTCTACCTACAAGTGTAACGGTCCATATTTCTTGTGGATCACCTAATTTATCATTTCTGCCACAAAGATGACGTTAAAAACAAGTCACAGTGCGGGTTTAGCAGACGGTTCTCCATTTTATAAAATAATTCCTTTAGGGTTTATACCGCAGTTTTCCAATCAAATCCGATAGAATGAATGTGAAATCTCAAAATCCCAATATATGATTTTCAACGTATAACCAAAGAATCAAAATATTCAACGTTAATTTATTCAATAAAACATTCGCTTCAAATAGTTTTTGAAAATTAAAAATTTACGAGATGCTATGGTATAAAGGCCTATAGGACGAGTCTTCCAACATTTTATAAACAATTCCTCCCTCTAAATTACTGGTTAAACGCAACGATCTGATCCTCGTAGTCGCTCTAGCGGTTAATTTGAATATCAAGATATATGGGAATTTATATTCCGGAATAAACGTTATTAGAAAATTCGAAGAAGGTGGGTGCGTGCATCATTTTCAGTCTCCGATAAGTCGCCGAGGAAACAGGACAGACTAGTTTCGAGATATTTTCGCCGGCGCGAAGAAGACACTGAAGAGGGAATTCGGGGGGTGGCGGTTGCGACTAAGACGGAGAGAATAGATAATGAAAGAAAGGTTGCCATAAGTCGGTGAAGGACGTCAACTAGAGGATGCGCGTCTTGTATTATAACTTCCAAAATAACCGACAGTAGAACAAGAGGATGAGCCAGTAATTGGGGCGGGCCAAAATGTTATTACGCTTAATTTGAGACGATACGCTCTCCTGATATAGAAGGTTGTTTTTTTATTTCGGTTAAGGCTGGTTTTCATTAGGGCAAAAACGCCACGACGGTGAACGTCAACGCGAAAAATTCCCGTTAGGCCTAATGCAATATTTTTGCGTCGACTCTCACCGTTGTGGCGTTTTTGCCCGAGTGAAAACCAGCCTTAAGGCTTATAGACCCGGCTCCTTTTTTGATGTAGTCTGAGATCTTTTCCTACTGGTAATTATTAACTAACGTTTTTCCCCGCTTTTAGTTGACAGATTTGTTAGAAGAAATAGGGAGATGACTTCACTGACTTTACCCCTTGACTGAACTGCCAATTTAACCCTTGTCCAATATCTGTTGTTTAACGTGTTTTCTAATCGGTGCCCATCACTGACCGTCAAATCTGGTTTACGACCGGGGTTTCGCGGCTGTAATTATATCTTGTTTCTTTCACGTTTTGGTATGCCTCTACCCCCTTCCCTTTCTGCGCGAATTTTTATCGCTCGCCATATGATAATTTTTTGTTTACAGAGGCACTAACACCGTAATTAGTGTAATATCTTAAATGGCGCTTTCTTTGACCTTTCGCGTTTTTATATATTTGCTCACTGATATCGCGACCTCCAATTTGATGATAAATATTTGGCAAGGTTAACGAAAGAAATAACTTTTTGTTGACGAAATTTTTAAAAACGGTTTTTACACCAGAGGCTTTGGAATTTTTTCGAGAAATGTAATTAAAAAAATTCAGTGGAGTAGCGTCATATCATATTACTTTTAATACGTTTAATGGCAAACCTAATTTTTGAGAACTTCACTTACAAGGAAACTACCCGAGGTTTTTATCTCCGATTTGGTTCAAAGTCGGGGGGTTAGTAGATCGTCATGTAACTTAACACTCGCTGAAGGGAGAAGTTAAATGAGCTTTCGTTTTTCCAAGGCAACAGAAAGTGTTTTTCACAATTAAGAATAATATTTATTTTTCCAATTTAAAACAGCGTGGGAATTTTTTGTGAAAAATCTAAACTTCAAATTTATAAATATTTCAGTAAATATAAGCAATTTCGGAAATGTCTGATAAGTGTTAATAAATAAAAATGAAGCTTAATGAGGAATATTGATATAATTTGGATACATATTGGATAAAATTAGGTAAAACAGATGAAATTGGGTAAATTGGATGAAATTTGGAAAAGTTAACGATTTCGGGTTTTTCATATTCATTTAAATTAGTTTGTTTAATTTTTTTGCATAACCCAAATTTCAAAAGTTTGTCTAATTTCATCCATTTTTCATAAATTTATTGGATTTCACCTAAATTTCTTTAATTTTACCTAATAAGCTTGGAAATTCCCAAATTTATCCTAATTTAACTAATTTCCGGGTGCTAACAAAATAGGGGCGCCGAAGTAATCTTGTAATATCCATATCAAATCACTAAATCTCAGGATGACACATTTCGCACCTTGTGTTCCGACTTATTTTAAAACGTAAATAGCGCCAATCACCCCTAGTGGCAGAAATGAGAAATTCGATAATCGACCAGAAATATGGAAGTTTATACTGCTTTTAGTGGGAACTACTTCTTCTAACGGAAAGCTTTAAATATTTTTTTTCTTTATTTTTTTATTTTTTATATTGAATTTAAAATTGTAAATCTATAATTATTATAATTATATAATGTGTTTTGTTTCCGTTTTGGTGAATTGTTATCCCTTTCATATTCCTTTCATTTTATATTAAATGCCGGTATATCCTTTGCATTTTTACTCACGCCTTAAGCGAGTCTACTCACGCGATTACTAAATTGTACGTTTACTTTTAATTTTAAGAGTTTTATTCACCCCGAAGATACTTTTCTAAATAAAAAATATTATTTGTGTTTACTTCTTTTAAACTTGTTTATTATTAGCTAACTTAATATCGTAAATTTTCTAAATCCGCATTCGGTGGACAGATCTTTAAAAAAACCGAACATTCTGGACAAGGACTACATGTATAAGCTACGTTCACATGTAAGCGGTAGAAAACGAGTTAGCCTGGCTCACACAACTGATTCGAAACAATTGGAATCGATATCAAGGGTCCAAACCCCTCCCTTGGGCGTATCTTTGACACCCCCTTGAAGAGTTTCTCACTTTGCCACTGGACTAAGGTCAAACAATAAGCTTGGACTAAGGTAATAATAATAATAATCAGCTAGGCTAATACCCAAGGCACCACCTTAGGCCTAAAGCCTCATTTTCATGTTCGCTGGTAGCGGATAAAATCGTCAAAATCCGCTTCAGCTACATACTTTTTCACTTTCCGCGTCGATCTGTTTCAAACAGATATTTTAGCTTTATTTTCACGCTTGCGAGTGGCGGAAGCGAATTTTGACGATTTTTATCCGCTACCAGCGAGCATGAAAATGGGGCTTAAGTCATCAAGCGACTTTTGAAGCAATTAATTCAGGAGGCCGGGTTACAATGCGTAGGAGGCATGCCACACGAGCCAACAGCTCCCTACACTAACTATTACCGTTAACCTCAGGTGAAAGGACCTAATCCTATACTCTTTACTTGTATATGTGCTGACTGCAATGTCCTGGTCATTTGCGATTTCTAACACTTAAAGATTTTTATTTTGGGGTTGCAGGACACACGTGAACGTATTTTAGGGTTGCCCCGACTTTCAGTTACCAGGCATAACTTCCACATATGTTTCGGAAGTTAAGTTTACCTATGATATATTCTTTTCCATCTCTCGAAAAACAGTTCCTTACCTCTTCGAGCACGAAGAAATCTCGAGCTTCAAGGCTATCAATTTTTCTTTTTCCAAATTTAGTGAAACATCCCTTTTTACTTAAAAAGGGATTTAAACTAGCCAACTTGAACCTTGAACACATATACTACTGAACCCAAATCTAGAGACTAGACTGCCGTCTTGGTTCTTTCACAGCAACACCGCTTATAGCGAAACGACGTCCGATATTGGAAAGATTTCCACCCAAATAGTAAATGCGTGCGCAGGCCCGTAGCCAGAAATATTTCGTTAAGGGGGCAGTAGCTAATTGTGAGGGGCACATTTTTTTCTGTTACCTAATTTCGAAAATTACCATAAGTGGCGGCGTGAAATGTTTTTGGTCTTCAACAAAAAAACCCCTTGCTTTCTGAAGCAGACCGTACTACAACTTGTATTTTATTAAGAAATAGTTGCCTATAAATAACGATCTAAGCCTTAGACAAAGACAAGTGGTCGAAAAGGAAAATTTCTACGAATAGAAGTTTAAAAAACTAATAAAGATGAAGGGTTAGAGAATATTCTTTGAGGGGGAATGGATTAAATTAGATTCATTTGATGGGGCAACATTTATTTTTGAGGGGGCATTGCCCCAGAATGCCCCCCCCCCCCGTGGCTACGGGCAGTGTAATATCTAACGTTTCTATATATTTGTATTTGGGTAGAAACGTGCCCCGATTCTCTTACAACTTCCAAGATTGAGCTCTGTACTAGTAATTTTCTCAAACTTGATAGTTCACTAAATCTATGGAAAATCTATAATAATAGGAAATCCATAATGTTAGAAGTATATAATTTTCTATTACGATAAAAGTATCCATCTTTGCCAGATGAAGTTTTCAATGGGCGCAAACTTTTTGCCAAAACACGGAAGCATACAACGTAACATGGCTCCAAATATAAGAGTGATTAGCCCAGGTGATTATTATTAGCAACTACATGGAGGCCATGTTCTAGGAGATCTTTGGATAATAGAAGGGTGTAGTTCAAGTCCTCCTCTATATTATGAGGCGACTGATGATCTGTGCACTGCTCAAATTGCCCTTCCAAAAATTTCATAAATAACATTTTGGTCTATAAATTTCTAAAACTCAGAAAAATTATACTATACATAATATAATAATATATTAATATAATTATATAAATTAAGAAAGTGATTTAATTAAATACTGAATAAGACTTACTATTTGCAAAACACTAGCCTATTGTTGTGAAAATAATTAGAAAATATGCCATGCAAATTAAAAAAAAGGTAGTCCTATTAATCAAGATAAAAAATTTAATAATGATTTCATAATTTTTTCTTTATACAGTCAAGTAGTGATTTAATCATACGAGGGTGTCCTAATGATCACGGGAGTGATCTACTCCACGGATTAATATATTTATAGTGTCAGCCAACAAGAAAGAACTCTAGTCATCCCCAGAACTTTGAATTTTTTTTGTCAATCTCTGCTTCGAGATCTTCCTTGCTCAAAGAAATTGCACATCACCTCTATCTTCTTCCCTTGATGCTTGTTTGAGATGTGAATCAAATAATGCAGGTCCGGTCTTGTTGGTAAATTAAAAATTTCGGTTATCCTTGAATCTAATTGATCCTGAACTATACTTTTATACTCTTCAAAGAACTTTTGATCTCTTCTAAATCTAATAATTAAATTTTTTATGCTATAGAATAATTACATATATTATTCATGAAAATTTAACCTCAGGCGAATTTCTTAAAATAAGTGCAGGCAAGGGTCCCTTAAAATAGATTTTCCGGTTATTACTATGGACTTTCTAGACAATTCTGACAATAATATTGACCTCCGGAACGATTATAGCAAGAATCTTTTCGTTCGGGACGATCCTAGCAAGAATAGTTCCGTTCACGAAGATCCTAACAAGAATTTTTCCGTTCAGGACGATCCTAGCCAGAATAGTTCCGTTCAGGAAGATCCTAGCAAGAATCGTTCTGTACTGGACGATCCTAGCCAGAATAGTTCCGTTCAGGAAGATCGTAGCAAGAATCGTTCTGTACTGGACGATCCTAGCCAGAATAGTTCCGTTCAGGAAGATCCTAGCAAGAATCGTTCTGTACTGGACGATCCTTGAAATAATATTTCCGTTTGGGACGATCCTAGAAAGAATCATTCCCTTCAGGACGATCCTATCAAGAATCATTCCCTTCAGGACGATCCTATCAAGAATCGTTCCCTTCAGGACGATCCTATCAAGAATCGTTCCCTTCAGAACGATCTTAGGAATAATCGTTCTGTCCGGGATGATCCTAGCAAGAATCGGTCTGTCCGGGACGATTCTAGCAAGAATCGTTCTGTCCGGGACGATCCTAGTAAGAATCTTAAGATCTTTTCACACGAGCCAACTTTTCAAATCAAAATGCTGAGTCAGCAAAAATGGATCAGTGATCCATTTTTTTCTGGCGTACTTTTTTGGTGGATCAACTCATCGAACTTTTATTCACACGAACCAACTAGTTTACTCAACTCAAAGTTGACTCATCTAGTTGGATCAAAAAGTTGGCTCGTGTGAAAAGGCCTTTACTGTCCGGGATGATCCTAGCAAGAATCGTTCTGTCCGGGACGATCTTAAAAATAATCTTACTGTCGAGGATGATCCTAGAAAGAATCCTTCCGTTCAGGACGATCCTAGCAAGAATCGTTCCGTTCAGGACGATCCTAGCAAGAATCGTTCTGTCCGGGACGACCCTAGAAGCAATCTTACTGTCCGGGACGATCCTAGTAAGAATCTTACTGTCCGGGATGATCCTAGAAACAATCTTACTGTCCAGGACGATCCTAGAAAGAATCCTTCATTCAGGACGATCCTAGGAAGAATCCTTTCGTTCAGGACGATCCTAGCAAGAATCTTTCTGTCCGGGACGATCTTAGAATTAATCTGACTGTCCAGGACGACCCTAGAAAGAAACGTTCTGTCCGGGACGATCCTAGCAAAAATCTTACTGTCCGGGATGATCCTAGCAAAAATCGTTCTGTCCGGGACGATCCTAGAAGCAATCTTACGGTCCGGGACGATCCTAGTAAGAATCTTACGGTCCGGGATGATCCTAGCAAGAATCGTTCTGTCCGGGACGATCCTAGAAACAATCTTACTGTCCGGGATGATCCTAGAAAGAATCCTTCATTCAGGACGATCCTAGGAAGAATCCTTTCGTTCAGGACGATCCTAGCAAGAATCTTTCTGTCCGGGACGATCTTAGAATTAATCTGACTGTCCAGGACGACCCTAGAAAGAAACGTTCTGTCCGGGACGATCCTAGCAAAAATCTTACTGTCCGGGATGATCCTAGCAAAAATCGTTCTGTCCGGGACGATCCTAGAAGCAATCTTACGGTCCGGGACGATCCTAGTAAGAATCTTACGGTCCGGGATGATCCTAGCAAGAATCGTTCTGTCCGGGACGATCCTAGAAACAATCTTACTGTCCGGGATGATCCTAGCAAGAATCTTTCTGTCCGGGATGATCCTAACAAGAATCTTTCTGTCCGGGACGATCCTAGAAATAATCTTACTGTCCAGGACGATCCTAGAAAGAATCATTCCCTTCACTACGATCTTAGGAATAATCGTTCTGTCCGGGATGATCCTAGCAAGAATCGGTCTGTCCGGGACGATTCTAGCAAGAATCGTTCTGTCCGGGACGATCCTAGTAAGAATCTTACTGCCCGGGATGATCCTAGCAAGAATCGTTCTGTCCGAGACGATCCATAAAATAATCTTACTGTCCAGGACGATCCTAGAAAGAATCGTTCTGTCCGGGACCATTCTAGCAGGAATCGTTCTGTCCGGGACCATTCTAGCAAGAACCGTTCTGTCCGGGACGATCCTAGCAAGAATCTTTCTGTCCGGGACGATCCTAGAAATAATCTTACTGTCCAGGACGATCCTAGAAAGAGTCATTCCATTCGGGACGATCCTAGCAAGAATCGTTCCGTTCAGGATGATCTTAGGAATAATCGTTCTGTCCGGGACGATCCTAGTAAGAATCTTACTGTCCGGGATGATCCTAGCAAGAATCATTCTGTCCGGGACGATCCTAGTAAGAATCTTACTGTCCGGAACGATCCTATCAAGAATCGTTCTGTCCTGGACTATCCTAAAAAGAATCTTACTGTCCAGGACGATCCTAGAAATAATCTTACTGTCCAGGACGATCCTAGAAAGAATCATTCCATTCAGGACGATCCTAGCAAGAATCGTTCCGTTCAGGATGATCTTAGGAATAATCGTTCTGTCCGGGACGATCCTAGTAAGAATCTTACTGTCCGGGATGATCCTAGCAAGAATCATTCTGTCCGGGACGATCCTAGTAAGAATCTTACTCTCCGGGACGATCCTAGCAAGAATCGTTCTGTCCGGGACGTTCCTAAAATGAATCTTACTGTCCAGGACGATCCTAGAAAGAATCCTTCCGTTCAGGATGATCCTAGCAAGAATCGTTCTGTCCGGGACCATTCTAGCAAGAACAGTTCTGTCCGGGACGATCCTAGCAAGAATCTTTCTGTCCGGGACGATCCTAGAAATAATCTTACTGTCCAGGACGATCCTAGAAGTAATCATTCCATTCAGGACGATCCTAGCAAGATTCGTTCCATTCAGGACGATCTTAGGAATAATCGTTCTGTCCGGGACGATCCTAGTAAGAATCTTACTTGCCGGGACGATCCTAGCAAGAATCATTCTGTCCGGGACGATCCTAGTAAGAATCTTACTATCCGGGATGATCCTAGAAAGGATCTTACTGTCAAGGTCGATCCTAGAAAGAATCTTTCCGTTCAGGACGATCCTGGCAAGAATCGTTCTGTCCGGGATGATCCTAGAAAGAATATTTCCGTTTGGGAAGATTCTAGTAATAATTTCTCCGTTTGGGACGATCCTAGCAAGAATCGTTCCATTCGGGATGGATGCGTTCATGATTAGACGGAAACCAGAAATAGTGACTGTTCTTAAAGGAAATTAAAAATTAGTATTTTGATCACCAATATTTTCTACTCTCTATTATATCTTTTGACATTTTCGGCGCTTAGTGTAGATTAAAAGGTTGAAGTCTTCCTTAAAAAAATGTGTTTGAGGCAATATTTCCATTAAAAGGATATTTCTACTTTCCAGGAACTTTCAGCGGTCGTTGGGTGTGATACGCCACTGTATAATAGACGGTAATTGTGTTCGAAACAGCAATTGGGTCCACTGTAAGACTCGTAGCTCATCGAAATTAACAAATTACCTCTATTAAAATTGCGCCTGACAGGCTGTCATCTGATAATTCAGACTAAGACTGGGTAAATGGTACAGTCTTCGCGTTTCAGCCGTTGAATTATATAAGAGAGACTTTACAGTGTCGAACGTGGACCCACTTTTGAATAATTCTAGGAATAAGAATAATAACAGCAAAACCAAGCTGGCCCTACCTGACGAAGGAACGAATCTTCTCCCCTCTAAAAGGAACAAAAGACGTCCGCAAAAAAAGCCCAATTTGAATTATGAAGGGTCGTCCCTTTCTTCGGTGTGACCCACATCCTTCAGCCAGCTTCCGGAAGTGGTAGCGATGTCTGTCCGTCACGCCCCTCCCTTTTCTCACTTAGACGAAAAATTACGACAATTTTAAGCGGTTTTTGAAGTAGAAAATGTAATTGCCCCTTTACTTGGTTAAGTTAGTTTTTCCAATAAATAATATATTTTTTATCCCAAAGTGGGACGTTTTGATAATCCTATTGTGTAAGTATTTTTGAACACGCGTCGAGATCTATTATTCTCGCATTTTATATATTAATGATTTATAGAGTAGATTCTTCAGTGGGGAAGAGGAGGAGAGACTCTGTATTATTCACACAATGAAAGTCTTAGTTGAAAGTAAACCGGTTACTGTTTTAATAGGTTTTTCTACATATTATGCTTATTGTTTTTTGGGGTACGCTTTAGAGAAATCACGTTGCATTTTGGGTGTGGTGCCACTTTGGGCGGAAGATGACTGATCAAGTCGTCTCGAACATCGATTTTTTTTTTCAGCTCTTAATCGATCTAATAACAACTTGATAAAAATAATATTAAAATGTAAAAGCCAATAAATATTTATATAATTTATTATATAACTATTATGTATTCAAAATCTTGACTGGAATGATGTATCCACCCTCGCCAACCTTAAAAATCTAAATCCATCGAATCGAACTATAGAGTTGTTAATTTCTCGAAAAAATTTTAATGCAGAAGAATTTCCGGAAATTTTTCCGCAAATCGGAAAAATAAAATATTTAAACATATATTACTTTTTAAGGGTTTTTATTCCAGAGTAGTCTAGAGGTTTAGTTTTAATTTTGGATCCGAAAAAATGAGCCAAAAATGCAGCGAAATTTAAATTGGCAAACAATGTCAAGCTAATCATGGAATTAAAACCCTTTTTTTTCTTTTTTTCGGAAAAATACGGAAAATTTTCCGGAAAAAAGGAGTCGGTAATTTTCTGACTTACAACTCTATATCGAACTATTGAAATTAAACTCAACTTTTAAAGAATTTTATTTAATAGCCCGAAGAGACAATTAAATTACCCACGACTGTATCAATCCCGACCTTCAATAGCAATTATCGTAATTATTACTCTCAATACAGTTATTATCGTACTTTAATAATCGGTGATCATTGCTTATATATAAAAAAAATCAATTAATACTCTTCTTTGTCAATGTTAGTTATAGGTGGGTGAGAGCATTAATTAGCCTTGAATTTCAGCATTTGAATCGACTGATATACACCGATAATGGCTCGGATAATGGTTCCAGTTTTAGACCGTACAAAACAATTACTAAAGAAATAAAATTGGCGATCGTAACACACCGGTGGGTGAATATTAATTATTGAATAATTATTAATTAAAAAACCAAATTGAAGAAATTCTTGCTAAAGAATCGATTTTTATTTTAAATGTCGAAATTCCGATACAATACTTGACCTGCTATGTCGAGTTTTTACAATTTAATAGAAAAAGTAGTAAAATGTAGAAATATAACCCGAATAATTTAAAAATCACGAATTGCTAGTTACAACAGGGCTTCGATTTAATACGAAAGAAAATATATTCAAATCGACTCCTTAATTAAGGCAATTTAATTTTTTTACGCTATTCACGATGGTGCTTCTGCTGAATAAGAAAAACGTTCTTATATATATAAGCATTTTTTTTGTCGTAAAAAACGAAAGTGTATAAAAAAAGGGCGCAAAGGGGATTATTTCTACATTATTTGGCCATCCTAAATTCCCCAAAAAAGACCGGCTTTCTATTGACCTAAGCGTGACCAAAGAGTGCTCACAGCGGGACGTGTATGCAGCCGGATGGCGTAGGGAGGGGGGGGGGGTGACCAAATGATGGCTTCTGCGTTTAGTAAGGGGGGGAGGCGAATCGAGAATGTTTGAGCTCGAACGGTCCGTAAGATGAGCGAGAGATGGGATATGTTGTGGGAGTAATTCTAATTCGTCGCCCCCCCCCCCCCATCAATTCTTCTTCAGCCTCAGGCTAACTCTTCCCGATGTTTTCTATACTTGTTTCAAAGATTTTGGGTCAAGCTTACCGTTTTCTTGTACATTTTCATATACTTGATATAAGCTTCATTGTATGTCAATCCTATTAGATTTAAAGAAGTTTTTCTTAAATGGAAATTTCGGTGTAATTTAATCCGAAAGTTGAGTTAGTAAACAATTTATTTCAGAATGATCACCTCAATAATGCTTGTATTATGTTTAACGTCATTTCTACCGGATTGTAGTAGAGATAGCGGTAGTAGGATATATCCTGTAAATTAACTTTCTCCGGAATGATCGTGCGCTGTGTGTGTGGAACGCTTCTACAGGCGCTCTATTGTATACAGTTGTTGTTGGTTAAAATTGCTATTTGTCGATAAATATAGCCCTAAAGACACAAACAAATTATGAATTTTAAATTTATTTTTATCATATAGCCCTAAATTTATCATATAACCCTAAATTGATATCAAAATACAAATTTACGGAAACAAATATTGAATTTTAAATTTATTTTTATCATACCACAATCTAAGGCTAAAAGAAACAAAATTATGAATTTTAAATTTATTTTTATCATATTGGCCTAAAATATTATCAAAATCTAAGGCTAAAAGAAACAAAATGATAAATTTAAAATTTATTTTTCTCATATTGGCCTAAAATGTTATCAAAATCTAAGGCTAAAAGAAACAAAATTATAAATTTCAAATTTATTTTCCTTGTGCATATACGCCTGATTTTGTTGGAGTTTCCTATTTTGGGAAATCTTGATGTGTAATCGCGACAGCTACTGAGTAAATAAAGAATTAGCTCTAAATTATTTGCCTGAGACGGAATTAGCAAAGTAAATTCAATTTTCTACCGTTGCTGGCCAAAAATAAACGAATATTATCGAAAGTTACCCAGGTTAAGTCAATAACGGAAAAGACCAAATACAAACTTATCTCCGTGTGGATATCCCGACTCTACGATGAAATCCTGAAAAAAAGTGATAATAAATTCAGATCTATTTTCGCCGTTGACACTTACAGTTACGTCGTATGAGCGATGACAGAAGCCGTTAAAATAAGAACGAACTTTTTTTAGTTCACTAAAACAAAAGACCGACAAAAGTGGGTCCAAAAATTTCAACAACCGAAAATAAAGAGTTTAACAAGTTCGTAAAGTTTGAAAGAGTGATAAAAAAAATTGACGTGGCGCGGTGGGTGTATAATCATGTTTTTGTTCCATATTTATTGAATTCTTTATAAGTAATAAATGCTCTAACCGGTCATTTGAAAGATTTTGGCATTCCACTTATTGCCGCGGCGTGTATTGAAAAATGTGTGGAAAGAAGAACCAGTTGGATGGGAGTGACATAGTTCCTTTCTTCCGTCGCGAGTTTAGCCCGGAGCTTCTTCGACGACCTTCGGCTTGACCTTTAACACCCCTCGGCGAGCACCCCCACCGCCACCTCCAGCCGCGTCGGCATCATCCTCGCCCGACCCGTAACGGGAACTCGCGGGTGGGGGAGGCCTCCCGCTCCCTTCCAATACCTGAAAATCATCCGCAACCCGTCACGCTAAATGCGAGCGCGTGATTGGTCGAAAGGATCCGGCTGATTGGCGGCAACGGCGTGCTCATCTCTGGGACCCCAAAAAGTGAAAGCGTATAAAAGGATGCCGCGCGAATGAAGAACAGTCAATTCAGTTTCCATCACTGTTTGGAATACAGTCACCAGCAACTTGTGATTTTTTAACCACTCTTTAGGTAAGCTCGTATAGCTTTATAGGATGAAAAACCTTTGCAGTCGGAAAATGCGCGTTTCTTAAAGTGGGGCTTCCCCGTAAAGTTTCCGTGCGCTAGGTGAAGTCGCGATACGGGGATTTTCGCTTCCGCTAATTTTAATAATATATTACCCCACGTAAAAAGATAAATATTTGAAATACGGCATCTAAACTGTTTAAATACGGTATAAAGATCAAAATTTACGTCGTAGATTTTACTATCTATCGAATCCGTTTAAATTTCGCAGTATGCCTTTCCTAAATCACTAATCCCTAAAAATCAAGCGATTGTACAACTCCGTTAGACGACCCGGTTGGTCCGTGTTAAAGGGCTTTTATTTTCGGATGGTAGTTGACCTATTTTCCGGCTACCTCCGTCTTTATCTAGGTTCCATAAATTGAAATTCTAATTTATAATTCCCCAGCTGTATATCTAATTTAATAATAAACCCCGAAAAAGAAAGGTTTTAGGAAACGGCATTATTGTCCTCAAAAGATATAAATAGCCTTCTTGACCCTCCTTATCTGTCGCCACCCACGGTTTTTCAACCAGAAATTTCGAGGACCCATCACGTCCCCTCGCACCTTTTTAACACCTCTCTTTTGAGAGACACGGCTAATAATAGAGAAAGAGAATGATACGAAAACCCGTTTCCTATTTTTTTCCATATTATTAGGGTATTCTTCTAGCGTATACTTCGCCGTGTCTTTTGTGTGTACAATTCGTCATTATTAAGAAAGCTTTTGTAATTTAAACCCGAGTAGGGCCCCCTTTTAACCAAACTTAATAAGAATGAGCTTTTTTTATATACGAGATGAGAATAAACACCGCGAAAAAAATTATGGAACGGTTGGTTTTGAGTCCAGATTTATTTGAAAGTTTGACATTTTCTGGTCAGGTCTCTCCGTTACCGCCGTCTACCGCTTAGTCATGTCTTATAAAATCGCCGTTGTTCTTTGTAAGTGCTCTTTATAGATTGATCCTCTTAAATTATTAATTATTTTTAATATTAATGACGCGGTTAATATTAATATTACAGCTATCGTCGCCACAGTCGTTTTATCCAACTCTATTCAGAGGGTAAATACATTTAAATTTGCTGTAGTAGTAGTTACTAAAATACTTAACGTTTTAACTTAGAACAAGAGGCAAGTCGGTGGTGCCTACAATCTTCCAGATGGCGCTGAATTGCTCTTAGGGTCCATCAAGACCACATTCAGTTGTCCGCCGCAAGATGGGTACTTCGCCGACGTAGACAATAACTGCCAGATCTTCCACGTCTGTCACACCGACACTCACGCCGACGGAAACGTTGAGACCAGGTTGTTCAGTTTCTTGTGCGGAAACCAAACCGTCTTCAACCAGTTCTCTCTGACTTGCGCGACCGAGGAAGAATCCATCCCTTGCGCGGCGTCCCAAGACTTCTTCGGTCTGAACGCCAGGATCGGAGACGAGAAGGCTTTCCTTCACGATGTAAGATTTTTCACTGGGGTAGACTAGCCAAGTGGGGCCAGGAACCAACTTGGCTTCCGCTTGGACAGTCTCCGTATTAATGGGAATGCTGCTTTAACGATCGAGTAGTTTCGGGGACGTGATTTCCTTTTTTACAAATTTCATTTTCAACCCATCATATAGGATAACGACGTTGCGAAGTCCAGTCAATTAATAGCAGCCAGACGATCTGGAAAATAGATATACCTTTCCCACCACAATCCCGGCCATTGAAATTACATAAAGGACTCGAACAATTATAGTATATTTTATCATAAAATCTATTGCTCAGAAATGCGAAATCGCGTGTGTAAAAGGTACATGGACATCTTCATCTTCACACGGTTTGGTGTATGCCCCTCTCCCTTCCCCCCGGTAGATAGTTCTTAAAATTTTAACGTAATTATTGTTTAAATTTCACGTGTTTAGGTGGTATGTTTTTGTATATACGGTTGATTTGTTCAAATGAGGGACTCTGTTTTTAATTTAATTTAAAACTTTCCCACGCTGCCAAATGTACGTTATATGTATTCCGAGTTATGGTTACGGTCTACTTGTTCAAGGGGCTCTCTCTAAAAAAACAGCTTCGCGAATAACTTGGATACCATAAATAAAATATAAAAATAAATAAATGTACATAAACGTTTATATAAAATATATAAAAAGAAGCTAAATAGGTCAATAGGTGTTATTATTATACTTATTATTGTTGTAATAAAAGTTTCGAATATGATGATGATATTTTAGTATTTATTTACCTCTCTCACAACCCTCTCCCTATTGTTTCTGAAAAATAGGCCAAAAATAGACGAGATTTTAGAGGATGGAAAGATGTTGGTAAGGGTGATTCGTCTTCCTTAGAATCACGCAGAGCGCGTGCGCAATTTGTATGACGAAATTTTCCGTTCTCTTGAAAAGTAAAATTTAAAATGGCGGACGGCCCTCAATCTCAAAAATCTCATGATATGAAAAGTGATTTAAGTAAAAATACTGGAGAACTAGTAGTACAAGACCCGAAAAACTTACAAGATTTAACACAATACGTAAGTATGTTCTCGGATGTATTTAAAATAGCGGGCCGTAAAAAGAAAAATCGTAAAGATATAGTCAAATGTTTATTTAAATAATAAGCCTTGGTCATTTGCCCTTTGTTTTTAAGGTTCAAAACCTTTTGCAACAAATGCAGGACAAGTTTCAAGTTATGTCGGATCAAATATTGGCTAGAAATATCCTTTAAATGCTTGCCTACTTTATTCAATTTAAAATCTTGTACAAGTCAAGTTTACCATAGATAGGGAGTAAGAATTAATTTAATAATTGGAACTTTTCCCTTAACGTTTTATTTACTCGATGATATGGGGCATAGAATTGATGATTTGGAAAAAAATATTGGTGAACTTATGACGCAGGCAGGTATTGAAGAAGGAGAAAAATGACCCTTTGAATTGGTGTATATATGATGGCTGAAAAAAATCACATCTGTAGTAAACAAAAAAAGTTTTTAATTGTGGTTAATGCTGGGATAGCATTTTATGTAAATAATCGCAACATTACACTATCCTCCAAGCATGAATCCAGTCATTTTTAAACATTGCCATAAAATCGCGTCTCGTAAGCTTTGTAAAACTGTATTTGTGAATAATGTTTGTATTTCCTTTGGTCTTAGACCCAAAAAAATTGTTTCAATATTTCGAGTTAACAAAAATAAAATTTAAACTTTTCAATTAAATTTTAATGTATTGTATTCAAATTTAAATTGTTTATAAACTAAATCAAAACTTTAAAAATAGGCCTAAAATATTAAAACAAAATCCTGATTCTACAAAAAATTTGTGATCCATGTAGGAAAATAAATTTTTCAAGTTTCAAACTGGTCTCTTTGACAGTTATAATTTTATTTTAAATACTCCTTTTATTCTGTAGGGCCATAGTAATATATATGAGTATCATGTACCCTTTTAAAGTACTGGTATCTCATAAATATGTTTAATTGGTTATCGAAATGAAATCCTTATCTCCCCATATAAATTCTTCATGTAGATTGAGGGACCCTAATTTCTGTATTTATAAACATCTCATTATTAGCCTTTATAAATTGTCCTCTTGTATCTGTGTGGTTTCTCATGTTTTATAATTTGATAAGTGCTTTTTACCAAGGGTTAAATATAAGTCCCCTATAGTATTATGTAATCTTATCTATAGATTTCCTTGGATAAATTTTAATTTTACTGGGATTTTATGACTGGGTGGAAATATTGTATTCCGTATTTTGAAAGAGCACATTTAGGTCATCTTTTTTAACTTTTAACATTGTAGGTAGTGCTATTTCTTTAGATGGCTTCGGAATATAAGAAAAATGAATTTGAAAAAGCTGTTAATGATAAATTAGAAACTGAAAAGGAAAATTTGGCCCTTTTAAGTTCAAAAATATGGAATAAGCCAGAATTGAAGTTTGAAGAATATTTTGCCCATGATCTACTCACCGAATTTTTAGAATTGCGGGGTTTTATAGTCGAAAGAAAATACATATTACCTACAGCTTTTAGAGCCGAGTACGAGAGGAGAAAGAATGGTAATCATACTTTTTCAAAAGTTTGTTTTATTTTTTCTGCAAATAAATTATTTTTTCTTTATAGGGTCTGAAAAGGTTATAACAGCGGCGATTTTTTGCGAGTATGATGCTCTTCCTCAGATAGGGCACGCTTGCGGACACAATTTGATTGCAGAAGTTGGTGTTGCTTGCAGTCTGGCTGTGAAACATGCTATGGAGACCTATAACATCTTTGGAAAAGTTTGCAGTAATAATATTCAAAGTGTTTGTTTTATAATAAAATGTTTTTCTTCTAGATTGTTGTTTTTGGGACTCCAGCTGAAGAAGGCGGTGGAGGTAAAGTGTACTTAATAAAAGGAGGAGCCTTTGACAATATGGATTTTGCTATGATGGCTCATCCATCTGCAGCAAATACTTCAGGGGTTGGACTCAGCTCAGCTTTAGAGGTAAATAGTGTAACATTATAGTTTATCTACAGAGTTTGTGTAGAGAAAATCAATGTTTTCAGATGTGTGCTTATTTTGAAGGAAAAGAAGCTCATGCTGGCTCATCTCCTTGGGATGGATTAAATGCTTTAGACGCTGCTGTTGCGTGTTACAACAATATAAGTCTGTTAAGACAACAAATCAAGACTGATGCCAGAATAAATAGTAGGTTTTCTAAGAAATAACAGTAAAAGGTTTTGTTAATTATAATTCTTCCACTTATTTTGCAGTTGCGATCCGAGATTGTGGTCATGCTGTTAATGTAATTCCCAATAGTTCTAAAGTTGAATTGCTTTTAAGAACAGCAATGACCTCTGATATGGAAAAACTTAAAAACCGAGTTGTAAACTGTATAGAAAGTGCGGCTAAAGCATGCGGATGCCAAGTTAAAATTCAACATGATGATTATAGTTTTTATAAGCACGCTATTCAAAATGAAGTAATTGAAAGTATTTATGTTTTCCATGGAAACAATAATGGTAGGTTTTACTTTTGCATTGGCTATGATTTTTACTGATTGTTAATTTGTTACATTTTTGTCATAGGTATATTATTCACTCCAAATGAAAAACGAGGTCCTTCTAGTGATTTTGGCAACGTATCGCATTGTTTACCATCCCTGCACCCCGTTTTTAGTGTAGGAGTTGAAAATAAACCTCATACAATTGAATTTGCTGCAGCAGCAAACTCTCCCATTGCTCAACCTTATGCTTTAAGAACTGCGAAAATTTTAGCGCTGACAGTTTTAGATTTATTAACAAACCCAAAATTGGTAGGCCTTGCCTTAGAAAAATTTAACATTACAGATAGACAACCATAATGTATAATAATTTTTGTTTTCGAGAATCGAGAATTCCATGGAGAATTCATATTTTTTATAGCTGTACGGCCAACTTTGATCATGCGCTATAGAACAGTTGGCTCTGCTTATGAGGTTTTTCGTCTGCCATTTTCTGTAGGAGTGGCTTAGGTCGGTCCGAAAATAAGTTTATTTCCTAAAACTTTTACCTGTTTGTTAAAGTTGCTGTAAAATAGATATAGTTATTTTGTTTTGAATAAATATTTTTAAAATAATTTCTTCATTCTTGGAAATATGGTAATTTTTAATATTTACAGTTAAGCCTTTGCTTTTATTTTGCTGCTTTATAATATTAATCTTGGATTATTAACATAAGGTTAGCCATAAGCACATTATTTATTAATCCAAGCTTCTTGAGTTCGGTTTTTGCTCAAGAAAGGGTTAAAAACCCATCACGTCGAGACAGGGAAGTATTACTCGTACAGATCCATGAACGTGGAAAGCGCCTTCCAGAATTGCACGCGACTTGGCAATTTTGCGAAGATGCTTTTTATTATTATTTTTCAATGTATTAATTTAGCACGGTAGACTGAAAGTTAAGACCACTGCTGAACAACAGGAAGAAAAGCGAAAAGAACGAGAGAAAAAACTACAATTATTTCAAGCTGGATATAGGAAAGCCACTGAAAAGGCAAATATTTCCCTGAAAAACACATTGTTTTTTACTTAAGCATGAAGCCATTTTAGCGTGAAAACCAAGAATATGACGATGAAGCTTTATCTGTTGTGTCTGGTCTATTACAAGCTAATCCAGATTTGTACACCTTGTGGAATTTTAGGAAAGAAATTCTTTTATACCTACAAGAGTCAAGGTACTTGAATTTTTAATTTTAACAGTAAACTTTAGGGTAGACATTAAGGAAAGTTAAATTAAAGGTCCAAAGATGATTTTCAAGCTCAATGCCAAGAAGAAATGATTTTAACTGAAGCTTGTTTGAGAAAGAATCCAAAATCGTATGGTGCGTGGCACCACCGGGGTTGGATTCTGGCTCTTACTCCAGAGCCTAATTGGACCAGAGAAATAGGACTATGTAACAAATTCTTAGAAATTGATGAGCGAAATTGTAAGACCTTGTGTTATAAACCAAATGTATAATAATTTAATAGTTTCCTTCCTCTTGAATAGTTCACTGCTGGGACCATAGGAGACTAGTTTGTCAGCTGGCTGAGGTTATAGCCATTGAGGAGCTAAATTTCACTATGAAAAAAATTGAAGCCAACTTTTCAAATTATTCAGCTTGGCATTATAGAAGTTCCTTATTACCATTAGTTCATCCAGGCCCCAAAGAAGAATATAGATCCATCTTGGAAGATTTAATATTGAAAGGTAAATAAAATTCATTAAGCGTAACTGTAAGTACAATTGTAACTTTCAAAGCTATTCAACAGAATATGAACTTGTTCAAAATGCTGCCTTTACTGATCCGGCTGACCAAAGTGCTTGGTTTTATCATAGGTGGCTTTTAGGGAGAGGTAAATTATATAGTTACTTAGTTAAAAACATATTTAAAATTCTAAATTGTATTATTTCAGCCGAGAAAAATTTAGATATTCTGTATGTCCATAGCTGTCCTTCTAAAAATTTTGTAACAGTTGTTTTAACTAAGCCAGTTTTGGTGCGTTTTAAAAAAGTGATATTTTGACAACCGAACGTTTAATGTAAATTTACAATTTTTAGCTGAATGAAAATTGTTCATTGAGCTTTATGGTAAATGAAAATGTGATAAATACTCATTGGAAAAATTTGAATGCACCATATGCCTCAACCCTTTATGTAAGTTATACAAGTTATTACTTAGAGAGCATAGTGTGATACTTTTTCTTTTGATGTCCAGATATCCACAGACTCCAATATTGACCTAAACTCGTCTTTACATGTAGTGTTAAATGTGCATGGAAACGCTAGCTCTATTAAAATTCTACCTAAGGATGAAATTGTACAGTGGAAATGTAACACTAAGAAAGAACTCTATATGTAATTTATTCCATTTTTGTGTGTTTTAAGGGTTAATATAAAAAGTGTTCTTTAGCTCCGAATTGAGTGCTGCTGCTGGGAAGGTCTTGCAACAAGAATTAGAGTCCTGTCAACAACTTATGGAGCTTGAACCGGAAAATAAATGTAAATTTTTATTTTTATTTTAAATGACAAATTTTTTACTTAGTATATTTTGTTTTAGGGACTATCTTAACAAATGTTTTGCTAATGCAAGCCTTAGACAATAAAAAGTATCAACCTCAAGTCTTGGAACATTTAGAGAAATTAACTATAGTAGATTCCTCAAGAAAAAGCTATTACAATGATCTTCGTGAGTTATTAATTTTAAGTGTAGTTTGTAATCTGTAATTAATGAAATATGTTTAACAGGGAGTAAATATATTGTCGAAAACAAAATTGAAAGTTTAGGCGAAGCGGATTTTGAATTTAGCCTAGTTAATCAGAGTCTGCGTTACATTCCTCATTTGGACCACTTGGCTTTCTTAAGAGTCATTAATTTATCAAGAAACAAAATAGTTTCTTTGAAAAATTTTGGTCAGCTGGTTAACGTTGAGATACTAAACCTTGGAGATAATCAAATCAAATCCTGCACTGGTTTAGGAAAATTGACCTACTTAATGGAGCTAAATTTACAAAACAATTGTATCCTTTTTTTATTGCATTATAATTAATAGGAATTAAATGAATTAATAGGAACAGGTAATAATTTATCCTTAATAATAGAACATAGTGATTGAAGAAGAATGTGATATAGAAGACTTGAAGCTTTGTAAAAGTATAAAAGAAGTGAATTTAGCGCATAATCCTGTTACTTTAAACAAGGATTTGATCATGATTTTGTCTAGTGCCCTTTCAAAGGTGGTTTTAGGTTGAATGTTTATTATTTGGGGTTAAATCTAGCAACAAAGAGATAAGAAATTGTTAAATATTTATTTTTGCAGACCTTTATTCGCTAATCTGTTAAGCATCTGCTTTAATTCGTTATTATAAATAAATTTTGTGCAAATGAACCCAACCTATGGTTTTTGCGATTTTCATTATTTTCTGACACGTGTGTTGCCATTTTGGTTTTCCCACTTTTCTTGAGATTGCATTTCATTGGACAATTTTTCAGTGACTACCCGTGGTACAATTTGTGTCAAAAATGGCAGGTGAAAAACGAAAATCTAATAAATATTCAATATTATTGCCCACTTACAATGAAAAAGATAACTTGCCAATAATTATATGGCTCATCGTTAAATTCATGACTGAAAGGTAATTATATTTTACTGTAATGTAAAAATAATCAAGATAAACATCTAATTTGCAGTTGCATGACAAAGGCTTAATGGACAACAATTGTATCTGCATTAAGGATTGCTCATTAAAATTTTATGCTAGAAATTTAGAAATTTGCGTCTATTTTTAGTGGATTTGACTTTGAAATAATAGTTATTGACGATGGAAGCCCTGATGGTACTCTCGAAGTTGCCCAACAATTGGAAAAAATCTATGGAGAAGATAAAATTGTAAATTTTTTGTATTACTTATTCTATTTGATCCTTGACTTTAAGCAATGTAGGTTCTTCGACCTCGAGGAAAGAAACTAGGTCTTGGTACTGCATATATGCATGGAATCAAACACGCAACTGGGAATTTTGTGATCATAATGGATGCTGACTTATCTCATCATGTAAAAAAAAACGTTTTACTTTTTTATTATAATTTAATTTATTATTTCGTGTTCTTTCAGCCCAAGTTTATTCCAGAATTTATTCAAATTCAGGAAGATGGTGACTTTGACATTGTAACTGGTACAAGATATGACAAACATGGAGGTGTATATGGTTGGGATTTGAAAAGAAAAGTTATTAGTCGTGGGGCCAATATCTTAACCCAAATACTCTTGCGCCCTGGTGTTTCTGATCTCACTGGAAGTTTTAGGTATGATAATAATGGGGATTATTATTTTTTGTACTTTTATAGACTACTAAGCTTAGTAAAGCTTTTATATAAGCATTCTGATCATAACTTTAGAAAAGCAAAATCAATAAAACAAAAAAAATGAGTGACAAAACTGTAATTCTAGTAGATAGAATTAACAGTAATTTGGAAATTAATTATGATGATAATGAAAACAAAACTAGGAGTGTAGCAGGCCAAATGATTCAATATCATAATAGTAGTGCTTATAAAATTAAGGCAATACAGCCTAAACCAAAATTAAGGGATGAACAAAATATTATTAAAACCAAAGAAACATTAGTTAGTTTAAAAACAAACCATGAAGGTTTTAAAGCCATAATAAATGGCCTAATGCTATATCTTTGTTTATAAGATTATATAGGAAAGAAGTACTTCAACGTCTCATTGACTCATGTCAGTCCAAAGGATATGTCTTTCAAATGGAAATGGTTGTCAGAGCTCGTCAATACGGGTATTCAATTGCAGAGGTAATATTTCGTTTTTCTATGTATGCTGGGTTTTTGAGTTAATTCTCTTAAATTTATTTTAGGTGCCTATAACATTTGTGGATAGGTTTTATGGAGAGTCTAAATTAGGGGGTAATGAAGTGGTTCAATTTGTCAAGGGTTTGTTATACTTGTTCCTAACTACATAAAAATGCGATTATGTATGGTAATTCCTTTTATTTTTTTACAAGTGTATTTATAATGGAAATTACATTGTTGAATAACCAATTGTATTCTTCAAAAATAAAAGCATACAATAAAAACTACATTCCTAACAGAAACAATTGTTTCAATATTTTTATTTTCTTTGTCACTTTTTTACAGCATTTTAAATTAAATTTTTCCTACCAAATTTTAAACAATTGTAACTTAACCAACTATAACTGTATCATCATTCACGAACTCGTATTCTGGTACCTCTAAATTCAAAGGAGCAGGCCCTTTTCTTATTCTACCAGAACCATCGTAGTGGGACCCGTGGCATGGACAGTAATAGCCTCCATAATCTCCAGCATCCGCAATGGGTACGCATCCCAAGTGAGTGCAAACTCCAATGATAATCAGCCAATCTGGATTTATTGCTCTTTCGCTATCATGTTGAGGATCCCTTAAAGATGATATATCAACTGCTTTTTCTCTTTCAATATCTTCAGCTGTTCTGTGACGAATGAAGAGCGGTTTTCCTCTCCACTTCAAAGTTGCATTTTTACCCTCTGGGATATCACTCAGCTTCACTTCGATCTTTGCCAAAGCCAAGACATCAGCAGATGGTGCCATAGATCCAATGAATTTGTGAACCAAGGTTTTTGCTGAGTAAGTGACTCCTAATCCACCAACTGTAATGTTAAAGAAGTTAGTTAAACAGGGATAAGACTTTCCAAGCCCCCAAATTTATATTACCAGCTACTGTTAGGTAACTAGCCACTTTCCTGGATTCCGCAGAGTTCTTAGAACTTTTATTAGGGTCTTTAACTGAATCTAATCGGTAAGTGGAAAAATCTGGAACCTTTATATCCGTATGGGCGCATCGAATTTGACCGGGTCCTGAAATATCTCATATTTAAGTTACCTTAGTACTTAATCGTAAAGCTTTGGGCTAACCTCCATATGACCCGATTCCACCTGATTTAGCAATCACTCTTCCAGTAGGAAGGGACTTGGCTATCGCACTAAATGTTTTATGATTTTCCGGTGGCGGCTGAACGACCACATTTTCGCTTAATACAGAAGGGTTGGATATTATCTTTAGCTGCGAAGAAACGGTTTGGGATGTAGCTTTTAAATAAGGGTAAACATTGGTTGACTTCTTCAAGATATTCATTTTGACCTTTGCAAAGAGAGTTAAAGCACCCTAGCCCTGGCTGGAACTCGATTCGCTTTGCAGTAGAACTTTAGATAACAACGCTACCAAAAGTTTCGGCGTTCACCTTGTAAAGAAAAATCGCCCAAATATGCAAACATTTCAGGACTATTTTAAAGTGTATTTAATTAAAAAATCCTTGAACTTTCTGTTTAGTAAGTTTAGAATCATTATGTATACATTTATTATTTAACAGATTATTTTATCGACATTTTTAGGTTCGGTACCTATTTTTCTAATCTAAATAATAAACTACATTAAAAAAGTCGCCAAAACCTACAGAAAATCGATGCATATGGCAAACCTGCCGACCTCCCAAACGTAAGTTCCATTCTCAACCACTAGGAGGGAGAAACATTTAATTTTACCCTAATATCAGAGAGTATCTCTGCTAATATTTAAATAACCTTGAAACCTCGTAGTAGGGGACGTCTCCAACCCCTTCAAGATTATTGTCTTTTTAATTATTCTATAGGTCTGTTACAGAAGGAAGTGTCCTCTTTTTACCAGTTTTACAGAATGGCACTTAAATATTATTATGATTTGATGTCACAACCATGCAGAGCCCTTTATATTTTTCTAAAATTAAACCAAATACCTTATGAATCTTGTGCTGTGGCCTTACGTAAAGGTATATATCATTATGATAAATTGGTTGGACAATTGCTTTTGTGACCTTTTGGTTATAGGGGAGCATTTTACTGAAGAGTTCGAAAAGGTAAATCCTCTGAAGAAGGTTCCAGTTATAATTCATAATGATTTTAGATTAACAGAGAGGTAGGAGATTTGTTATATTTATTGTAAAATTATTTAAATACTAAGTTAATTATTTATGGTTTAGTGTTGGTATTCTACGATACTTATCCAGAGAATTTAAAGTTGCTGATCATTGGTATCCGAAGGACAGTCAAGCTCAGGCGCAGGTGGATGAATTTTTGGAATGGCAACATTTAAATTTACGAGCACATGCTTCATTGGTGTTCATGCACAAAGTCAGTTTACTTACAATAAAATTTATAATTTTCAATTTGGTTCTTTGACCGTGCTTTTATTTTAAAGGTTTTATTTCCATTGATGAGACAAAGAGATCCAGATGAAAAGAAAATCGCTCATTATCGAGAAGAACTCGATAAAACTCTGACAAACATGGAGAAAATGTTTTTGGCTAAAACCTCGTTCTTGAATAGACCAGAGATAAGCATTGCTGATCTTTTAGCAGTCTGTGAGATGGAGCAACCTATTGCCTCTGGCTTTGATGTCGTTAGTGATCACCCAATCACTAAAGCATGGATGGAAAGAGTGAAAGAGCAAACTCAGCCCTATTATAAGGAAGCCCATGTTTTCATTGAGAAGCTCAGACAAAATATGACTGCCAAATCGAGTTTGTAATAACATACTCATAGTCTTTTTTTTTGATAATCTAAAATCTCCTGGTAATATTATGCCTTGATTTCATAATCAAAAATTATTATACAATAATTATTATGGGTATATGCAATAAAATTAAACCGGGGTGCTACATTTGTTAAAATTTTACATATCTTTTATTTTTATACAACAAAATAAATATTTTTTTAAAACTTGCGAAAACGCTCTTTTGATATTCGCGCCAAAAGTTATTTTTGCCTCTTTCCACTCATCTCTCTTCCCTCCGCCTCCCCCTACTATGGCAGCTCGAAAACTATTCAGCGTTGCCAGATGTACAATCCGGATTGTATTTGTAGGATCCAAGTTGCACTGAACAAGTTAGCGCGTTCTTAAAATTTGTCTCGCTCAAAAGTACCATCTTTTAGGATTTTAAGAAAGAGGAAGGACGTATTTTTGTATTTCGCCTCTGCTTTATTTATTTATTCAACAATAAGCTGTTAAATGAAGCCCTGAGGACATGTACATTACCATCGTAATTAAATGAAAATAGCACTCACACATAAAATAAAAGAGAAAAAAGATATAAGTAAATAATATTATAACGTTGAGTTAAGATAATCCGAAACCTTTATCCCCTTACCAGGACCCCTTTATTGTTATCTTATGACCAAGGTCATTTTCTTTCCTAGAAATCGGATAAATAACTAAAACGATTCTTAGAATATTTCGTTGCGGGCTGAATGAACCGGGCCTTTAGCCTATGCTTTCGTTGGCTGGCGTACGACAATAACGCCATCTCTACGGCGTCTAATTAAAAACTATTTCTCAAAAAAAAAAAAAAAATGGTGTTCTCAAGCTCGTCGCTGGAGTCGGCTGGACTCGTTTTTGAAACCCGAGAACGCGGCTTTTTAGATATTTTGAAACGCGGTTTTCTTATTAACAAGTCGGCCCAGGCCGTAATATTAGTTCCACATCGGTATATTCGGATGGGCAAACCCAACCCATACACCCTTAGTAGACACAGGTAGGCAAACTAATACAAAAGCTGTGAATGAGAGTGAATAAAATTAAACATCTTCACTCTCACTCTAAAATGAGAGTGAATAAAATTAAACATCTTCACTGCATAGGGAAAAAAATTAAACATTGAAATTTAAATTACTTTTTTCCATTTATCAGTAGTTTTTTGTGGACCCGTGCCATCGCTATTCAGTCTCCCACACAAGTCTTTCCACATCTTTTCATAATCGTTAATAGTGAAATTAGCAGTAAGTTTCTTGGTTTTAAATCTTTCATTGCTTCTCAAGAATTCAACGATGGTTTCTTGTTGCGAAACCGATACCCGGCTTGTCTGAAATCTTCGGCCATAATTTTAATAACTTGATGTTCTCGAGCTATTCTACACTTTGGCCGAAAGTTTGATTACTTTGTTCTTAGGGAAGAGAAAATACAATTCACGAAACGTGGAGTTGTTATGTCGTCTGCTTATGTTTTATATAAATTTTTATTGGTCGGAATATATCGCGCATGTGCGATGGCAAACGGAACTACATCATCTGTTCGATTTCGATTAACTAGTCGATAATCGACATCTTCCTTATCGATTTCGATATGGGCCTGTTATAGAATAGCATTTATCGAAAACTAATTTATCGATCGATACCATCGAGATCGACTTCGAGACGAGATCGAGAGTGAGATCGAGAGGAGTTATAGAATAGCCTCCCAGGAGCGAAATCATCCTAACACTCTCGTGGGGGTTCTTAAAGCGGTACATGAAGGTCATATGGATATCATTATCGCCACTTGTGCTATTCTACGACGTGCGGTGCATTGACATTCTGATCGGTTTATTTATTTGGTTTTACTTTGTGTTTGGTGTAATTCTACCATTTGTACAGTATTCTTCGGGTTTTTTTATTTTGTTTTATGTTCATTTTCAAATTGCGCGCCTGGTGTGAAGGCCCCCGCTATATACACCAAAAACTTGTAAACCTTTATTTCGACCCCCGACGCCGACGACACTTAACGACATTCCGTCCATAGCAATAGTGTCACTTCGAATATATATATTCGATGTGAAACTAAAAAGCAGACAAAGGTTTGTTGTGGTATCGCTGATGCAATTATCCCGTGTACGCCTCATTCTCGTTGACTCACGAATATGGCACGCCATCCAGGACAAAGTGAAACCAAATTATATACCTAACTTTTAAAATATAAGGCTACTTATTCAGAAATATAAGGCTAACTTTTAAAATTTAGGGTTACTTTTTCAAAAATATAGGGCTACCTTTTAAAAAATATAGGGCTACCTTTTTAAAAATATAGGGCTACCTTTTCAAAAATATAGGGCTACCTTTCAGAAATATAGGGCTACCTTTTTAAAAATATAGGGCTACTTTTTTTAAAAATATAGGGCTACCTTTTCAAAAATATAGGGCTACCTTTCAGAAATATAGGGCTACCTTTTCAAAAATATAGGGCTACCTTTTCAAAAATACAGGGCTACCTTTTCAGAAATATAAGCCTACCCTTTAAAAATATAAGGCTACCGTTTCAGAAATATAGGGCTACCTTTTTAAAAATATAGGACTACCTTTTCAGAAATGAAGGTCTAATTCTTCGAAAATATTAGCCTACGATTTAAAAATATAAGACTACGCTTTAAAAATATAAGGCTACCGTTTCAGAAATATAGGGCTACCTTTTTTAAAATATAGGGCTACCTTTTTAAAAATATATGGCTACCTTTCCAGAAATATAGGGCTACCTTTTTTAAAATATAGGGCTACCTTTTTAAAAATATAGGGCTACCTTTCCAGAAATATAGGGCTACCTTTTTAAAAATATAGGGCTACCTTTTCAAAAATAAAGGGCTACCTTTCAGAAATATAGGGCTACCTTTTCAAAAATATAGGGCTGCCTTTCATAAATGTAGGGCTACCTTTTCAAAAATATAGGGCTACCTTTCATAAATATAGGGCTACCTTTTTAAAAATATAGGACTACTTTTTTAAAAATATAGGGCTACCTTTTCAGAAATATAAGCCTACCCTTTAAAAATATAAGGCTACCGTTTCAGAAATATAGGGCTACCTTTTTAAAAATATAGGGCTACCTTTTCAGAAATGAAGGTCTAATTCTTCGAAAATATTAGCCTACGATTTAAAAATATAAGACTACGCTTTAAAAATATAAGGCTACCGTTTCAGAAATATAGGGCTACCGTTTCAGAAATATAGGGCTACCTTTTTTAAAATATAGGGCTACCTTTTTAAAAATATAGGGCTACCTTTCCAGAAATATAGGGCTACCTTTTTAAAAATATAGGGCTACCTTTTTAAAAATATAAGGCTACCTTTTTAAAAATATAGGGCTACCTTTCCAGAAATATAGGGCTACCTTTTTAAAAATATAGGACTACCTTTTCAAAAATAAAGGGCTACCTTTTCAAAAATAAAGGGCTACCTTTCAGAAATATAGGGCTACCTTTTTAAAAATTTAGGGCTACTATTTTAAGAATATAGGGCTACCTTTTTTTAAATATAGGGCTACCTTTTTAAAAATATAGGGATACCTTTTCAGAAATATAGGGCTACCTTTTCAGAAATATAAGCCTACCCTTTAAACATATAAGCCTACCTTTTTTAAAATATAGGGCTACCTTTTTAAAAATATAAGGCTACCGTTTCAGAAATATAGGGCTACCTTTTCAGAAATGAAGGTCTAATTCTTCGAAAATATAAGCCTACGCTTTAAAAGTATAAGGCTACCGTTTCAGAAATATAGGGCTACCGTTTAAGAAATATAGAGCTACCTTTTCAGAAATATAGGTCTAATTTTGCGAAAGTATAACCCTACGCTTTAAAAATACAAGGCTACCGTTTCAGAAATATAGGGCTACCGTTTAAGAAATATAGAGCTACCTTTTCAGAAATATAGAGCTACCTTTTCAGAAATATAGGTCTAATTTTGCGAAAGTATAAGTATACGATTTAAAAATATAAATTAAAAAAAATTTGGGCCATAATATAAAAAAATATATGTTTAACTTTACGGAAATATACGACTAACAAGTGTTTCGAAAATATAGGTCTATACTTACAAGGAGACTCCTAGGGCTGTGCGATTAGTGGATTTAGGCAATCGAGTCGGTTATCGAGTATAATTTTTTTTTCATCGAGAATTCGAGTCGAGTAATATTGAAGTTGAGTCGAGTAAGTAATCGAGTACTTGATTAAGGTAAAACTTTCTCTTATTTAAGTCGAGTAATCGAGTTCTTGATTAAGGTAAAACTTTCTCTTATTCGAGTCGAGTAATCGAGTAATTGATTAAGGTAAAACTTTCTTTTATTCGAGTCGAGTAATCGAGTACTTGATTAAGGTAAAACTTTCTCTTATTCAAGTCGAGTAATATTGAAGTCGAGTCGAGTAATCGAGTACTTGATTAAGGTAAAATTTTCTGTTATTCGAGTCGAGTATCTAAAAGGAAAACCTCGAATAATATTTTTAACGAGTTGGGTTATCGAGTACTTGATTAAGGGCTGGTTTTATTCAAGAAATTATGAAATTAAATTTAAAAGGAGTATAAAGTAACCTTCAATGCTGAAAAATATTCCTTTAATTTAATGAACCACAGTTTCCACAACTTGGTAAGTTGGTAAGTACCGTTTATTGCCCCCCAAAAAGTTGTAAAAATCCCTCTTTGAAGCAACGAGTATAGAAATAATAAATACTCGACTAGTTTAGAGAGCAGCTCATTCGAGTAATCGGGTACCCGATTATTAAATTTTTAGGTACTCGGTAATCGACGAGTATTCTCTAATTACTTATTCGAGATCGAGATCGAATTCAAGTAGTCGACCTCAAAAAAGGCCGAGTACTCAATGATATTCGAGTACTCGCACAGCCCTACCACAGCCTCCTTAACACTTACTCTCAAATGTTTTAGAAGATTTGACATTGCATTCGTTTGAGCCGATAGAGTAGTACTGGAACAAAACATGCATTTAAAAGTTTTGGAAAATAATCATTTTCTGACTCTGGGGGAGATGTATCCATTTTAACATGTTAGATTAAACTGCTGAAATGACAAACAAAGAACGTTATCTTTTAAAAGCAAGGGCTATAAACAGGCGCGGAATCGGTAGAGAACCAACCGGAATTACGCTCTTGCTCTCGCGCTGCTGCGTATTTAAAATCATTTGAGATTCGCAATCACAATATTAGTCCAGTAACTTTAGGAAAACAATCGACCAAACTTCGGAAAAAATGAGCTGAGTAATAATTGCTCTCATAGTTTGAAAGAAGGAAGGGAGGAATGATGAATCGAGCAGAGAGTTTGTGAGGAAGAAGCTCCGAAGAGCTGCAAATTGTCTAAGCCATGGATTTCTACTCATTTGAAGTTGATCATTCATTAAAAGAAAACAGGACTGCGGATTCGGAAACACTCGAAGGGAAATTTAAGAAATCCGTCCAAGAAATGAATTTAAATAGAAAAAATGGGATGGTTTCGGAGTTTAACGAATGAAAGGCTATTGCTGCATACCATTAGTTAAAAAATAATCGCATTTTGATTCGGTTAATAGTTAAGCCAGATTACACTTATTTTCAGGGCTGTGCAGAGGGGGACAAGGGGGGGGGGAAATCCCCGGGGCCCGGAAGTTGGGTTGCCACGGTTCGGTTGGGTTCCGATTCTTGAATGAACCGGAACCGAACCGAGAACCGACTAAGTGGAACCGAACCGATCAAGACAAATTGGAACCGGAACCAAACCGAAAAATAGTAGGAACCGAACCAAACCGAGAACCGAAACAAAAATTGGGGAGAAAACTGTAAATAACTGTATTTTATTTCAGTTAATGCTTAAATATGATTAACAGTCATCATCCAATTGTTTTGCGTAACTTGATCTATAAATAAGTAAATGTTAAATATTCATTTATAGTGCCGCTCTTATCAATAACTTATTCAAATTGTACTCAACATGCAACAGAAAATTACAAAATTCTTAAACATTATCACGTTTCTGCAGTGTTTGGGCGCATATTTCAACTGTCTAGAGTCATAATCATAGCAATCATATACCGATGATTTTCGTTTCTTCGTTGGACTTGGAACCAAATCTTAATCGACTATAATTTCTTCAAAGTAATTGTCATTTGCACTTCTTCCTTCTGTTGTTCCTGAACCAGTACTTGATACATTATAGGAACTCATTTTTGGACCCTGTCCGAGCAGAATGTCGAAAACTAAAAGTAAAATTAGCTCGCAATCGGATAAGCTATTTTCGCTTATTTCCACATATTTGGAAGTAACATAGAACAAGCGGCGCAATAAAAACCAATAGTTTGGGCAAAACGAAATTAAGTGATTTCTAAATACCACAGTATTTCCTTCCAATTGAGACAATAGACATAATAGTCCTTGTGACTTGTCACTGATGTCAGTGGTTTATTTATTCTTTTTCGCGGCGTTTTCAAAAGTAATAGTATTAGAAAAGTATTCTGTTGTATCCGGTTCGGTTCTCCTTTACATGGAACCGGAACCGAACCGAACCGCGAATTTAGTTTCGATTCCGGTTCTAAACGGCAACACTACCCGGAAGCATGGCTTTTAGTAGCCCATTGGTTTGCCCTTCACCTGCCTCCCCCCGCCCATAGAAAATATCAATTAGAAGGGTCCGTGACAACATAATTCACTTCGGTGCCCGAATTGTCTCTGCACGGCCCTGCTTATTTTTTAAACATTTTTAATCAAAATGTGGCAAATCATAAATTGATAATATTACCTGACAAAATGACAAATAACATATCATTACTATCAGCTTTAGTGTTTTAGATTATTGAAACAAATGAAATGTTTGAAAGGGTACTCGTGGGGAAGAAGTAGTTCAGTTCGGAGGAGAAAGAGAGAGGGGCTTCTTAAGAATAAATAATTACGCGTTCTAGAAATTTTTGTAAATGAAATAATTAAATTGATTAGAATAAAAATTGTATTTGTTTTGATTTAAAATTTAAGTGTATTAACTATTGTAATAATATAGTTTTGTATATAATATTTCATTTGTTGTAAATAAGCCTAAAATTTAAAAAATATAACGTTTACTTCAGAGATAATATCCTCTCTGAAGGTCGTTCTTTATTGTCTGCCGTGTTTATAAATTTCTTGCATCGTGTGTACGAAAAGTGTGGAAAAAACCCAAAAGTATGGCTTAACGTATACCAATGTGCGTAATTATCTCCAGCGTTTGAAGATTGACAAATCCCCGGGACTGGATGGTCTTCATCCCCGGCTGTTACGTGAAGGCTCGTCAATCCTTGCTGCACCCCTTCTCGCTATCTTTAAGCGCTCCTTGAACACCGGTCGTCTGCCGGTCATCTGGAAGCGAGCCAATGTTACGGCGATTCGCAAATCACCCAACTCCAACGCGTATGATGCCTTCCGCGGGATAAGCCTATCCTGCCTCCCCCGTAAGGAGCTCGTAACTAACGTTGGTGATACGGTGGTTTCCTTCCTTACTACGCGCTCATTCTTCTCCAATGACCAACATGGCTTTCTATTAAAACGGTCTCGCTTCACGAACCTCCTGGCCACTTTGGAAGATGTTACTCAATGGCTTGACAGTGGGGACTCAGTTGACCTCGTTTATCTCGACCTCAGAAAAGCCTTTGACACTGTCCCTCATTCACTGCTTATCCGCAAATTGGAAATTCTCGAAGTACCACATATGATAGTCAACTGGATTGCCGACTTTCTGAGCGGTCGACTCCAACGGGTAGTACTGGGGGGAGTCTACTCCGCCTGGTCTGAGGTTACTAGTGGCGTCCCTCAGGGCTCTGTTCTTGGCCCCACTCTATTCGTCATTTTCATCAATGACCTCCCCCGGGCTGCCCAGGAGTCTCTCTTGAAACCTTTCGCGGATGATAATAAGGTTGGGCACAGAATCGCTTCCCTTCCTGATGCACAAGTCCTCCAGAGATAAATTACTGCATTGGATTCCTGGGTTTCCTCCAATGGCATGAGCTTCAACTCCACTAAATCGATGGTACTCCACTGTGGTGCCAAGTACCCCAACTTTCAGTATCAGTTGGGTGGCAGGGCAATTAAGGCTCATGTGGTGGTTCGTGACCTCGGGGTCATGCTCTCGGGCCAGTTTCTTGGGGCGGCTCATAACAAGGTGGCTTCAGATCGCGGCATACGTGCACTATACATGCTACGACGTTCATTCTCTCACTTCAGTGAAAATTCGTTCAAAATGTTATACCGTACGTACGTTAGGCCTCACCTAGACTATTGCTCTAGTATTTGGTCACCCCATATGGGGAAAGATATTGAGAACTTGGAACGTGTGCAGCGTAAGGGCACAAAACTCGTTGCTTGGCTGCGTAACGTCCCTTACCCTGATCGCCTCAAGAGCCTTCACCTCCTGACTCTTCAAAATAGGCGTCTTCAAAATTATTTTTTCCCACTATGATGTACCTGCTGGGCAATTTTTTGATATTAAATGGACCGGGCGCAAAGCCCCCACCATTGTTAAACGGCGTTGCCTTACTACGGTTCGGCGTACCTTCTTTACCCAACGGGTGATTAACGACTAGAATGGTCTTCCCTTTGCCGTGAAAATAAATTCTTCCGTGTCTGCCTTTAAGGCCCGTTTGGACAAGTGTCGTGGTTGGTGCTAACACGGTCACATAGAGAAAGAAAAAAAAAACAATTTATAACAGTGCTCATTTCTATTCGATTGTATTCGCGTGGTCAGGGCTCAATAAGTGTATAGCTTTCTTTACCTGATGAATAAAACTATTATTATTATTATTATAATTTCGCAATCCCTCCTAGAGGTCGTGGGGATTAGAGATACGTACGTGGTCGACCTGTCGCCTTTCTTCTTCCAAAAAATTCCAGGATTCGCCGGGCCACGTATTCACTGATTTCACTCTCCAGGTTGAAAGGCGGGGTTTGTCTGAAGGGCAAATAGGCCCTGTTAGAACTAAAATTGAGGTAGTCAGAAAAAGCTTTCGGAGCATGCAGTTGTAACTCTGCCAAAGCAGGAATAGTCGGTCGTTTCCAAAAGAAACAGTGGTAATCATCAAATAATAAAGTTGTTATTGTAACTAGAGTAATTCTCAGAAAATTAACTTCGTCCAGCAAGGTTTCAGTCCAATAGGAATCTTTTTAATGAGCTCTCCCTTGAGCCAAAAACGGCTAACATTGCCTGATAATTTCTTCAGGGCTGTTTATCGCGGAGTACTGGCACCCAGCATGATGAGGAATGTACAAGACTGACAAATAACATTTGCGTAGGCTACAACTCTCACCTAAGATGGTACACTTAACTGTACATATCACGAAGAGAGAAAACCAAGAGGCTGAAGTATAAAAATCACTATAAAGAAGAACTTTTAGATATGTTAATAGAATCAAAAGGGAATGAGAGAAATATCTAAAAAACTAGAAAAAAAAAGGAGAATATGTAAAAGGAGAGAACACCAGAAATTCTGTCGAACTGTATGTCACGGCGAATGTCAAGTAAGTAACTTTATCTGACATTGTGAGTGGTTTTTCTTTTTATATTTTTTATTACACCATTCATTTTTCATGATATTAATTATACACAAAGTATTAGGTAATCTTAGTTTAATTATTATATTATTATTATATTATATTATTAATATCGGTAAAACCATATGCAACAATCAATCAGTGGTCATAAGTTTCTTTGGGTAAATTGCAAGAGCTTAAAATAACTTTAGTTATTTAATTTACTTTAAACCTTCTACAAAACTAATGAAGGTGCTTCGTAGTTTTTGAATTATTAATAAACAGATAAGTTCAGTTACCGTTTGGTAAAGTACTTTGTTGTTAACACTTGACTTTTTGACATTCTAGAAACTCAACCTAATTAAAAAATTAATATAGCAATTCTTTTATTCTCTTAAAAATATTTTCATGTAATTTTGAATTTGACATATGAACTGATTGGTTTCTTTTCTTAGATACCATGGCCGCGTCAAAATTCTGAGAAGGAATTCTTCTCTTGAGAAGAGTTCTTCGTGAGAATTTTTCTCCCCGTGAGAACTCGCTAAAATGCGTCAAATGTAAAAAGATTAAGATTAAGATTAAGATTTGTTTATTGGCCCGTATTAGACTATTCTAAAGATGGCTGCTTACGAAGTTACGATAATCCCACGAACGTAGTAAACTAAGCCTTTGACAATAAATATTATTTTTACACGATTTCACGATAATATATCAAGGAAGGAAAGATTTTATTTATAATTTAAAAGGAAAGGTTTCATAGGAAACTAACTAGCCATTCTGTATTCTCTAAAATTCATTTTCGTCCACAAAAATATCATAATGTTTATTTTCTTCAGAATCAAGTAAAGTTATTAGAATATTAGCTGCCATTTTTATTTGTAATTAGCCCATCTCCACAATGTCAACAACCTCCCATCCCCTCACCATGCTGCTATGGGACAGTGTCCTCTGATCCTACATCCCCATTGGGTGCGAGTGAGAAAAACAGACGAGCAAGACTAAGAAAGAGAGGAAAAAGGAAAAGTCAGAAGTGTAAATTAAGAAAGTTTATTAATTTCGGTTTTGCTAATGTCCAAGGTGCCAGGACCCAAATGAAATGGGAAGAAATGGGGAAGATAGTTTCCGAGGAGACGCTGCATTTTTATGGGGTGGTAGAGTCCCATCTGAGAGATGGTGAGACACCTGAAGTCCCGGATGGTTGTTGCTGGATTGGGGTGAATAGAAAGGGTAAAGAGAAGAAGTGAGGTGGCATTGGAGTACTGTATCCCAATAACATAAGCATAATACAAACAAAATCTTGTAAAGACCATTTGTGGTTCACTTTGATTGGAGAAGAAAACATAAGTTTTTGTATAGTATACTGTGCATCAGGAGACTCTAAGAAAGCCAAAGATTTGAATGAGGAAATCTATACATGTCTTGAGAAGGATGTTATAGAGGAAAGAGTACTGGGTAAATCTATTTGTATAATGGGGGACTTTAATGGCCATATATCAGAACTTGGAGTGGAAAATTACAACGAAGATACCTTAAAGATTTCTCTATTCGTACTAATCTCCTCATAGGAAATTTATTGCCTGAATGTGAAGGAAAGTATACCTGGAAAGGGTGGAAATCAGTAACAACAACTGACTATGTCCTGTGTGATGACAGTTTAATAGACAATATTACCAGAATATATTTAGACGAGTCTGGTGTACGCAGCGTTGACAGTGATCATGCGAGTATCTTTGTGAAAATCAACAGACAATCCTTAGCTGAAAATATAAAAGATAATAAAGACGATGATCCCCCTGTAGCTGAGAGAGTTGTGTGGATCTTGAATGATGAGGCAACCATAAAAACTTTTACAATGGCGATGGAAGGACGATCAGGAGACACTCAACCCTGTTATGATAAATTTGTTAAAGATGTTCAAGAGTCAATGGCACAGTGTCTCCAGAAAAAGAAAGTTGGTACAAACCTAAAAAATGGCTATAGACCTAAACCCTGGTGGGACAAAGAAATAGCAGATAGAATAATAGAAAGGAAAAAATCGAATCGAGATCACAGGGACGCCATTAGAAAGGGTGAATGCATAGAATTAGTCAAAGAAAAATGGGCAAAATATCACAACATAAAGAAAATGGTAAAAATTTTGGTTGCAAAAAAGACTAAGGAATACAATTTAACAGTGGAATTTAATATCGAGAAGAACGGGAAAGAAAAAGGGAAAAAATTCTGGAAGTACCTAAAAAAACTGAGAAAACAAGATAAATCAATGAAGAAATCATTTAAAGGTGTAAAATCTCGAGAAGGCTCAATTTTGTTTCGGAGGAAAGAAATTACTCTACGAATCTCTCAGTACATACAAGACTTAGTACATGACTTTCTGGGAGCTCATGACGAGGGGCTAACCACTCTTAGAAAGTCTGTACACCGGATTACGCTAAGATTACCACTGCCAAAGGCAGGGACTTCAAAGATTACGCGTAATCCCATTAGTACAGTCAAAGGTACGGCTCTGTACATCGATTACGCGGAGTGATCAGCCCCTCGGCTCATGATAAGACGCAGATCTCTGATGACCCACTCCCACCTACTAACACAAATGTCTTACGGCAAACTGGTACTACAAAAAGTGCCTGGTTGGCCGTAGCTGAAGACTTTACTGTAAAGGATCTTGAAAAAAATCTGAAACTCCTGAAAACTGGCAAAGCTGCGGGCTTGGATAATATATACTCAGAATGCATCAAAGCCCTAGGATCAAAGGCAAAAGCGGATTTATGTTTTATCTTTAATAAAATAAGAAAACGCAATGAAACTCCACAGTCATGGATGCAAACTAGAGTGACACTAGTGTTTAAAAAGCAAGGAAAAGATCCAATGGATCTGGAATCATATCGACCGATCGCAGTTACGTCTGTAATGTACAAGCTATATGCAATGATGATTAAGGAAAGACTCTCACACTACATTGAAACTGCAGGAATACTCAATGAGCAGCAAGGGGGCTTCCGTCCACGACGGAGAATAGCAGATCACATTTTTACTCTAACACAGCTGATTGAATTGACCATGGCAAAGGGACTGCACCTATTAGCATCCTTCCTAGACATAAAAAAAGCTTATGACAGTGTGAATAGACAAAAGTTGTGGAAGACAATGAAAGATAAACAAATACCAATGGACATAATTCAAAGTGTTACTGCTTTATATACTAAATGTGAATACTCTTACAATTTAGAGTCCTTTACAACAGACTTTATCCCAACTACAATTGGCCTGAGGCAGGGCTGCCCTCTGTCTCCTACGCTTTTCATTATATATATTGACGACTTGGCAGAGGAGTTGGAAGCCTCGGGATTTGGAGCCACACTCAAGGGAAATCACTCGGAAGAAATTAGGATAGCGTGCTTATTATATGCGGACGATGTAGTTGTCCTAGCCAACACTGACGGACATATGCCATCACTTCTAGATATATGTTCCAGTTTTGCTGGAAGAAGTGACCTCAACTTCAGTGTACCTAAGTGCCAGCAGATGGCCTTTCCAGCCAGTACAGAGGACGATTTCTACCTTCAAGGGTTGAAACTACAACGGGTTTCAAAATGTAAATACTTGGGAGTGACGTTCACATCAAATAGGGCATACTTAAAGGACACGGAGACAATGGTGATATCTAGATGCAACAAGCTGAGATGGGCCGTTCGTAGTCTGGCCTCAGGTTCCTATAATAAATACTCAGTTGGAAGGCTTCTATGGAAAGTTGTGGCAGTACCAGCGGTTACGTACTTAAATGAAGTATTAGTCCTATCTAAAAAGGTGATCGATGCCACTGAGAGTATCCAAAGGAACGTTGGGATAACAATGCTGAATGCAGGCCCTTTCGCTGCCAGTTGTGCCGTACAAGGGGAAATGGGTTGGTCACAAATGAAAACGCGAGAAGCACGAAGTAAAATCTGTTTCTTGGGAAGATTGAAATTCCTACCACCAACCAGGTTGGCAAAGAAAGTATACGACTATATAAGAATGGAAGGTATGTCAACGGAATGGACCAGACGTATTTCTCAATTGGATCGTGCCTATAGTATTGGAACAAAAAGAGGAGAAGTCACAAATGAAAAAGACTGGGAAACAGTAGTTAAACAGGACATTAATCAATCCGCTCTACATCTGTGGAGGGCGTCTATGAACAATAAATGTAGTCTGCAGATCTATAAAACCAAAGCAAAACCGGAAAAGGAACCCTTTTATGGCGGATCCTGGGCAAAAGGCCTTTTGTTTCAAGCCCGAAGCGGATCAGTACTAACAGGGGTTAGACAGAACCAGATTATGAATATAAACCCTAGATGTCTTCTCTGTGGAGAAGCGGTGGAGGACCTCCATCACCTCCTGATGGTGTGCCCGGGAACAGCAGCAGAGGACACAGCGACTTGGAGAGAGGAAAACCAAAACATTCCATTGGAGGAAATTCTGGGTTTTACATCCCAGAATTGGAGCCCGGAGATTATCCAGAGTATACTTGAAATGGACAAAAGAAAAGTGTAAAATAAGGGCTCAAATGCAAATCTAATGTAAAATGGAAAACGACCCCTTAAGCAGTTTCAAAGCAATATGTGTGATGTGTAGATCCCTAGTGAAATAAGGGTCAAACGTAAAAATGCTAAATATTTCCTAAATAGTGTAAAAGCAATGTTAGTGATATGTGAAATCTTGGTAAAATATGAGTTTGGAATTTAAACAAATTTTAAATTGATAAGTAAGGTTTGCTGATATGTAAGCGTAGAGGGCCCGAATGTAAATTAAACTTGAAAAAGGTAAAATGCCCCTTTAAGTATTGTAAATCATTATTATTGCTTAAAATATATATATATATAAAAAATAAGTTAAAAAGTAAAATGGTTCCTAAATAGTCTAAAAGCAATGCTGGTGATATGTGAACTCTAGCAAAATAAGGACTCGCAATATAAACAATATAAAATATAAAAGCAAGACTGGTGATGATGTCAGCATAATGGCTCAATGACAGTTTTATGAGCAATTTTTGTAAATCTTTCAATTTCTGTATTTTCTCTCAGACTATTTTATGTATTTTTTACCTGCTGTGCTCCGAGAGGAGCCGCCCTGATACAAAATGGTGTATCCTATATACGGCCAAAAATAAAACCTTTAAACCTTTATTTGACCGAGTGAGAACGCTCGGAGGCATTCTCACTCTTCTCAAGAGAACTCGTGAGAAGAGATGACGTCACCTTCTGTGAGAAGGACCGTCAAAATTTTGAGAAGCGAGAATTCTCACTATCAAGGGAATAATTCTTAGAATTTTGACGTGCCCATTCGTCGCTTCCATTGAAGATTTTAATTCAACTACTTAAGCCTTACGGGCCTAACGCGAATAACCGGAAAACGGCCCCCTGCACGAGCTCACGCTGCTCGCGAGCTCGTGCCGGCGGCCGTGACCGGAACCATAACTCCGAAATGTTTAGGAGGATATCGTCAACTGGCCAAGTTTATAATTTCACCAAATCTTTGAAAATAGTGAAATAACGATACCTCTAGGGTTGTGTAAGTATTCCATTTATAATATTGTTATATTTCAAAATATACTCTCTACGCGTACGTTATCTTAGCTTAGGAAAGGTTGAATATATTCAATTCCTTTTTAAAAAATTTCGCAACGGTTCAGCGATAGACAGTCTTTGATATAGGTTCAACTAGGCTTAACAATAATTGAAGTGTCTCTTTGAAATTCTTAACTGTCTTGTTTAATCTTAAACTAAAGTAGGTATTGAATTTGAAGTCTTTAAAAATAATCGGTAAGTTTTCTCACCGATTTCCTCTAGTAAGAAGTCCAGGTGGAATTCTCCCAGTCCTTCAAAGCCATCAACCATTGTCGGAAAGGGCCGTTCTAAGCACACTACATCGGAAGGTCCACCTGAACAGAAAATGGCCAAACGTGCTTTAAAAAGATCAAATACAGATGGAAATGGTACTTCACCCAAAAGACTAAAGACCGAACATTTAGTTCCGGCATCACAACCACGCTGGCTTCTTCTTCAAATGCAGCTAATGACTTGGACAATCTATGTTTTTCACCATGCTCTATCCCCAGGGAAAGTTATCGTAACAATCAGCAATTAAATAAAAGATTATTAATGGTTTATTTCTTAGATAACTTGAACGACTCGAATCTTCCGTCGTTTTTCTGCTATGCTACCACCAACTCACCTCCAAATGACTCGGCTTCCACAAACTCACCTACAACTTACTCGAGCACAGAATCAATTCCTCAAGGTCTTAGCTCTTGTATGGACACAATTTGCAGCTCAAGCCACAGTGAGAGCTCTCATTCGACTATAACAACCAGTTCGTCTACATCAACGAAAGGAACACTAAACCTTTATCATGTGATTTTACTTTGGTTTTCTGCTATCGTTATTTTATATCTTGGCGCGTTATTAGAAAACCAATAAAACACTCTAAAATTATTTTTAACGACATTGGATATAAAAGCACAAAAATACTTTATCATATTCTCTTTTGGCCCTATTCAGATATAAAAGCACAAAATTACTTGATAACATTCTCTTTTGGCCCTATTCAGATATAAAAGCACAAAATTACTTGATAACATTCTCTTTTGGCCCTATTCAGATATAAAAGCACAAAATTACTTTATCACATTCTCTTTTTGCCCAATTCGGATATAAAATAACAAAGTTCATTCATCACATTCGCTTTTGACCCAATTCGGATATAAAATCACAAAATTCATTCATCACATTCGCTTTTGACCCAATTCGGATATAAAATCACACAATTCATTCATCACATTCGCTTTTGACCCAATTCGGATATAAAATCACACAATTCATTCATCACATTCGCTTTTGACCCAATTCGGATATAAAATCACAAAATTCATTCATGACATTCGCTTTTGACCCAATTCGGATATAAAATCACACAATTCATTCATCACATTCGCTTTTGACCCAATTCGGATATAAAATCACAAAATTCATTCATCACATTCGCTTTTGACCCAAATCGGATATAAAATCACAAAATTCATTCATCACATTCGCTTTTGACCCAAATCGGATATAAAATCACAAAATTCATTCATCACATTCGCTTTTGACCCAATTCGGATATAAAATCACAAAATTCATTCATCACATTCGCTTTTGACCCAAATCGGATATAAAATCACAAAATTCATTCGTCACATTCACTTTTGACCCAAATCGGATATAAAATCACAAAATGCATTCATCACATTCACTTTTGACCCAAATCGGATATAAAATCACAAAATTCATTCATCACATTCGCTTTTGGCCCTATTCGGATATAAAATCACAAAATTCATTCATCACATTCGCTTTTGACCCAAATCGGATATAAAATCACAAAATTCATTCATCACATTCGCTTTTGACCCAATTCGGATATAAAATAACAAAATTCATTCATCACATTCGCTTTTGACCCAATTCGGATATAAAAACACATAATTACTTCATCCAAAGCCTGCTCGAACTTTTACCTCAACCAATGGGAGGTGTGGATAGCATCTTGGTTGCTCTTTTAGTTCTCAGACTGATCGGGAGCGGAGAGCCGCACAGTCACCATGGTGTCGATTTGCTGTCGCACCATGTCGAAGGGATATCTAAGGACACTTCGAATTCGTCGGAGCAAAATACCTTTGAGAGCTTTTCTTCTCGGGTCCAGCACACTTTCGATCGACAAATTCTTCCGTCGAGATAGCGTTTTACAACGTCCGAGACATGTCGGTCCAAAAGGGTCAGTGTTGTCCTCCAAAGGGTCGTAATCGCTGTCCATTTCTGAGTCTGAGAAAGGGCCATCGTAGGACGCCGTTACTTGGAAAGATGGTCCGGCGTGTCCGAGTTTTAGTGGTCTGCTAGGAGCTTTTGCCTTTGGCCGGACCCTGGATCTCCGATCATTCGTCGCTCTCTCCAGGGCGTTATCGAATAGATTGAAATTTTGGGCTAACTGGAGTGACGTTTGCAACAAAGCGGGATTGGAACAGTAGGCTTTCAAACGTTCCCCAACCAACACCCAATTCTTACTCCAGATGAAATCGAGATCTTCCTTGACTTCGTGTAATAAGGTGGATAGCTTTGGGTACGGTTCTTGGGCCCTTCTAACCCTGGCAGTGCTTGGATGTTGACCCTTTCGTTTCGACCAGTTCCACTAGAGGCTTCCAGCAATTTCTTATATCATTTCGGATCTGGTTGCTGTCCTCCTCGTTTCTTTTGACCAGGGCGTTAATGGTCTTTTTTTTCTGGCATCTTTGGTGGCGTTAAATTTGGAGCGATGTTGAAATTTTTGGATAAAATATTAGGCCTATTTCGAATTTTATTTAGAGGCACTGGGAAGAAAGGGTGTAGTAAAACATTTTCCCAATGTTACTTATAGTGTCATTCATATAGCTTGCTATGAATCGTACCATATTCCGCATTGGCAAATCACACGTGCTCCGCAAACTCTCTGGGAAATTATGGTTTAAAAATCACTAGGATAATTACAAGACTCAAATTTATAAACATGTCAATACATTTACAACCGAAACTGTCGAAGGGACTGTTCATAAATTACTCATTTATTGTTTTATCTTTAGAAAACCAATCATACTACTAAAAAATAGAAAAACTAGTATTGAATTGTTAGTGTACCTTAAAATATTTCTTACTTTTAGCTGACGGTATAGAATTATGGTATGTGACGTAGCATTTCCGCTGTATTTAGTTACGCTTGTACGTAATAACAATAGCATTACCGGAAGCAGGAATCCATACCTCTACTTGGAATGCTTATCCTGCCGTATCACGTATGGTAGATCACTCTGACGGCTTTAGCCCCGCCTACGAGAGAAAAAATTCCTTTTGCCCTTTTGCACGCGCTTCCTTCTCACGTTGTTGTTTGTAGTGACGTCAAAAAGACTGTCAGCCACATCGAGACACTAATTATGCCGGGACAAGCATTTCAAGTATAAGTATGGATTCCTGCCGGAAGTTAATAGGCCTGAGCTACCCCGACGAGTTGCTATTCCTCTTCTATATTTTCTACGTAGTAAACTTTATAAATTTTTAGCTACTAACAATATTTTGAGTCGTGATTGTATGTCTGCTTCCACGCTGGGGTCCGAAATCTACAAAGGGCCCTGAACTCGAGATTCCTATTTAAAAAGTGCCACAACATTGTAAACGCTAAAACCAAAAGGATCTCGAAATTTTTACCGCCAAGGGTCTCCAATCGGATTAATCCGCCTCTGCTTCCACTTAGCGGCCAACGTTAGAAGTTTATAAGCTGCTGGATTTTCGTCTGTTAAAAGAACTTTCTAATTAAAATTGTGCCGTTTAAATCACCTAGTTTGGAAAACAGTTAATTAAGAATAAGCTTCGTGCGTAGTTCAAATTTTGGTCAGAAGTATCGCCACCTACCGACTGAGTTTTAAATAGAATGTGTTAAAGCTGTCTGCTCATTCAAAATGATCTCGATATAAAAGCTAAACGTTTCACTTAAAGAACATTCATATTGAAAAGTCGTCTGCTATTTCTTCACACATTTAGTTGACATTTATTAAAGTAGATGGCGCTATCTTTTCTAAGCTCGAAGCCTATAGGGGTTGTGAACAATACAATAATAACAAAATGACACGCTTTAAATCAATTACAATAAATAACTCGTTCCTTAAACCCAATTAAAGCACTCGTTTGGGAAATGAATTTCAAAGCTCACGTGATCTCCTTCGCAAGACGAAAGTCACTTTTGAATCTGGACTCCATGAAACGTGATCTTCTTCAAAACCTTCCTTCGAAAATCCACTTCTTTCTTGAAAGATTTGTCTCGGTGCCAGCTAGGAGCAACCAGTGTTGGGCACTCATTGTGAGCGGATTTGTTATTATGAGCGAAAATGAGCGGTAAAATATCTTTTTAAAAGAGCGCAAAACAAAAATGAGAGGAGCGAAAGTTTTACCGCTCAAAAAAGTGCGGAAAAATAAGAGCGAAAATTTTACCGCTAAAAAAGTGCGGAAAAATAAGAGTGAAAATTTTACCGCTCCAAAAAGAACGGAAAAATAAGAGCGAAAATATTAACCCTATTTTACCTAAAATACCTTCGTAAAAAGGCCAAGAAAGGCTTATTTATCTAGCCATGTACACAGATATTTTTCTAAATTATATAGTAATAAAAATTCAGAACTGCACATTTCTTACTTAAGTTTTAAGTATTTGCATTTTTGGGTAAAAAAATAATGGCCCGTGCCCCCACAGAAATGTTTTCCGATCGCCGCCGCTGATTTTACTTTTAAGTCTCAAATGGGGCTGAAAGTTTAAATCCCACTCGAAATAAGATCCTGGATACGCCCTTGTCAAATACCACTCAGTATGATGTTGATCGTAGTATTATAGTAATACAAATCTTTTCGTTAAATAAAGTTTAATGTCTTCTGAAAAAAGGTCACCCACCAGCATAAGTGCGCGTTGGCTATGCTACAGCGCGAGCTTCCACACGCGCTCATTGTAATATCGGAAAGGAGGTCATGCATGGCTCGAGCTACCTAGTAACAGCTCGGCCTGAGTTTTTCAAAACGCCGATGAGGTCTTTTAAATGAGCCGGTTTTTGGCAGGTTATATTTGAATGTTCAATCAGCCGGGCCCACCCCTGGTCAAGCACGGTATTCCAATAAAATTGACCACATAAAATTGATTTCAAACATAAACCTTTCATCCATCCATCCATCATAAGAAGTTTAAATTTTGCAGTCCATCGATAGTGTATGCAGACCTTGTATAGGGAAAATAATGGAGTAGAGCCAGAGTAAACTTCGAGTAAAGCGAGTGTAAACTTCGAGTAACGCGAGTGTAAACTTCGAGTAAAGCGAGTGTAAACTTCGAAAAAAGAATTATATTCGTTGACGTTTCGATGTAAAAATTAATGCGATTCACGGTTTCGATGTAAAAAAATCAATTCTGCGTTTCGATGTAAAAATAAATGCAATTCGCGGTTTCGGTGTAAAAAAATCAATTTGGCGTTTCGATGTAAAAATAAATGCAATTCGCGGTTTCGGTGTAAAAAAAATCAATTTGGCGTTTCGATGTAAAAATAAATGCGATTCGCGGTTTCGATGTAAAAAAAAATACAATTCGCGGTTTCGATGTAAAAATAAATGCGATTCGCGGTTTAGATGTAAAAATAAATGCGATTCGCCGTTTCGACATATAAAATTGTTAATTTGAGAATTTTGTCCTCGATGGCATGCCATATATCCTTGGACGAATATGGTGGAAGCTACAAGATAACCCGTCCCTTTAGCTATAATACAGTCCATGGTACCAGGCATAGAGCTAGTCCCCCCCCCCCCCCCACGCATGTTATCTGGAAATCTGGCCGACCGAAAGACGAGCGCTTTAGTTAATGACCTTGAGCGACTTCCGTCAGCCTGATCGGTGAACGGGGCGTAAAATACCTCTTGAATACCGGTCCTCTAAAATTTACAGTCCGTGGGTACAAGGGGTTTAAAGGGGTACAGGGTTGAGTTATTTTTGCTGGGAAAAGGGTACCACGGAAATTCTCGCATTGGAAAGGAAGGGGAGTACTACGGAAATTCTCGCATGGAGAAAAGGGGGAGAGGGTACCACGGTAATTATCACATGGGAAAAGCGGAGAGGGGGTACCACTGTAATTATCACATGGGCAAAAGGGGGAGGGGTACCCCGGTAATTATCACATGAGAAAAAGGGGGAGGAAGGGCCTTACTGGGGTGGTTCTACTATGGGGAAAAGAATACCACGGTAATAATCACATGGAAAAAAGGGGTTGGGGGCCGTACTGGGGTGGAGTACCTGGAAACACACAACTAGCTGAGGGCCCGCCTGTAAGGCGGGCGTCTCGGCTAGTTCTCCATATCCTGGGACCAAAGACCCGAGCCTAGACCCCCCACCGGTGCACGGTGGTTCCAGGTAATGGCCGACTAGCGGGCGGCCAAAAAGTGGGGTCGAAAAGACCGTGAAAAAGAGTGTATAAGCGTGACACTTTCAACGTATGACAAAAAGTAACAATTTAGTGTGACACTATTTTGCGGAAAACTTCGTATGGCCAAAAGTAACAAACAAGTTTAATATCCATAAAGTAATAAATGGGTGGTTTAGAGTGCGCTTTGTTATAGGTAGTTTTTTCGTACAATATTATGTTGTTTTAAGTTATTGTACTGGTTGATTAAACTATTACTCGTAGTAATTTATTTACAGCGTGAGTTAGAACATGTTGTAATGAAGTTGTTTTGGTAGTTGTATGTACAGTGTGTTTGGAAATTTACCGAAGATTCAATTTCATTGTTGGAGCGTAGCTCCTTCACTAGCGACTCAAATGTCGTTAGGTCTGTAACGCTGTTTCTCAGAAACTACCCCACCTATTGAAAAGAAACTTCACACAAATAACGATATAAATAACCTCCGTGTCCTAATGACAGTGGCGTAACGACCACGTTTGGGCCCCCACGCAGGATATCAAAAGGACCCTTTATAAAAAAAACTTTTTTATTGGCTATTAAGCATTAGTACAATTTTTGTAGCAAAATAAATTAATTCTTAAGACGAAAGGGCCCCCTATTTTGTGAAAATGTCATGCCCCCCCCCCCTCCCCGCGGTCTCGGGCTCTGCGGGTCCCTAGTTAAGCCACTGCCAAACGAAGTGGAAAACGAAAAAGGGTTGTGAAAGGTTCGAATTTTTATATTTTTATTTGATTGGCAAGGTAGACGAAATTCGTTCGGAAATGTAATTGCCCAAGTTCCAGAATTAAAATTTACAGAAAATATTTCGTAATAAACTGCAATTTGGTTTGACGTTTTCAGCATAGAAATAAATTCTACCAGTACTCGGCCTCTCGGCTGAGAATAGAATGTAATATCATATGCGCTATGAAAAGGTTTTATTTATTTTAAGCATATCACTTTCGTGGTAGATGTTTTAAGCTTAATAAGATGGTTGTAGTTGAGGTTGGAACTAAATTCAAATAATCTAGGTTATTTTTATTAATATAGCATGACGAACCGCCGGCAGGAGACATGAACTATAATTTTGAAAGCCACAACTTTATGTACTCTTTGAAATGGATAACGATAAAGCATTCCAAGTCGAACGAGAAAATGATCCACGGCGAACGACAAAGCTTTCTACCGCGAACAACAAAGCGTTCCGCGGCGAACGAGAAAATGATCCACGGCGAACGACAAAACGTTCTAATTTGAACAAAGACGGTTTGTTCAATATAGAACATCCAAGTTCAATATTGAACCATCAACCATCGTTCTTTATTGAACGAATATTTGTTGTTCATATTAGAACAAAATGGACTTTCTGTTACAGGGACAACCTTCTGAACGGCGATTTGTTCAAATTATAACATTTTTTTTAACAGTGTAAGGAACGTATTTGCAATTCTAGTTTATATGTAAACCACAGCTATTCAAAAATATAACTTTCATGAAAATCGGACTTAAGTTAAGGCGAAAATATAAAACCACGAAAATTGGGGTCCTGTAAAATACCCTGAAAACTATACTTAAATTTAATATTTACTGATATAACCGAAGTTGTAGGTCCGCTGAATCCTAACCGATCCCATAATATTTTTTTAACGTTAAAGGAAATATCAACAACACAAAGCCAAACTATACGGAAACGGTAAATTGGGCAAATGCCCAACTTCTTGGGCTTCGATTTCAAAAATTTATGAAAGGCTATCAATGGCGATGCATGTACACTCGAACGAGATATCATTTACTCTTCTAGCCCTAACCGTTGAAGAGATATGCGCGACACGGCGGCATCGGCATCGGCAACGGCTACACTGTACGTGAGACTAATACACACAAATCCTTAGGATTGTGTGTAAAAACCACTCACAATGTAAGATAAAGTTACTTACTTGACATTCCCTGTGAGATACAGTTCGACAGAATTTCTGGTGTTCCTCTCCTTTTACATATTATCCTTTTACATATTCTCCATTTATTCTAAAGGACTAAGTTTTTTAGATATTTCTCTCATTCCTTTTTGATTCTATTAACATATCTAGAAGCACTTCTTTGGAGTGATTTTTATCCTTCAGCCTCTTGTTTTTCTCTCTTCGTGATATGTACAGTTAAGTGTACCATCTTAGGTGAGAGTTGTAGCCTACGCAAATGTTATTTGTCAGTCTTGTACATTCCTCATCATGCTGGGTGCCAGTACTCCGCGATAAACAGCCCTGAAGAAATTATCAGGCAATGTTAGCCGTTTTTGGCTCAAGGGAGAGCTCATTAAAAAGATTCCTACTGGACTGAAACCTTGCTGGACGAAGTAAATTTTCTGAGAATTACTCTAGTTACAATAACTACTTTATTATTTGATGATTACCACTGTTTCTTTTGGAAACGACCGACTATTCCTGCTTTGGAAGAGTTACAACTGCATGCTCCGAAAGCTTTTTCTGACTACCTCAATTTTAGTTCTAACAGGGATTTTTTACCATTCAGACAAACCCCTCCTTTCAACGGGGAGAGTGAAATCAGTGAATACGTGGCCCGGCGAATCCTGGAATTTTTTGGAAGAAGAAAGGCAACAGGTCGACCACGTACGTATCTCTAATCCCCACGACCTCTAGGAGGGATTGCGAAATTATAAAAATAATAATAATAGTTTTATTCATCAGGTAAAGAAAGCTATACACTTATTGAGCCCTGACTACGCGAATACAATCGAATAGAAATGAGCACTGTTATAAATTGTTTTTTTTTTCTTTCTCTATGTGACCGTGTTAGCACCAACCACGACACTTGTCCAAACGGGCCTTAAAGGCAGACACGGAAGAATTTATTTTCACGGCAAAGGGAAGACCATTCTAGTCGTTAATCACCCGTTGGGTAAAGAAGGTACGCCGAACCGTAGTAAGGCAACGCCGTTTAACAATGGTGGGGGCTTTGCGCCCGGTCCATTTAATATCAAAAAATTGCCCAGCAGGTACATCATAGTGGGAAAAAATAATTTTGAAGACGCCTATTTTGAAGAGTCAGGAGGTGAAGGCCCTTGAGGCGATCAGGGTAAGGGACGTTACGCAGCCAAGCAACGAGTTTTGTGGCCTTACGCTGCACACGTTCCAAGTTCTCAATATCTTTCCCCATATGGGGTGACCAAATACTAGAGCAATAGTCTAGGTGAGGCCTAACGTACGTACGGTATAACATTTTGAACGAATTTTCACTGAAGTGAGAGAATGAACGTCGTAGCATGTATAGTGCACGTATGCCGCGATCTGAAGCCACCTTTTTAAACATAAAAAAATATCTATTTTAAATTCTTTTTCCAAAGAGTATTTAGTATTTTTTTTAATATAAAAGTATCTAGTAGTATATTTTAGATACTTATTCTAGCAAGTATCTAGTATTTTATTTTAAATACTTGTTCTAGCAAGTATCTAGTATTTTATTTTAAATACTTATTCTAGCCAGTATCTAGTATTTTATTTTAAATACTAGTTCTAGCAAGTATCTAGTATTTTATTTTAAATACTTATTCTAGCAAGTATCTAGTATTTTATTTTAAATACTTGTTCGAGCAAGGATCTAGCATTTTATTTTAAATACTTGTTCGAGCAAGTATCTAGTATTTTATTTTAAATACTTGTTCGAGCAAGTATCTAGTATTTTATTTTAAATACTTATTCTAGCAAGTATCTAGTATTTCATTTTAAATACTTATTCTAGCAAGTATCTAGTATTTCATTTTAAATACTTATTCTAGCAAGTATCTAGTATTTCATTTTAAATACTTATTCTAGCAAGTATCTAGTATTTCATTTTAAATACTTATTCTAGCAAGTATCTAGTATTTCATTTTAAATACTTATTCTAGCAAGTATCTAGTATTTCATTTTAAATACTTATTCTAGCAAGTATCTAGGATTTCATTTTAAATACTTATTCTAGCAAGTATCTAGGATTTCATTTTAAATACTTATTCTAGCAAGTATCTAGGATTTTATTGTGAACTAGCCGAGAAGCCCGCCTTACATAAGTATATGTATTTGTACCCCGCTGCTCCGCTTTAAGCACTACAGCGGCCACCTTAAACAACCAGCCCTGGACAAAAGTGCGCTTTGCGAAACAACGTTCGGCCAGTGAGACAGCCATCTTGACTGCCTCCCATATGGCAAACAAACGCCCTCATCATGGTCCAACAAAAGGCGACACCATGGGCTGCCCGAGACCCACCCTCGCACAGCTGAGGACTAGAGTGACTTCCACTTCCACTGCAAACTACCCTCCTTAGTAGGTTACAGAATGACGAGTGTGGAACACCCATGAGGTTCCAGTGACCCAGCGCCCCGATCAAATGACCCCATCACACCACTAGATAGGGACAGTGGGAAACTAGATAGGGACAGGCGGGCCCTCAGCTAGTTGTGTTTCGACACACTCCACCCCAGTACGCCCCCCCCCACCCCTTTTTCCCATAGGATAATTTCCGTGCCACCCTTTTTCTCATAGTCGAACCACCGCAGTAAGACCCCCTCCCTTTTTTCCATGTGATAATTACCGGGGTACCCCCAGTAAGGCCCTTCCTCGTCATTTTTCCCATGTGATAATTACCGGGGTACCCCCTCCCCATTTTTCCCATGTGATAATTATCGTGGTACCCTTTTCCCCATAGTAGAACCACCCCAGTAAGGCCGTTCCTCCCCCTTTTTCCCATGTGATAATTACCGGGGTACCCCTCCCCCTTTTGCCCAAGTGATAATTACCATGGTACCACCTCTCCGCTTTTCCCATGTGATAATTACCGTGGTGCCCTCTCCCCCTTTTATCCATGCGAGAATTTCCGTAGTACTCCCCTCCCCCTTTCCAACGCGAGAATTTCCGTGGTACCCTTTCCCCAGCAAAAATAACTAACCCTGTAAGCCTTTAAACCTTCTGTATCCAATGGCTGATGCATCAAGGCCACGGGACTTTCAAATCGGAACGACCCCGAAACCCCCCCTCCCACCTCCCCGTTTCCGAAACTACCCCATTCGAACCCCCCCTCCCCCTCCGAAATTCGCGGCGGAAACAGAGAGATAATTTCGGGTGTATTGCGTGTTGCGACAAACACGGCCCAACTCTCAGGGGCAACAGATTTTGAGAAAATAGATAGTCAAACCACCTCAGTAATGAAGCGAAAGGCAGTCTCGGTTTCCCTCTGTTCCGCGGGTCGCTTTTTCCTCGCCGCCCCGCCTTTGGCTTCCTGACAGACTAAGCAAACATTCCTGAAAGCTCGGACGTACGACCGACGACGACCAACGTACCAAGCGCTCCTTATAATATAGATACTGATACTGATACTGATAACGAAGTACTTTATCCAACACTGACGCCAAGCATTTTTAGTTCCACATCGAGATATATATATATCGAAGTGGGACTATTGCTATGGACGGATTGTCGTTAAGTGTTGTGTGTGTGTTTGTTTGTTTGTTTGTTTGTTTGGTGTGGAAAGCAACGACACGGCAGATGGCGCTGCGAAAACCGGGATTCGAACTCACAGTCAAAAATCCGAACAATGACGCCTTTACGCTCTCGGCCACTGGAAGCTTCCCAAAATTAGTTCGGAACTTCTACTGTATTCTCGTCAGTTTTAGCGGCACGGGGGGAGTTGGCTAGTTAAGTTGTCGAAATTCTCGTCCGTTTTTACGCCTTATTTTACGTATATTTTCCGAATTTTTTTTTTTTTTTGAGATACACAAACATCGGTGTCGACCCGAGGCCTTAGACACCAGAACACACACAATAACTGATTAATCAGGGTGAGATATGTGTAACGGCCACGCCAACGGGGGGATACGTGGGGACAGGGGTGGGGACACCCGTGGCGGAAGTATCCCGACCACCCGTTGGGGGATTGGTAGTCGTCCTCACACGGCCTTCCACAAACTCTGCTTCCCGGACGCCTGGGATTACAGGAGTGAGCCACTACTCCCGGCATTTTCCGAAATTTAAGGTCAAGTGAACCTCAAACTTCGCGTCGGGTGGTGGGCGGTGGGTGGTGGGCACACTCGCTTAAGATGCCTCGCTGGAAAGTGAGTACTCGGATAAACGAGCTCGAAAATTTTAAATGTTCGGGTGGTGAGCAGTGGTAGGTGGGCACACTCGCTTAAGATGCCTCGCTCGAAAGTGAGTACTCGAATAAACGAGCTCGAAAATTTTAAATGTTCGGGTGGTGAGCAGTGGTAGGTGGGCACACTCGCTTAAGATGCCTCGCTCGAAAGTGAGTACTCGAATAAACGAGCTCGAAAATTTTAAATGTTCGAGGGTGGGCGGTGGCCTCTCTTTAACATAGGATGGTAAATAGTATATCTAACTGTAGGAAATCACATGGGCTCAGCAGTTTTTATATTAGTTTGCCCACCCGGGTCTCCTGGTGGTGGGCGGCATCCACTCTTTCACTTAGGGTGGCAATTTATATATCCAACGATAAGAAATCACAAAGCCTCAAAAGCTTTGTATTAGTTTGCCTACCTGTGTCTACTAAGGGTGTATGGCTTTGCCCATTCGAATACACTGATGTGGAACTAATATTATGGCCTGGGCCGACTTGTTCTAAATAGCACCCAACCTCCGTTAACGTGATATTCCGGGAATTTGGCGAGATTTTTTTAATACCACCATTTTTAGGCTATGGTTACGCAACAGACTAAATTATTTTGGAGTACTTTATGATTGGTTGAGTTTGAGCTCTTTTGGAATGACCAATAGAAAAATTCAAATCCCAAAGAGGGTTAACTTCTGGGTTACAAAGTTGATAGCCGTTTGGTTTTACTGATTTGTCATTGGTGATAAAAGGAAGTCGTAAAAAAAACATTCACACTTGATTGTTAGAGCCTGAGAGTGACGTAGATAAGATGAGTTCCGAGGACGAAAAGCACGTTTCCCTTTTCAGTTTTCACACAATCGCTTCACGCTTAGAGCTTTTTCTTGGTGTATTTTGCCAACGATTATGTTTCATGGTGTTTCATAAAGACACGTCTATTATAATATCTGACCCTTAGCCGTAACATTAACAAGAATAAACACGGTTTTTTCAGTTCGCAGAACTGGTTTTTGTTTAATTATAATGTGGTATATTGTCTATGGTATTAAAAACTTTGACATAAAGAATAATAAAATTTCCATATTTTATTAACCAATAAATTTGACTTTTTTTTTCAGTCATATTGAATTCAATATCTCATCCTCGTAAATCAAAGATGTTAAAAATGTTATATCCCATAAAGAAATATAACTATCCTTCGCAATTTAAGTACAGTGAACGGTCTCGAAGACAATAGGATGTCTCTCTCGAATTCAGTGTTGGATTGCTCCGATCGCGAAAATCTCGGGCTGGATTCGATTGCGGAAACTAGCAAAGAAGGACGACCATTTTTGCAGTTATGGAAGCGAAGATGATCAGGTTGTCAGTGTCGGCATATTTGACGCTATGGTCAGGGAAGGTTTGAAGACATTGTCCAGAGAAACCCGCTGGCACCTAGGAGCCACAAACACAGCAAGGAGAACTCAACCCGTCAAAAGTCGTGAATTTTAATGTGTACATTTCTCATTGGTTAGCCGCTTTAGCGCCTGCTGCCGTCGGAAGGGGAAAATTCGGAAATTGTCTTCCCCACCGCCCATAAAACGTTCAGCTTATAAGGCTCATCCACTGAAATTTGTACATAACACTGCGTTAGCGTGTTTAAAGGCTAGCTGCGTTCCCCTTGTGTTTGTTGCTCCTAGCTGGCACCGAGACAAATCTTTCAAGAAAGAAGTGGATTTTCGAAGGAAGGTTTTGAAGAAGATCACGTTTCATGGAGTCCAGATTCAAAAGTGACTTTCGTCTTGCGAAGGAGATCACGTGAGCTTTGAAATTCATTTCCCAAACGAGTGCTTCAATTGGGTTTAAGGAACGAGTTATTTATTGTAATTGATTTAAAATTGTTATTATTGTATTGTTCACAACCCCTATAGGCTTAAAGCTTAGAAAAGGAAGCGCCATCTACTTTACTAAATGTCAACTAAATGTGTGAAGAAATAGCGGACGACTTTTCAATATAAATGTTCTTTAACTGAAACGTTCAGCTTTTATATCGAGCTCATTTTGAATGAGCAGACAGCTTTCCCACATTCGATTTAAAACTCAGTCGATAGGCGGCGATACTTCTGACCAAAGTTTAGACTACGCACGAAGCTTATTCTTAATTAACTGTTTTCCAAACTAAATGATTTAAATGGCACCTTTTTAATTTGAAAGTTCTTTTAGCAGACGAAAATAAAGCAGCTTATAAACTTCTCACGTTGGCCGCTACGTGGAAGCATGCCCGTACAGAAATTTTTAGTAGAAATTCTATGAAAACGTTTAGAATTCTGCAGGGTACAAATGGGGCTCTGTAGAAAAAGAAAGTTCTGTATAAAGCTGTGTATATTTTCCATAGAAGCTCTACAGCGATTTTCTTCAAAATTTACGATAGAATTTTTACGAGGTACTTGTATAAATCACTTAGATTTTATACAACATTCTTATGAATAATATATGAAGCTTTTTTATTATTACCGTATAAAAACTACACTACTCCACTCTCATGGAAGCCTTCTAGCTTATCGTTTCCCTTGAGATTACCGGATAGCGCAGTGGTACTAGTCTCATTTCTATTTCTATGACTCGCACAGCCCTAGAATTGACCCTATTAAAACGGTTAAAAGCTAAAACACGCCATTCTAATGTAGCAAGCGACGTACACTAGTCATGGTCTAGTTTATTAATTATAGGCTAGTGGGGTCACTGGCATAGATATAAGAAATGTATATAAAGGTCTAGATAAATTTCGGGGCGTCTAAGCCTAACATAAAATACGGAATTGACACCTAGCAGACACCGAGGAAGGCACGTGACCAAGAGCGCGAGCTCTCTTAGCATTTTAGTACTAAGTGCTTGACCTTTCCGCAGGCCGTAGTCTTTAGACACCATCTGTTGGTGACTTTTAGTATCATTTTTAAGCAGGAGACAATGGCTCTCGCGACGATAGCACGAGCTTTCTTACCGATAGATAGCGCCTTATAAGGATGGCCTGCAGAAATTACGCGTTTCTGCTAGCTGTCACCTCCGTATTCACTCCCTTTGAAATATTTTATCTAGACCTTTATATACGTTTCCTATATCTATGGTCACTGGTCACCTGTCCACTTTAAAAAAAAATCCTTATTTCCCACCCTGCCAGAAACCAAGCATTTAGAGAGAGTACATAGTCGTCTGCTCTTGTGTCTGCTCAACAGAAAAGGCCATTGGTTGAGAGTACAATAATTTCTCAATTCAGCTTAATTCATAATTTGAATAATATGATATATCTGTAAAGGTTTGATGTAAAATATATAAAAAATTATCAATAATCATCAAACACGCAATACATTTTATTTTTTGTAAAAAATAGAATTCCAAAACAACTTGTATGTACAGCCCTTTTAAACAATGTAGAGGAATATTTCACACTTAAAAGCAATTTCTAATAAAAAAGGGGAAATTAAATTTAGCGGAAAATTCGTAGAACTTATAAAAGTTTAAAGCGGACTAAACGCTTTTAAATCATATACGTTATTAAAATATTTTTATCTGTATCATGCGCACGTGCGTATTGGTGCGAACAATTATAACCAGTAAAATTTTAACGGCCGGTTAGGAAATTTTGTTTCACGTCGGCCTGCCACCACTGCAAGCGGCACATTTACGTTACAGTCACGGCTAACTTCGATCACGCGTACCGCGCTTTAGCGGCCCCGTAAATCGCCTCGCATCTAATGTTAATTTGCGTGTATGAATAATCCCGATAGGGGCGCTACATACGATCAAAAACCTACTATCACCAAAGGCGGGGAATACAAGCGAAATCGCGGAAAAATGTTTTTTCTTCGGTTTTCCACTTTCCTATTTAGAAATAACAAGGTATAGTTAGTTAAACTATTCCTCCTTCTTCAGGGATTTTTACAAGTCCCTGAAGAAGGAGGAACAGTTCCTCCGAAACGTTGGATTTTTTAAATAAATAAATTGTGAATTTTAAAACCGTTTTAAGTCTCTTTTCATTTAGTTTTTCACAATGTGCTTCTCTTCACTTCTATAATTCATAATTTAAAAAAAATATTACCTTATAAATATTAAATGAAGAAAAAGAGACGCGTTTTTTACGCGAAGGTGCCATATTAGAATACATAGTTTTGAAGGCTGTAGAGGTGCTTAGAGCGTTTTGACGCGTAAATAATGTCTCTCTTAAAATTTATAAATCTTTAATAATAACAAATCTTTATTAATAGTATATATATAGCAAATTCACGAGTTTATAACCGTTCTTAGGTAGTATTTTCTGCAAATCTAATTAGTTTTAAGAGTAAGAATCTTAAAACTAATATAATTTAAGATAAAAGATGCTTAGGTAATCTTTGGAACTAAATAGGTAAAAGATAGATGGTCTGCAGCCTCCATTTCAAGGAGGATGATTACTGTTCAGGTTTGTACCTTTATTATGGAAATTTTTTTCAGTCAGATAAATTTACAAACCGGCCCTTTCTAAATATACAATATTATTCTAGGTTTAAAAAGACGAAAGCTTAAAACTTGTTGAAACCTAAAATTATAATTTATTGCGCTTATAATATATTTTAACTTAATATTATTTAATAAAAAATGTTAAAATAATATATTTACCCTGAAGTTACAGTGAATCTTCTTTTCACTTTTTGTTTTATTTATTTATTTACATGTGTTTCAAGTATTAAACAATAACACTATGTTTCTGGCAGCATCTAGAGGATGTTCTTGGTTTCTGTTTAACTCTTTTATTATTTATAAACACCGTGAAAAAATTTGAATCATGAAAAAAATATTATACTATTAGTTAAATATTAACCTACATTCGGTTTAATTCAATGTTTTTTATAATTTATTTAAAAATAATTGTTTTTTGTGGATTTTTCCTATCTGACTAACGTTAAATTTTGGTCGTAGCGAAAGCCTGGTGGGAAAATATAATATATACACGGTTAATTCAGGCGATTTACGGGGCCGCTAAAGTGCGGTACGCACGATCGAAGTTGGCCGTGGTTAGGTACTTCGTGGCAGTGTTGCCACTCTGTGATTTACAAAATGCCAAGATCGAGCTCGAAAAAATGCCAAGCAATACCAAGCGCGAAATTTGAAAGCAGAAACGAAAATTAAGAGGGGAAATTTTGTTTTATACAGGTCGTCGTGTTTTATAAATAAAAGAGTGGACTCAAATTGACTAAAAATCATTTAACAAAATATATATATATATATTGCGGTGCCGACGTTTTTTTGCCACTTATTGTATATGTAGCGTCTACCAGTGCGCAAAGTGGGTTAATTTTGGAGTCGTTTCCGTTCTGTGGTGCATTGAAACAATAAAGCGTGTAATCCAAAGGAAAACAATACTTTTTCATAAATGTACGCGTCGGTTTTAAAACTTTATTTGTAAGACAAGTCTGAAAACAGTGGCGAAGCTAAGACGCTGAGCCCCTCAGAGAAAGTCTTTTCGGGGTTTTAGTCGGCATTTAGCATATTATTTGAGAAGAATTTAGGGCCCCCTGAAGCCCTGGGGCAATGCCCTACCTCTTACTGATTTCGTCTACGTTCGAAAGAGATCTTAGCCATAGTCTTCGGTCTCGATTATTTTTTTTTCTTGCAAGTAGCACTGTAGCAGGTATAGCAGCAATGCTATGACTGAATGACGTAAGTGACGTAGAAGCTCAACTAATATTGGTTGGAAGTTACAGTCGACAGTGGTCAGTGCCACCTATCAACAACGATGACGTTAGTTATAAAGACATCATATAAATCATATCTCTATGGCCTTATTTCGAAAACCACGTAACTTTGTGCACAAATCTTAAGAAGATACGTAATTTTGAAAATAAGGTAGCTCAATTGTTTTTTTTTATTTCCCCTTATTGTTTTTTCATTTCAATTCAATTTCCATTTATTTGAGTTTTAAATAGACAATACAAAAAGGAGAAGGGCTAAGTCAAAAAGATGACTTGTTCAATATGAAAAAAAAAACTTTTTCACAAAGAAAATCCTAGGGATAATAAAAGATCCTAGAACCGAAAAACCCTAGGTAAAATACCAAGGTGTTGAAAAAAAATACCCAGATGCCAAGATCGATCTCAAAATGCCAAGATCTTGGGGAAAATTCCAAGGTGTGGCAACATTGCTACGTGGCCTAGGCCAAGCGCCCACTGCTCCTCGTAACGTCTCCGTCCTAGCTTCCACAAGCCTTTGCTTCGTAACGGAGACAATGCCTTGTGGAAGGCAGGACGGAATCCGACGGATATGAAACAGAGAGCCAGTGGGCGCCTAGTCTAGAGCGCCACTGAACTTAAGTGGCGCTTTACACGTAGTATTTATTTATTTATTTCTTTATTTATGACAAAAATAATTGCTCAATAAGCCTCAGGTGGGCTTTTGTTTGAGCATCGCTACAGAAAGACGCAAAACAAAAAATAATATAAAAAATAAAGTAAAGGGAGAGACGAAAACAAATGAGTAAATTTGGAAATAGAGGTTAAAAATCAAGTAACGCGAGAGGAATCTTTAAAATGAACAAGTTCGCCAAGGGTGATAATATTATTTCGTTGCCTATGTTATCAGATTTAAACGAACCGAAGTTATCGAGCCTTTCTTAAGAAAGGTCAGTTGTTACAAAAATCGTATAAAAAATTCTATTGGGTTTCATTCGCCAAATTATTGTGTTTTTTTTTCAGAAACTCTTCGTAAAAATCTGTTAGAATTAACCTATCGAAAATTTAGTTATTAAAGTTGGGCGTCGGAGGGAAAGCTAAACAAAGAAATATTTCCCGTTAATCTGTCTCAGTCGGAATTCGGTTTTGTTTACTAATTGAATACATACCCTGTTCGCACGGAAAAGCTAGGGTAACCTAGGAGGGTCCAATAACCCTCCTAGGTGAACATTTTTACAGTCCGAACGCTCGGCGAAAAGACGGACCAAAAAAGCGGAGGCGGACCTCGAAGATGTTCGCCTCCGGTTTTGTTATCACCTAAGGGGGTGAATAAAACCCGGGTGATATACTAATAATTTTCTTCGGTGCGAACAATTGACGGATTACGGGAAGTCCAGTTTCGAGAACATATGCGCGTGCGAACGCTTTATGGTACCTTATTTTTTTAAAATATTGGGAAATACTGAAAAAACCAAAGGAAAAGCCCACTTCAACACTTTTCATTTTAGTTTAAGTACAAATGTGTCACGAGGACATAAAAAGGTGATTTTAATTATACTAATAATTGTTCCAGGGCAGGTCACTTTATTGATTAACAACGCACCCCTCAGATGATTAAATCCGATTTATTCATGATTATATCGATTAAATTCGTTTTAATCATGATTATATTGATTAAATCCGATTTAATCATGATTAAAGATTATATCGTGATTAGAGCACCAGAAAATCGAAATAGCTGTGTGTTGTCAAATCGGTGCAGAAAACGAACGTGCCAACGGTTTCCGGAGTTACTAAATTCTGAGAAATAGGCGCTACGAATATCAGCCGAATTCGTTGGAAAGGTTCAGGCCCAGGAAAATCGACGACATAGTGAGGCCATTATATATCCCTAAGGGGACGAGAATACGCTCTGATTTTTAGACCCCCATCACAGTCGCTTTGCGGCCAGCTGCAAGAGTTCGTGTCGATGCTAGGGCCCCAACTGAATAAAGACGGCCGTACTTTAAAAACGGGAACTTTCAAGGTCATTTGAAGTGCTTAGAAGCTTACGTGTTCCCCCCCCCCCCCTCTTTCAATAACAGAGCGTCAGTGAGAGAAACAGCGACGTTAACGCAGTGGAAGGTAGGCGATTTCTCGTCCCCTTAGGGATATATACTGTCTATGGTGAAGTGCATACAAAACAACGGAAGCGGCTCGCTCACCTCACAGAAATTGTCCGCTTGAACCCGCTTCAGATTTATAAAGATAAAAGCGTCGTCGCTGGTCAGAAACAAGTTGGCCAGCCAAAATATACCTCTCCTCGGAAGAATAGTCCCTAGTGGTATTAATTTCTCGAGATAACTCTTTAAGATAAATCTTCGCAATTTAGAGTTATTTGTTAAAAATGTTATCCCAGTTCTGTCCCGCCCGGTATAAAATTTTAATTATAATTAAAATAATTGAGACGAAACGACCAATTTTAATTTATTCAGAATATCATAAGTTAGTTGTTACAACAGTGAGTTAGAAGTACTATAACACTGCACAATTGAATTTAACCCTTTTTTACAGTACAAGTTTATAAGTTGAATACATGTATAATACGAAGCAAATTTTAATGAAAGAAATATCAACAGAGGGTATTATAACGACCGTTCGCTTTTTGGTTTATAATTTTAACGGAATCGGGCTGATTTTAATTAAACGATAGTTTATCGAAATTTTGTTAAAAGAATATTCCCTAAGGCCGCGCGATAAATTTACGAGAATAATTTCCCGTCGCCGTTATATCGAAAATTTATTTGATTCGAGATTGCCAGAACTGTAATGTTGTGGGCGAGTGATTAGAAAATAAAATGGCAACCAGAATTATACAAAATTATAAATGTTTATTTTTATTCAGAACAGTCTATGGAACGTTCTTGATTTAACTTTCATCAATAGCCCAACAATATATATCCCTTCTACGTAATTGTACAGAACTGGTACTCAAGTGTCTAAGACTAGATTTGTCTTAGTTCATCGTGATTGAAAAAAACCAAAACACACTTACACTTAAGTAAATATTATAAATTATACTGAGTAATTTTAACTAAATTCAAACAATCTAACTATAAACTCCGTCTTAATTAACAGCTGAGAGCTGTTCGGTAGTAATTACTTCAAATCTACTTAATTAGCCTCACAGGTTGAGTTGACAATTTCAAGGGTATAATTAGGTTATTCCAATTCAAAAAAATAACAATCAATTTTATCTTACAGCTGACTTGAGTTAGTTCACAATTACTTTAACACTTTCAGTCTGAAACACGCACTGTTCATACATTTAAGTCCATTCACTCACGTTCCAAACGCGAAACACAATTTAACTCTTGACCGAAGACCGAACATGCTAATTAAAACCGCAAAGTTACCTCATAACTTTTGACCGACACCAGGACCCCGTCCTGTAGTAGTTCGTCTGACAGCCAAGAACTAAGAAAGACTAAATCTTCTTCATTGACGGCAACGGCTTTATATACGTTTATTTGGCGTTTTTTAGAAAAATTTAAGAGATTATATTTTTTACCCGGTTTGATTGATAGTTCTCCACACGGTGGCGCTATATTATTACTTTGATATAGTTTCCGCGGGGGTTTTGAATAATTATCATTCAATAAACAAAATATACTTATATTGTATTAATCCGTTTAGTTCATAATCATAATTGTTCCTTTACTTGAATATTTTCCCTAAGGAAGTCAATGGCTAGGCGGTGAACTATCAGCATTGTAACAATTAAAATACTAAAATATTTAATTAAATATAAGATTAATATCATTTATAAATATTTAATTAAATATAAGATTAATATCATTTATAAATATTTAATTAAATATAAGATTAATATAATTTATAAATATTTAATTAAATTTAAGATTAATATAATTTATAAATATTTAATTAAATATAAGATTAATATAATTTATAAATATTTAATTAAATATAAGATTAATTTAATTTATAAATATTTAAAATGATGTAGAATAAATTATAGTACCTAACGTTATAACTTTGTAAAGGACATTCGCCAAAGCTGTTTTTTAGAAAAACACCGTAAATTAACCAGCGTTGGTGGCTGAGTGATTAGAGTACATCTCTTGCACGAGGCAGACCCGGGTTCGATTCTCGGCCGGCGCCAAAAAAATCGCAAATTGATACTAAGACGAATACCGTGTACATATGGTGGAAACCCTGCCAATGGACGTTGAGAGGTAGCATTACACTCAGCACTCGGTCCGTCACAAAGCCATTAAGAAGAAGTTGGAGAGATAACGCCCATACAAACTCAACAGACTCAACGTCCACAACCATCATAACACAAACACATCCAACTCCACACCTACAACATCCACAACACGAACTCAACATTCACAACCTACACATAAACCTTACAATAACGAAATATCCAATCAAACTGACTGAATAAAAACTGTCGCGACGGTGAGCATTGACGAAAAAGACCATCCAAACCAAACCCAACCGCATATCAATCCGTTAACGCTTACCGTCACACGGTGGTTTGGCCAACCTTTAAACTGCTAAAACTGTTGTTCGACTGCGTACGCAGTGATTACCCTTTGCCCCGAAAATCCGAACGCGTTCGCAGGCCACACACACATACACACACACCCACCCACAGACGGACACGCTGGGGCAACGAAATAAAAAAGGCAGAGACGAGGCGGCGAAACATGTGGCGATTCGGGATAGAAACAATCTCATTAATCACACTACAAGAAAAATGATTTAGACGCTGAGCGGTATGAACTAGGGGCTTGGAGAGTTTGAGGGAATGGCCCCGAGTTTGGGAGGAACTAAGAGAGAAGAAATAGTCAAAATTTAGATTTAAGTTATTATAGAAAAAATCGTGAAGCAAACAGAGATCATTAACACGGTGTCGAAGATGTAGCAGATCGATGCGAAGGTACTGCAAGCGAGAGGCGGCAGGGAGAGACGAAATTTTGTGGGGAAGCTTAGCGAAGGCATTTTGAGCTTTTTGGAGAGCAAAGATATCCGATTGGAGACGAGGGCGCCAGATTGGGGAACAGAAATCCAAGTGGGGAAGAATTAGGGAATTATATAGGGTACGAATTAGCCTAGGAGAGCGGAAGAAAATATAGCGACGGACAACACCAGTAAGAGAGCGAATTTTCTTAGAAATTTTGTTAGCGTGACTCGAGAATTTCAGAGAAGGATCCACAATAATACCTAAATCGCGTTCAGAGAGAGTGGTGTTAATTGGGGCATCCCTAATAAAATATGTGTGATTGGGGTTATTCCTTCCTAAGTGTAAGACGGAGCGTTTGTCGGTGTTAAAAGATAACCCCTTCGAGTCAGCCCAGAGAACAACAGCGTTAAGGTTAAATTGAAGACACGGATAATCGGGAGAGGATTTGATACAATGAAATAATTTAGTGTCATCCGCAAAGAGCTCAATGAGCGCATCATGGACAACATCAGGGAGTGAGTTAATTAAGACATTAAACAGAAGGGGATCAAGGACAGAACCCTGGGGGACACCACAATGGACATCAGCCCAATCAGAGACTTCACCGTGAATCACAACACGCTGTTTACGAGAAGAAAGGTATTCCGCGAGCCAAGCAAGCGCATCACCACAAACACCGGCGTCTTGTAGGGCGGAAAGAATAGCGGCGTGGGGAAGGGAGTCGAACGCCTTTCTAAAATCCAGAAGCATTACGTCGACGGCGAAGCCCTGATCAAGCCAACTTGACCAACGATTAGAAGAGGAGGTTAGAGAGACAGGATCGTTTAGGTAGAAAGCCATGTTGGGCATTACTGAAAAATTTTGAGGAAGAGAGGAAGCTAAGCAGCTGTTCAAAAGTTTCAGACAATTTAGGAATCTGGTTTAAAACGCAGATGGGGCGAAAGTTAGATGGAGGATCGCGGGGACCCTTTTTGTGAATTGGAGTGACATTTGCCTCCTTCCAAGAAGGAGGCAACGAACAATTCGAGAAGGAGAAGAAATAAGAAGGTAAAGGGGAAAAACAAGGGAAGCGGCACAATTGCGTAATAAGAGTGGATGAATACCGTCGGTGCCCGGAGACTTGTCAATTTTTAGTTTCCCAAGTAGGCAACTAATATCAGCTGGCGTACAGGTAAATTTGTCAAAAGTAGAGAAAGGGGCAGCGCAAGAAGGAGACGGGACAAAGGGCAGAGGTTGAATAGCAGAGGGAAAATACTGATTAAAAACATTGGCAGCCTCCAAGGAAGAAGTCGTAGAGGAGCCATCAGATTTTTAAATTTCAATTATTTTATGGCGAGAAACGCGAAACCGATTGACGTCAGAATAGAAAGCTTTAGGGTTTACCTTTACGAGACTGGAAAGAGCTGCCTCAGATTTTCTCCTCAAATTACGCAAGTGATTAGTGTGGCTGTTGCAAGCCTTACGATAAGAGGCAACATGTCCAAAGATAATTGACTGGAAAGCGTGTCGTTTTTAGTTCCACATCGAGATATATATATATCGAAGTGGGACTATTGCTATGGATGGATTGTCGTTAAGTGTTGTAGTTTCTTTGTTTGTTTGGCGTGGAAAAGCGACGACACGGTAGATGGAGCTGCGATAAATAATTTTTTGTATAATTTATATTATTGGTGGCGCCGGGACTCAAACCCAGATAGCCGCTGGCCGCGTTTTCTCTAATACCGACGAATTTACCAACCGAGCCACACCGCTCTGTTAAAATTTTACTCGGAACTTCTAGTCGTTTTTAGCGACGCGGGTGGATTTGTCTAGTTAAGTTGTCGCAATTCTCGTTCCTTTTTCCGGGTTATTTTACGTATATTTACGGAGTTTTAGGGTCAAGTTAACCTCAAACTTCGCCTCCCCCAGCCCCCAACCCAGTGGAATTTCACGAAGGGTGACATGGGCGTGGCGGGAAGTTTGAATTACAGTGTGGGGCTACACAAATTTTCCCGATGGCCAGTTTCAGGTCTGTCAGGTAAACAGGGGGCACAATTTCGACCCCCCTTATCGAAACCGTGTATGGTCAGAAGTAATAAATAAGTGTGGCACTTTCTTATCGAAACCGTGTATGGTCAGAAGTAACAAATAAGGGTGGCACTTTCTTATCGAAACCGTGTATGGTTAGAAGTAATAAATAAGTGTGGCACTTTCTTATCGAAACAGTGTATGGTCAGAAGTAACAAATAAGGGTGGCACTTTCTTATCGAAACGGTGTATGGTCAGAAGTAACAAATAAGGGTGGCACTTTCTTATCGAAACCGTGTGTGGTCAGAAGTAATAAATAAGAGTGGCACTTTCTTATCGAAACCGTGTATGGTCAGAAGTAATAAATAAGTGTGGCACTTTCTTATCGAAACCGTGTATGGTAAGAAGTAACAAATAAGGGTGGCACTTTCTTATCGAAACCGTGTATGGTCAGAAGTAACAAATAAGGGTGGCACTTTCTTATAGAACCGTGTGTGGTTAGAAGTAACAAATAAGGGTGGCACTTTCTTATCGAAACGGTGTATGGTCAGAAGTAACAAATAAGGGTGGCACTTTATTATCGAAACCGTGTATGGTCAGAAGTAATAAATAAGTGTGGCACTTTCTTATCGAAACCGTGTATGGTCAGAAGTAACAAATAAGAGTGGCACTTTCTTATCGAAACCGTGTATGGTCAGAAGTAACAAATAAGGGTGGCACTTTCTTATCGAAACCGTGTGTGGTTAGAAGTAACAAATAAGGGTGGCACTTTCTTATCGAAGTCGTGTGTGGTTAGAAGTAACAAATAAGTGTGGCACTTTCTTATCGAAGTCGTGTGTGGTTAGAAGTAACAAATAAGGGTGGCACTTTCTTATCAAAACCATGTATGGTCAGAAGTAATAAATAAGTGTGGCACTTTCTTATCGAAACCGTGTAGGGTCAGAAGTAATAAATAAGTGTGGCACTTTCTTATGAAACCGTGTATGGTCAAAAGTAACAAATAAGTGTGGCACTTTCTTATCGAAACAGTGTATGGTCAGAAGTAACAAATAAGGGTGGCACTTTCTTATCGAAACCGTGTATGGTCAGAAGTAACAAATAAGGGTGGCACTTTCTTATCGAAACCGTGTGTGGTTAGAAGTAACAAATAAGGGTGGCACTTTCTTATCGAAATAGTGTATGGTCAGAAGTAACAAATAAGGGTGGCACTTTCTTATCGAAACCGTGTATGGTCAGAAGGAACAAATAAGGGTGGCACTTTCTTATCGAAACCGTGTGTGGTTAGAAGTAACAAATAAGTGTGGCACTTTCTTATCGAAACCGTGTGTGGTCAGAAGTAATAAATAAGTGTGGCACTTTCTTATCGAAACCGTGTAGGGTCAGAAGTAACAAATAAGTGTGGCACTTTCTTATCGAAACCGTCTGTGGTCAGAAGTAATAAATAAGTGTGGCACTTTCTTATCGAAACCGTGTAGGGTCAGAAGTAATAAATAAGTGTGGCACTTTCTTATCGAAACCGTGTATTGTGAAAAGTAACAAATAAGGATGGAAATTTCTTATCGAAACCGTGTATGGTGAGAAGTCACAAATAAGGATGGCACTTTCTTATCGAAACCGTGTATGGTCAGAAGTAACAAATAAGGGTGGCACTTTCTTATCGAAGTCGTGTGTGGTTAGAAGTAACAAATAAGGGTGGCACTTTCTTATAGAAGTCGTGTGTGGTTAGAAGTAACAAATAAGTGTGGCACTTTCTTATAGAAACCGTGTGTGGTTAGAAGTAACAAATAAGGGTGGCACTTTCTTATCGAAACCGTGTATGGTCAGAAGTAACAAATAAGGGTGGCACTTTATTATCGAAACCGTGTATGGTCAGAAGAAATAAATAAGTGTGGCACTTTCTTATCGAAACCGTGTATGGTCAGAAGTAACAAATAAGAGTGGCACTTTCTTATCGAAACCGTGTATGGTCAGAAGTAACAAATAAGGGTGGCACTTTCTTATCGAAACCGTGTGTGGTTAGAAGTAACAAATAAGGGTGGCACTTTCTTATCAAAACCGTGTATGGTCAGAAGTAATAAATAAGTGTGGCACTTTCTTATCGAAACCGTGTATGGTTAGAAGTAACAAATAAGTGTGGCACTTTCTTATCGAAGTCGTGTGTGGTTAGAAGTAACAAATAAGGGTGGCACTTTCTTATCGAAACCGTGTATGGTCAGAAGTAACAAATAAGGGTGGCACTTTCTTATCGAAACCGTGTGTGGTTAGAAGTAACAAATAAGGGTGGCCCTTTCTTATCAAAACCGTGTATGGTCAGAAGTAATAAATAAGTGTGGCACTTTCTTATCGAAACAGTGTATGGTCAGAAGTAACAAATAAGGGTGGCACTTTCTTATCGAAACCGTGTATGGTCAGGATTAACAAATAAGGGGGGCACTTTCTTATCGAAACCGTGTATGGTCAGAAGTAATAAATAAGTGTGGCACTTTCTTATCGAAACCGTGTGTGGTTAGAAGTAACAAATAAGGGTGGCACTTTCTTATCAAAGTCGTGTGTGGTTAGAAGTAACAAATAAGTGTGGCACTTTCTTATCGAAACCGTGTGTGGTTAGAAGTAACAAATAAGGGTGGCACTTTCTTATCGAAACAGTGTATGGTCAGAAGTAACAAATAAGGGTGGCACTTTCTTATCGAAACCGTGTATGGTCAGAAGTAACAAATAAGGGTGGCACTTTCTTATCGAAACCGTGTGTGGTTAGAAGTAACAAATAAGTGTGGCACTTTCTTATCGAAACGGTGTATGGTCAGAAGTAACAAATAATTGTGGCACTTTCTTATCGAAACCGTGTGTGGTTAGAAGTAACAAATAAGGGTGGCACTTTCTTATCGAAACAGTGTATGGTCAGAAGTAACAAATAAGGGTGGCACTTTCTTAGCGAAACCGTGTATGGTCAGAAGTAACAAATTAGGGTGGCACTTTCTTATCGAAACCGTGTGTGGTTAGAAGTAACAAATAAGTGTGGCACTTTCTTATCGAAACGGTGTGTGGTTAGACGTAACAAATAAGTGTGGCACTTTCTTATCGAAACGGTGTATGGTCAGAAGTAACAAATAATTGTGGCACTCTTATCGAAACCGTGTAGGGTCAGAAGTAATAAATAAGTGTGGCACTTTCTTATCGAAACCGTGTATGGTCAGAAGTAACAAATAAGTATGGCACTTTCTTATCGAAGTCGTGTGTGGTTAGAAGTAACAAATAAGTGTGGCACTTTCTTATCGAAACGGTGTATGGTCAGAAGTAACAAATAATTGTGGCACTTTCTTATCGAAACCGTGTAGGGTCAGAAGTAATAAATAAGTGTGGCACTTTCTTATCGAAACCGTGTATGGTCAGAAGTAACAAATAAGTATGGCACTTTCTTATCGAAGTCGTGTGTGGTTAGAAGTAACAAATAAGTGTGGCACTTTCTTATCGAAACGGTGTATGGTCAGAAGTAACAAATAATTGTGGCACTTTCTTATCGAAACCGTGTAGGGTCAGAAGTAATAAATAAGTGTGGCACTTTCTTATCGAAACCGTGTATGGTTAGAAGTAACAAATAAGTGTGGCACTTTCTTATCGAAACCGTGTATGGTCAGAAGTAATAAGTGTGGCACTTTCTTATCGAAACAGTGTATGGTCAGAAGTAACAAATAAGGGTGGCACTTTCTTATCGAAACCGTGTATGGTCAGAAGTAACAAATAAGGGTGGCACTTTCTTATCGAAACCGTGTATGGTCAGAAGTAACAAATAAGTGTGGCACTTTCTTATCGAAACCGTGTGTGGTCAGAAGTAATAAGTGTGGCACTTTCTTATCGAAGTCGTGTGTGGTCAGAAGTAATAAGTGTGGCACTTTCTTATCGAAGTCGTTTATGTGTGGCACGAAATAAAAATATAGCCTTCTTGGCGAACTTGTATAGTTTGTATAGTTGGTCCAGAGATTTGGTCTCATTTGATAGAACTCTTTGACGCGCACGCAGTGCCGTTAATTTCCGCCCCCTCCGAACAACCTCCTTAAAGGGAAAGTGACCGAAAAAAACAAGTTGGTCCATTCGATAGAGCTCTTTGACGCGCACGCAGTGCCGTTAATTTCCGCCCCCTCTGAACAACCCTCTTAAAGGGAGAGTGATCGAAAAAAACAATTTGGTCTCATAGAACAATAAAAGTAAAAGATTGGATCGTCTACGCTAGCGTCTACTTGAAAGAGTGAGACCAAAAAATCCAAAGCAGTCGAACTTAGGGCGTGTTGCAAAAGTCTGCTTTGCTAGAATCAAACATGTTAAGTTCAATGGGCTAGCACTTTGGCTAGAGGCCCTTAAGCTGAAAAGTATGCGACCATGGGGACAGAATCTCCGTCTTGCCATATTCTTAGTACATAAATACATTCTTGCAATAATATGATTTATGCAGTTGTTAATAATCCATCTTAAATATCTGCTCTAAGAAAATACTAATTTAATCACCGAGATAATATAAAATCACATGGCCTGAACAGCTTTTGTATTGGTTTGCCCACCCGGGTATCCTGAGGGCGGGCGGTGGCCACTCTTTAACATAGGATGGTAAATTATATATCAAACGCTAGGAAATAATATGGCTACAACAGCTTTTGTATTGGTTTGCCCACCCACGTATCCTGAGGGCGGGCGGTGGCCACTCTTTAACGTAGGATGGTAAATTATATATCAAACGATAGGAAATCCCATGGCCTCAACAGCTTTTAAATTGGTTTGCCCACCCGGGTATCCTGAGGGTGGGCGGCACCCACTCTTTAACTTAGGATAGCAATTTATAAATCAAACGATAAGAAATCACGTAGCCTCAACAGGTTTTGTATTAGTTTGCCTACCTGTGTCTACTAAGGGTTTATGGGTTTGCCCACTCGAATACACTGATGTGGAACTAATATTACGGCCTGGGTCGACTTGTTTAGATTGAATTAGGCGACACCAGGCAATAGATTTAGCTTTTCTGCTTAAGGCAGAGCGGCGGTTAGAGTTATTATTACGATGCTTTGAATTACTAAAAGGACGAAATGCCGGCAGTTAAGAGGGTATGAAAGGCAACCCAAGAGTCAGCGAGGGAATCACGGGAAAGCGTCAGACACCAATCAATACGTAAAAGAAAGTCATTAAAAGCGTCATAGTTCCCTTTGTAGAAATTAGGTTTAGGTCTAAAATGGGAGCCATACAAAGCGAGGCAAAATTGAAGAAAATAATACCGTGGTCACTGGCACCCAAAGAAGGGAAAAGAGAAATGTTCGAAACCAGACGGGGGTCAGAGGAAAAAATTAAATCAAGAATATTGTCGCGACACAGTGCACCGCCAGATCTAGTTGGGAAATTAACAAACTGGGAGAGGGAGGAATCAGTTATACAATCAAGAAAGAGTTTCGTTTGGGCACAGGCACCTATACGCGGAATATTATTAAGCCAGTCTATAGAGGGATAGTTAAAGTCTCCTAAGAGTAACTAGGACGTCTCAAAACCCGGAGCCGGCATTCTCGACAAAGACTTGAGCGGAGGGTGGGCGCTACGATAATCGTGAATTACGGAGTTGTCGAAGAGTTGTATAACTTTAGTAATGTCGTATTTATGTTAATTGAACATTAATACCAAAAGAAAACTAAACGAATTTTATTAAGCTACAAACAGTTTATTAGTACAAATAGTACAATTACAACATTAGTCATTTAAGTCTTTCTAGTTCTTTTTTTGGCGGATAAGCCGCTCTTATTGTTTACTTTTAATTTGTAAATAATGTCTTGATAATAAAACGTAATTAGCGTAAAAGCAATAAGAAGTGTATTTTTTGAACCAACTTAAAAACAAGCAGTTTATTAGTCCAATCTTTTTTATATTTTGTAATAAGTCCACTCTTTTTTTTTCGCTTAAATTATATCCTGAACGGCAGGCCTTTTCCCCCCCCTCTCTTTTCTTGTCCCCCCCCTCTCTCGCGGCGAAGGTCTCCCTCTCTTCCGGACATTACAGCGAATTTCCCTCTCTCTTCTCCGTCTCGTTCAGAGTCCCTTTCTCTTCTCCCCCAAGTGCGACACACCAACATACCCACACTCATACACACACACACACACAGCCAACTTTCCCATTGAAGTCACCACGGTGAGAGCTCCACTCACTCGCTTCGCTCGTTCGCTCCGCTCAATAAACTATAACGCTTCGCATCACAATGAGAACAAAGAGCAGATATTAAAGAAATAACATACGCGTGGTTGTGATAATGAGCATTATTCGAACGATGTATAACGCAAATAACAATAGTTAGATCGGAGGTTACGACCTGGACTGCGACAGATTCGACAACATCAGTGCCCATTGAACAGTCAATAGCTACATCATGAAAGTTAAAAGGCCGAACCAATAGAGTTTCTTGGATAAACAGGGCAACACCCCCATGAGGGCGACGAACACCCCCAATGGGGTCTTTAACACGATCGTGGCGAAACAGTGAGAAACCTGGTATGTTTAGTTCAGTGCGAGAAATGTCTTTGTTCCACCAAGTTTCGGTAATAGCGACAAGAGTTATTCAAAATTTTAGGACCAGCGAGTTCAGTTCATCAATTTTATAACCCGATAAACCACCAGCATTACAAATAAGAGCATTAGAGACTCTAGGGGAAGTATCAGGGGGCAAATCTAAAACAGCGTCGGAGGTCCGATGGTATAAAGTGGACAGTTGGTCCGTTAAACATCTAACGTAGGTGGGTCGAGAAGGACGAAAGGCAACATGGGGATAGTTCAAAGTTGAGTTGTCTTGAGTTCCGGGAGCAACGAGAGATGGGGAACTTCATGCACTGCATGAAGAGGCACCGTAGTAAGGAAATGATCCTGGCGAGTTCTGGAGAGGTGGTGGCTGAAAACGTTGTAAAAGTGCCGGCTGCAGATTAGGGAACGTGAAATTCTGGGAGCTAACACGAAGAGGCGACGAAATTCCATGAGAGTGCGGCGGATGATGAGAAAATGATGCCTTTGGGACAGCACCGTTGGCAAGAGTGGAAAGAGGACGTAAGGGAAGAGAGGGATGGCTCCACTTTACAGCATTGAAGTTACGAATAGTCCAGCCCTGCTCGCCGGCGTTGATCTTCGCGTTTAGTTCATCTTTGGCCTTGATGAAATGTCGACGCTGAATCGGGGTAAAATCGGAGCGGGCAGAGAAGGGATACGAGTTGTCAGCCATGTGCTGCAGAGATCAAGACAGATAGGTTATTGATTTCAGTCTTGTTGGAAATTTCAAATGCAGTAAATTTAAATTGGAGATCAACCACCGAGGAGTTACATCGGGAGATTTCATCACTAGTGCCGCACAACGTAGTTTCTAGTGCGAGGAGCCTGCTATTAGCAGATTGTTCTGAGTGGCGCAGGGATGCGTTATCCGATTTGAGGAGATCGAATTCTTTCTGGAGCGTAGATTGAGTATGCTCGATGGTACAAAATTTACAGGTAAACGGAGTCGAGTCGTTTATATCCTCGAGCTTGATTTGGTTGAATAGCGGCGTATTCTCTAAGAGTACCCATCGACGACAAGCTTTACAACTAACCCAGTCAATACTACTGTCGATAACATCACGTCGAATGTATGGAGTTTGGAAGCTCTTGGAAGCAGAGTCCGCCAGGACTCCACTGTCTTTGTCCTTGACCATGGCGAAGATCACCAAAAGAATTAGTCTTCCAAAAAATTATTAACTTTTGTCACTTTTGCTAAGCGATTGGAGTTCCCATCAATTCATATAATTATCACAAACAAAATACCCTAACCCTAACTTTAATTAAAGAAATATATAAATAAATAAATAAATATGCTAGGCCTAACGTAGAAAAAGTATATACATATATAGATTAGCTAAGCCAGGAATACGGAACAACTGCCGCGGTTGTCTGCTAGTTATCGCTCCCGTATATTTTTGGCAAATCAAATTCCGCGTAAGGTGTCTATTTCTTTATTATGTCTATCATGGACGGCACATTCGTAATTTTAAAAAACTTGTTTCGCGGGGAGCAGTTTTGATTGGAATTCCCAACTCAATGTCCATGCCCCGCTTGGAATCTGGCAACGCTGCTTTGCGTCGTCTACATTAAAATATCAGAACCGGTTGTACGTGGAATCCGGTGCGACGTATTTGAGTTATTAAAGGGTATTGCTGTGTTGGTTTTAAAAAAGTTTAAATGGATAATCCATTGGAAAACATTCTCTTGAGGCTTCTAGTTCCGGATAACAATGTCTTAATACAGGTAATTGCTTAGAAGGTAAACCTTTAAGTCCCAGCCTTGGTCGATGAAGTGTCACTACCACGTGACGCACCCCTATGGAATTTCAATGTGCTAAATCCCATCCCTGGACCCTGAATGCTTAATGTTACATATTAATATATTTTAAAATTAATCTTGAATGATACCGCGTTTTTAGGCTACTAACGAATTGAAAGAGGCATTTAAAAACCCTGCAATAATTGTAGCTTTAATTTCAACGTTGACAAATTCTTCTAATGTTCAGGTAAAACTGCTTGCATTACTAGTCACTTGCATTATGTATGTAGCTTATGTTACCTTAGGTACGTCAATACGCTGCCATTCTTATAAGGCGAAAAATATCGAAAGCCAGCCATTGGTCACAAATTGATAAGGAAACTAAAGAAAGAGTAAAACAAGAACTGCTAAAAATACTTTTATCAGAACCTGAGTGAGCCACCTTTTTTTTTCCTATATCTCTTATATACTTGGCAATTCATGCTCTTCAATTTGATTGTAGAAAAGTGGTTAAGAATTCAATAGCTCAAGTGATAGGATCCATCGCAAAACACGATTTGGCTCAAAACCAATGGCCGGACTTGCTTTTCTTTTTGAATCAATCTACCAATAGCAATAACGTTCTTGAAAGAGAAGTAAGTTGAGATTTATGGTGTAAATTAAACTGAAATTTATATATAAATCCTATTTTCTATAGATTGGTTTGTTTACCTTCAATATTGTCACATCTGTTGCTGCGGAACAGCTCAAGCCTCACTTGCAAGGCCTCATTATTCTTTTTTCAAAAACGTTACAGGACTCTAGCCCATCTGTAGCATCCCTAACTGTCCAGTAAATAAGCTAAATCCTGCTGAACTTGTATTTAATATTCAAAATCCTTCTCTTTTTTTCACAGGACTTTAACTAATTTAGTGCCCTACATTGGATCAAATGAACTGGTGGATTTTTTAGTTGAATTAAATAAAGTTTTAAAAAAAAGTTTAAAAAAAATATTTATTTCAGAATAAATTTCAAGCCTTAATTCCTCAAGTTATGAATGTCATTAGAAACTTAATATCCGCTGATGAGGAAGAAGCAGTGCTCTCTATGGATATTTTTGAGGAATTGATAGAAATTGAAGTTTCTATTGTAGTTCCACATATCAAACCTGTTATACTAATGTGTCTAGAGGTAATATATATATATAAATATATATATATATATATATATATATATAGTTTTATATATTTGCTTAAGGATTTAATAATTTCAAATGTAATAGGAGCTTTTACTGCTTTGTAGATCTCATCCAATTCGAGTTTATCAGAAAATATCAGGGTTAAATCTTTATCTGTAGTTTCTAAAGTTATCAAGTTAAAGAAAAAAGTAAATTTTACTCTTTAATATTCCTTCAGATTGAAATGAAAAAAAATGTTGAATTTTTAGGTCGTTTTAAAGAACAATCTCATTCCCTCAATTTTGGACACAATTTTTCCTATCATGTGCAATCCTTTGAATAAAGATCTTGCTGATGAAGACCAGTCAGATGATGAAGACGATGATACTCAGTCTGTAGACTCGTTTGCACCTCAAGTCTTGGACATTATGGCTCTTCATTTGCCCCCTGAAAAACTTTTCCCCACCCTTGTATGTTTGTTAAAAGCTTAATTTCTATCTTTGCTTTATTAAGAAGTAACATAATTTAACTGAACTTGATTTATACGTCTAGATGAAATATTTGGAACCAGCTTTATGTGACACCAATATTTATCCTCGTAAAGCCGGGTATACTGCCTTAGCCGTGTTAGCAGAGGGTTGTTCCGAGTATATTAGACACAAGTATGGTCTTGCTATATTTGTCCTTATGTTTAGATATCAACTTTTATTAATCTCAAATTGAACGCAGACACTTGCATACCTTTTTGAAATTAATCTGTTGCGGAATGACGGACCAAAGTTCATTGGTTAGGAACTCTGCTTTGTTTGCTTTGGGTCAGTTTGCGGAATATTTGCAGGTACAAAGTTTATCGCACTCAAAATCATTTTGTTAAGTGACGAAGTTGTTTCTTAATAGCCTGAGATTAGCGAATTCCACTCTGAATTGATGCCAGTCCTATTCGACTATTTGGGAAATTTATGTAATCAGTTGCAACAAGGAGTTCGCAGTCCTCCTAATTTGACTGGAGTGTTTTTTGCTTTGGAAATTTTCTGTGAAAATTTGGGTATTGGTTTTTTTTTTAAATCGCTTGATTTTCCACATTCTACCAACTTTTCCTATTTTAGATGAAAGATTGTTACCCTATTTAAATTCTTTGTTGGAGAGTCTTATGATGTTCTTATCCACCAATTCATTGGAAGCCAAAGAACTTGCTATAAGCGCAATCGGGGCCGCAGCTAATGCTGCCAAAGAATCAATGGTTCCTTATTTTCCCCAAATAATTGAGCATCTTAAGCAATACTTAGCAATACAACCTGGTGGAACTGCTCTTCCAATTCAAGTTCAAGCTATTGGTCAGTGAAAAACAGTTAATGTTTAAGGCATTTCTAAGATGTTATTGTTTTAAAGATACATTGGGTGTTTTGGCACGAACTATTGGAACTGAAACGTTTCGACCTATGGCTCAAGAATGTATTCAGTTGGGTATGGAGCTGGTAGATAAAGTTCATGATCCTGATTTACGAAGAGGCGTGTACAGTTTGTTCGCTTCAGTTGCGACTGTTTTAGAATCTGGAATGGAGCCATTTATGCCAACGATTATTGATCATATGCTGGATTCATTGATGTCTACTGAAGGAATTGTCGTAAGATTATGAATGAAATGCTGAACAATAATGCTGTATACATCACATATGACCCTTCTTTAGCCGCATTATGATGAATCTAACTCTGCATTTACTGTCTTTGATGATTTAGAAGATGATGAGAATATTGAAAATGATGAGGATGATGATGATGAAGAAGTTATTGGGTAAATGTTTTTTTATTTTTTTATTTTTTAATACTTACACACCAACCTTCATCTAGTCATAGCGTTGAAAATTCCTACTTGGAGGAGAAGGAAGACACATGCTGCGCTCTGAGAGAGCTTGCAGCAAAAACTGGGTTTGTACTTAGGTTCTTAGTTAATCAACGAGTACTCTGATAGGAAATTTTTCAATTTTTGCCCTTCAGTCACGTTTTCTTGCCATATTTCGAGAGATGTTTTCAAGAAGTATTGAAACTTATTGATCATCCGGCTGCTGACGTCAGGAAACCTGCAGTAGTTGCGCTGGGTCAATTTACAATTACCTTGAATAAAACTGTTCAAGAATCAAACTTATCTGATCAACAAAATGGTAAGAACTTCTACTTGGTTGAGTGTTTTCTTGGATAATGTATATTTTTTAAATTTCAGCTTTAAATCAAACTCTGGCAATCTTGGTTCCTAAACTTCTAGCAGTCTGTCGAGAAGATGAAGAGAGATACGTAGTGTTGTCTGCATTTGAAACTCTCGGAGATTTATTTAAAGAGCTTAAACTGTTAATGTTGGATCACGCTACGCTGGAGGCAGTCGTGGATCTAGTTAATGACACTTTCAAACACAAAGTAATGTTTATGATTATACACTTGCATCAGTAATTAGGAACTCTAAATTGTGGCAATTCTCCAGTTGGCATGCCAAGACAATAGTGATTTTGGAGATGAAGATGATGATCAAGAGGCAGAATATGATGGCATGTTACTAGGTGAAAGTTAATTTTTTGTTATACTTTGAAATTAACTTAGGAATGACTAGGTCTCTTTTTTTCTTTCCATTTTTTGCAGAATTTGCTGGTGAGCTTGTGCCGTCTATGGCAAAGGCACTTCCACCTGGCCACTGCACACCTTATTTGGAAAAAATATTCCCATGCTTAATTGCAAAAACGGTACTTTTTTGTACTGTACTCTTGAACATTACCCGTTGAGCTTAGAATAGACCTGTTGATTGTATCTTAAAACCACATATTTCTCCTTAGGGTCCCAAATGCAGTGTGTCTGAAAGATCCTTTTCAGTAGGTACATTGGCGGAAACTGTTCTAGCTCTTGGAAAAAATGGTGTTAATTCGTTAGTTCCAGCTTTTTTACCATTGTTTTTGGATGCTATGAAAGACGAAGATGAAGAGGTGATGTTATGTGCTTAATCTATAGTTAAGATAGGTACCACTATGGTATGGAGGTCGCTAGGAGTTGGGAGCTATCTGGCTATTGAGTTGCCAATATGTTTTACTGATGTGATGCTATGTATTATATTTGAATATAATTGATAAGTGGGTACAAACCAACAGGTACGAAGTAACGGTGTATTTGGATTGGGAGTTCTAGTCGAGAACGCAGGAGATATGCTTATATCGTAAGGTTCAGCATATTTAATGTATTACCATAAGTCTAAATCTTTCCTCAAGTATGTCACTTTGGGAATTATTTTACTAAGACATATACATGGAAAGATTCCATCACTGGAAGAATAATGACCTTTAGCGAGGCACTGTCAAAGACTGAGGTATTAAAGTGAGAGAATGCGAAATGTTAAGAAAGCTTAATAGTTATTCTAAATAGTTTGAATATTAAAAATAGGAAGTATCATACTTATGGTTCAATATTACAGACTTATGGTGTAATGTTTGCTTGCACTACTTAAATAGTTTTTTATTTCTAGTAAGTTTCCAAGTCTTCTTCAAGCTTTGTCAACTATGCTAGTCAAAGAAAGTGATCCCAGAGCAAGGGATAATATTTGCAGTGCTGTTGCCAGACTCATTATGGCTAACCCAAATGCCGTGCCTTTGAAACAGGTTAACTTGTTATCTCAAGCTGCTTTCTACATTCCACTAAGATCAACACAATTTTTAGGTAGTTCCAGTATTGTTAAGATGTCTTCCACTTCAAGCAGACTTTGAAGAGAATGTTTCAGTTTATGGTTGCATATTTGGCCTATTTTTTAATAAAAGAGAAGAGGTATTTTTCTATAATTTTAATATTACCTTTTTGGATTTTTTATTGTTATTTTTATGGTGCCACTTAGATTTTGGAAAGTTTGCACCAGATCCTCAAAATAATATCGTTAGTATTACAACCGTCTGAAATATCTAAATTGAAAGAAGGTAAATATTTTTCTAATTGTTATTTTTTTTTTAAGATTTAATCTTTTTTATTATTAGAGTCCAAATCTCAGCTGATTGAGATTGTGAGGGTATCGCATAGAGACTATCAAGCTCAGTTTGAAGCTCTAGTTTCTTCACTCCCATCAGATGGACAGCAAACTCTTTTAGCGGTTGTATCTAGTTAATGTTATAGCCAAATTAACTATCCATTGTTAAATAGTATGAATAGCCACAATTTGCATGTAATGCCAATTGTTTTATAATTTTATTCAGGTTTTATAAAAAAAAAAATATCAAAAGTTGTGAAAATATGGTTATAAAACAATCAAAAATATAATTTATGTTAAAATATCCTACGTATGAACTGAGAAAAATACATTTTTTGTAAGCACGTGCGTTTTGTTGATTTGAAATTCTGGCGCCTTTTCCTTCTCACTCCACTGAACATTAAACGTCATTTCCACTTCCGTTCTTTTTTCGCCATTCGCCGCCATTTTGTGTTACCGACCAAAAGAAAATCCCCGTTCTTAGAGTATTTTTTATCATGATTGCGTTATTAAGTAAGTAAAGTTTTAATTCATTTACTTTTAATTATGGGGTAAATTAAACTTTTTGAAAGATAGGATCGTTAGTGCCCCAACAAGGGAAGTTTTCGTAAATTACTGAGGCGGAGTGATACGTAAGCCTTTTGCGTTCAATGGCACGTATACTTGTTAGAGAGTTATCTTCCAAGTTCAATAGCGTTAGGATCCAAAATTCAATGTCAATTTGTGATTTTTCGAACCATCTTAGTTTTTTTCGAGCAGAATAATGGACGTTTGGACTCTAATAATGTATATTTTTTCATAATCTTTGAACTTCTAGCATGACCTAGTTATATTGATCCAATTAGTGAATTTGGATGATTTCTGAAACAGAGTATTACTAAATTTGCATACAGTAAGATTTTTGGTGTTTTTTTTTACAGTGTAAATAATGGAATCTGCCATAAACATTATTGCACCAACTACAGAAAGTTCATTGGTTTCTTTGACTGGATTAAATTTGAATGGAAGTCTTTCAAATGGCGGAACCCAAAACTTGGTAGTGTTAGCTACCGATGGAACAAGCAGCTTTATAATAGATGCAAGCCAGTTATCACTCTTTCAAAATTCTGATTCATTTCTGCAAAGTGCTGAAGTTTTAAATCATGATGAAGCAGCTTCCACTGAGTTTATTAAGCAATCAGAGCCACATGTTTCAATACTTGCGAGTGAAGTGCCTGTACCTCGAGAGAATAAATCCAATTCTTTGCTTAAAAAGAATAACATCTTGCCTGGAGGTATTGTGGATGAAATCCAACCTCCGATTAAAAAGGTACTTGTATAACCTTAAGCTAAAACACCTTTTATAAATATTTATTCACAACAATTCTATTTCCTTCACTTAGGGGCCTTTTAAATGTGATCTTTGTAATATCCAAGAGTTTGCAAAATATGGGCAATATCTGAGGCATCAGAAGCTGCATTTGGATGATAAACCATTTCGTTGCAAAGAATGTGATACTTGTTTTAATGTTGAATCGAATCTCGTTCTCCATGCTGCTACACATGTTAAAGATAATCCTGTTTGCCCAGAATGTGGCAAAAAGTTCAACCGTATGGCCAGTTTGAAGGCTCATATTATGCTTCACGAGAAGGAAGAGAATATTATTTGCTTAGAATGTGGAGAAGAGTTCAGTACCCAGGTATTTCTATTGATTTCATATACTCCCTTTGAACAACTACAAAACCTGAAAATTTTCAGCGCCACATGGATAAGCATAAAAAACAACATCAAGAAGAGGCAGCTACTGGTCGGTTTTACCCTTGTCGACATTGCCCGCTCAAGTTTTCTAAACCCATAGCTTTGAGAGACCACATGAAAATACATGTTAGAATAAGGTATACTTTTCTTATTTATTATTAACTTACTTTTTTAATTTTTTTTCAACTTTCATTTTGTTATAGGGCCTCCCTACATCATAGAGCTCATAAGAAAAACATTGACCGATCTAGTTTCCCCCATAAATGCCATGATTGTGGGAAAGTTTTTCAAAAACCCTCGCAGCTTGTTAGACATAAACGGATTCACACCGGAGAAAGACCATTTAAATGCGATGTATGTGACAAAGCTTTCAATCAAAAAGGAGCTTTGCAAATTCACAGCACAAAGCACAGTGGAGAAAAGCCATTTGTCTGCGAATTTTGCCCGGCAACATTTTCTCAGAGGTGATGATTTGTAAAAAAATAATCCAGTCTGGAACAAGTTAAAACAACTAACTTTCCTATTATTTTTAGGGGAAATCTTCGTAACCACATCCAGAGGGTTCACACTCTGTCTTTGGAACCCAATCAAACTCGATTCCAGTGTGTTGAATGTTCCTGCGTCTTTAGGAAAGTTGGAAACCTTAACGCTCACATGAGCAAAATGCACTCGACATATGCCCCAATGTATATATTGTTTTACAGCGTCAATTATAAGAATTATTGTAGTTACTTTTGAAATTGTTTTTTAGCATTGATGCCAGAAATGTTGTTGAGGAAGGTGAACAGGTTATTAAGCAGTTGATGGATTTATCTCAATTTACAACGAGTAAAGACGATAAGAACAAGGAAAATGAATCTAGAGTAATTGTAATCTTTCAGTTGTTTTTTCAGTCAAAAACATCTTTTAATGTTTATTTGCATTGCAGACGGAAAATTCTGATATTCTACGACAAGCTCTCGAAAATAGTGGCCTTACCTCGGAAACAAAAACTGCCATGGAAAGCTCCAAAGCTGATGCTATTACCGATGGAGATGTTCATTCTGAGATAACTGTAGACTCTAAACTGGAGAATTCTTCTGGGCCAATGATCATGCAAGTTGCAGACTACGCAACTGGTATTATGAAAAAGCATATAATCAAAAAAGTTGGCGGAGTGCTCTTTCACGTTTGCCTTTATTGCACTAAATCTTTTCGAAAACCTTCTGATTTGGTACGTATTTTATGGCATGACAAAAGTGCATTAACTTTAAAAGTATGAAAACTTTTTAAGTGTTAAATTAATTTTTTGTAGGTGAGACATATACGTATTCATGTGAGTATTTTATTAATAGTATTAAGTAGGGATGTGCGGATAACCGTTTACCAAGGGTTATCGGTTTGGTTAATCAAACTGAATTTTCGGATACCATTTTTTTTTAAAAACAGTTATTGGTTCAAAATTAGTTTTGGGGGCTCATAAAGTATTCAATAATTTCGGTTATTGGTTTATTACTCTGATTTTTTTTTTAATTGGTTAATCTATTTCACAGTTTTTTTACTGATTATTTGAATTTCTTAATAAAAATCCGAATAAAAAATAAATATAGAGTATCGAAGTTAATTTAATATCTGAAGCTGATTTTCAACTGAAAATAGGAGTGGGATAGGGGGAGCTGAGTGGTAGAGAAGGAGCCCATCCAAAGTGAGGTCAGAGGTTTTTAGAAAACACGTTGACCGGCCACTTTGGAAAAAAGCTAGCCGATAAGACAGAAGCTAATGCCTATTTCTTTGGCGAAAAATATTTTTTAGTCTTTAGGTTATGATTTCAGATGAAGTCTCAGCTGATAATTAGGTTAATAGTTAATAGTATTCTAATAGAAATGATTAATCAATTTGTATTTGAAAAAAAAACTTAATTAAAATTAAAGCCGACCAAACGTAACTATAATTTGAAATAATTTAGCTGTTATTCAATATCCGAACGGGCAGCAAAATACATTATCTGCACATCCCTAGTAATAAGAATTGTAGGTAATATTCTAATACTTTTAATTTCAGACGCATGAACGACCATATAAATGTGAAAATTGCTTTCGAGCTTTCGCTGTTGCCAGCACCCTCCGGGCTCATGTAAAAGTTCACATGGGAATTAAGGATTTCTTTTGTGAAATTTGCAAGAAATTCTTTTCCACGCATGGTAGTTTGAAGGTATTTCTTTATTTTGAAAAGTTCCAAGTGTAAATTCCTTCATTTTTAATGCCAAATTTTATTTTACAAAATTTAGGTACATAACAGACTTCATACTGGTGCAAAACCTTTCACTTGCACAGTTTGCAGTAAAACTTTTAGAACATCTGGCCACCGTAAAAGCCACATGTTGTCTCATAGTGAGAAAAGTGTTGCGAGAAAAATGAAAAAGGAGAAAGCCTTAATAACCACTAAAGATAGACGTAGTTATTCGAGCCTTCCTCTGCAAGAACCGATTCTAATTACAGATGCTGGCATGGTTCAACCAGTGGCCAAAACATTAGATTCCACCAAAAACAAAGACGGCTATAAGGGAGATAGGCGTTATCAGTGCCCATCGTGCGCGCGAGCATTTAGGAAATCTTCTCATTTGAAACAACACATACGATCTCATACAGGTATGCGAGCATATTTTGTTGTATCCATATTATTTAATTATTTTGTTAAGCGCATTTTATTTTTTCCTAAAGGTGAAAAACCGTTTCAATGTTTGCAATGTCAACGCAATTTCGTTTCATCAGGCGCTCTAAAGGCTCACGTGATCACACACACTGGAGTTAAAAAGTTCAAATGCAACATCTGCAATGCTACTTTCTCAACAAATGGGTAAATAAATTACTTTATTCAGTTGAGATTAGCTAATATTTACACTGATTTCAACCAATTTCTTAGGTCTTTGAAAAGGCACATGACTACCCACAGCTCAGCAAGACCATTTCTTTGTCCGTATTGCGAAAAAACGTTTAAAACAAAACTGGATTGCAAAAAGCACATGAAAACACACAGACCAAAGTTGACTATTTCCACAGGTATGTAAAGAAAAACAATATGACAAGAATTAATCTCTCAAAGTGTTAATTTTTAGTTTGAACTTATAATAAGTATCTTTTGTTTCCTTGGTTTCACAACTCTTACTTTTGTTCCCAAAAATGGGAGAAAATGCATAGTTTCTCAATTCAAAGCATTGGCCTATTTTTTAACCCTTGTTAATTTCTGCTAGATAATATGAGCAGCATCGCTATTCAGCCTGATGAGGAAGAAGTTGAACAATCTAAAGACCAAACTGACATGAAGGAAAATGGTGAAGAAGGCGCTGAAAGCAGTGGTGAACCTCAAATGGATGCGGAAAATTCGAAAGAATCCTATGTGGAAATTACGGAAATTGAAGGCGGTTTCGAAGCTATTGTCAATGCGGAGAATGGAGACCCAATGCCTTTGGTTAACCTAGCTCCAGAAGGAACTGTCACACTTGGCACGCAGTCTTTTGCTAATCAACACATTATAACTCAGGTATGCGTTTGAAGAGGAAACAACTACCGGCATTAGCTTTTCTTATGAGTATTTGTTTTAATGTTCAAGGCTATAAGAAACAGTTTTCCGGAACAGTTTGACGACAGTGAGGAGAATGTTGACTCTCCTGAACTTGATCAAAATCAATTTATAGCCCAATTTGCTGCTGGAAATTTTACTATAGTTCCAGTATGTTTAAATTTTTCGACTCACTTTTGAATGGCTTTAAACTTTACACGCACTATTTCATTTCAGTCTGAACAAATTGATGTGAACGGAATGCACCTTGGTAACAGTTTTACCATAAACCACCCAATGTTGACTACTGCTAATATGGAATCCATACTGCCAACTAAAGGTGGTGAAAGTGATGTGCAAACCTTTCTCGAAAATGCGGTAGAAGATCTGAATGATGGAAATTCCAAAACTGAAGAGGAAGTTGGTCATTTGGAGCATACGCCACCAAAAATGGAAGTTAGATCAATCAAGTACAGATGTGATATTTGTGGAAAGTGCATGAAGAAAAGGTCGCATTTGCAACAACATTTGAGAGTTCATTCTGGTGGGTTTTGATACTTCATACAGAATTATCATCTTCATTGATGGTACAATATTCTATTGTAGGGGAAAAACCTTACGGCTGCCAAATTTGTGGGAAAAGATTCAGTACAACTAGTGTTTTGAATGCCCATCTTAAAACACACACGGGAATTAAAGATTTTGTCTGTCAGCAGTGCAACCAGGGTATTCAAAATCAATTTAATTACTGTTAAAAATGTATTTACTTTCATAAGTTGCCTCCGTATTATGCTTAACCAACCATTTTTACCCAAAAGCTTTCACAACCAATGCCTCATTGACAAGACATCAACAAATTCATAGCAGCGTCTGTAATTATGCCTGCTCAGACTGTGGGGAAGCTTTTAGAAATAAAGTTCACTATTATAGGCATAGGAAAATTCACAAAAAATCGGCTGATGGAGAAACATCTGGTTGGTATTCTATAACATTCAAAAGTTAGAGTGCCTTTTCGCAAAATGTTAACATTTCTCCCACTCAGATAAAAAGAAGAAAGTAAACCTTTTAAAACTTTCGTCGGAGCAAGCTGATGAAATTGCTAAATTAACCCCATCAGAAAGTGCATCAGTGTCTGAAAAGGTCTTAATTGCATCAGCAGCGGAAAAGGACCGCATTAGCCAAGTTAAGGATAAATTTTTGGAACTGCAAAAATTACCACAGTTTGCTCATCAATGTAGTAGATGCCCAAAAAGTTTTAAAAAGCCTTCAGATCTTGTTAGACACGTTAGAACGCATACGGGTAGGCGTAAAATTTTATTCATTTTGTTTGCATTGTTATTAAAAAATTTTTGGGGAATTCAGGTGAAAAACCATATCGTTGTGAAGTTTGCAAAAAGAGTTTCACTGTTAAATCAACTCTCGACTGTCACTTGAAAACTCATAGTGGAGAGAAAAACTTTGCCTGTCACGTTTGCAATACTTTCTTTGCTACGAAGGGAAGTCTCAAAGTTCACATGAGGCTACACACAGGTAATGTAACAGTCTCAAAACAAATATCCTCACAACAAAAATATACCTTTAAAATGGGCGTGAAATGAATGAATTCTTTCAAATATAATGAAAACTTTTTTTTTTGTTTTTAAGGCGCCAAACCATTCCAGTGTTCCTACTGTGACCTACGTTTTAGAACTTCTGGCCACCGTAAAAGCCACATTTCTTCGCATTTCCGTCAAAATTACCGTAAAAGGGTAATGGTTCAAAGAAAACTAGAAACTGCTTTGGAGCAAAGTTCTTCGTCCCTGAAACCACCTATAGGAACAACATTATTTGACAGTAGTGTGGAAGATGATGATTTACCAAGTGCACTATGTAGGACCACCACTGTAAAGAATGTATCGGCAGAAGATGCCGCAGATTCTTCAGAAATGCTACCTATTGTTCAAAGTGTTGATGGACTGCAGCTTCAAATACCACCATCGTTGTTGGGACAAAATATTCAAATTACTGGAATTGACCCTAGTCTGTTCCAACTAGAGCCAAAATTCTTGCAACAGTTTCAGGGTGGCAACATAAACATAACAATCAGTCCTAGCATTATCGCGGAAACCAATGCCGAAGATAATGAGGCCTCAGCGGCAATAGACAATGGCAGCCAGTTCCTACAAACTTTATCAGGTGGAACGTCACTTGTGAGCCTTAATGCCTCACTTATACAACAGCTAAACTCTTTAGGCTTATCATTGGATCAGGCTCAGCTGATAGCCAGTATAAACGAAGGTTCCGTCCCAAATGCAACTAACGTACCTTTCCACATTACCATAGATAATGGTGATAAAACTTTGGTTGAAAGCCAAGATGTCAATGATAATGAAGAATCTGTGGTCAATGAAGATGTGGAACTTGATTTGGATGATGGCGTACCTATCGGAGAAGGGGAACTGATTGATAATATGCTCAAGGACATTCAAATGCCACCCCGTCGGGAAAAGGAAGCTAATCATCAATGCGCCAGTTGTGGAAAAGGTTTCCAACGGAGAAGTTTGTTGGAACGCCACGAACGAATACACACAGGTGAAAGACCATTCCAATGTACGGTGTGCGAGAAAGCCTTCAATCAAAAGAACACATTGCAAATTCACATGAAGAAGCACACGGGCGAAAAACCCTATATTTGTGGATATTGCGAAATGCAATTTAGTCAAAAGGGAAACTTACGAACTCACCAAAAACGTGCTCATCCTGGCAGTACGGAACTTTATAGGATAGCAACTGACTGAGTCTGCTCATAATACGATAATACATCCTAGTTCGCCACGGTATAAGCCATTCTCAGCCCCTCAAGATGGCTGATTTGATTTCAACGAGTCGGATGCTTTGTTAAAGTCTGGCAATCTAACATTTGCTAGTTTCCTATCCAAAATTTATACTTTTTTTATGTAAGTAAAAGTTATTTATGGAATATTTAAAGTTTAGTTTATTTATATCAGATATGAAAGAGGAGAGAGTGGTGAAGATTTTGTACTACTACATATTTTTTTGGACTTTCAACAAAATGTACAAATTAGCACACTTACAAAGAGCCTTTTTTTGCGTGTAAATAATAAAATAGCTCAAATATTTAAATAATAATTTGAGTTGAAATTTTTTTGGTTTGCATTAGGTTGTCAAATTTCAGGTAAAGCTATTGTAGTTGGTTCTCCAACTAGAAACAATGATTTTCAGGTGAGGTGCTATGGTAAACACTGTATCTGTTTTTCCATAACCACGTGGCAACATAATTCAATTTTCTGTAGATTGATTGGATCATTAAAAGGATAATTACTTAGGTAATTACTAGGTGAAAACTATTCGCTAGTACGGAACTGTTCGATTAGTCCTCACGGAAACTATTCGCCGAAACAAAATTATCGAACCGTTGTAACGCCAATTATTCGCTCGCGGTAACCGGTGTTCGGACTTTTCGGAACTGTTCAAGCAATAGCTGCTCGACAACAGGTACCATCAAGAACGGTAAGAACCCAAGGCTGAGTTTCGTCCGCAGTAGTTTTTAGCCGAGTCTTACGTGCTTTTACGATGGAATTTCAGACTATTCGTACCGCTAGTTCTGAACTGTCCGGGACGTTTTGGTGACGTGTTAGCTTAGTCCGAATCAGTTCTTTGAACGGTTCCGGACTTAAGAATAGTTTTCACCTACTGGATCAACAAATTTAACATTTATGCAAGCAGAAACTAGGAGTGATTGGCCCTTATTACGTGAAAATCAAGCCGTAGCGTGTTTTAGCAGACAATTTTTCGGTTAAGTTTTTACTCCCTTTAAAGGGAAAATTACACCCTGGGAAAATAAATTTCCACCACCCGGATGTGAGTAAACTTTTGGATGCTTAATAAGAAGGCCTTTCTTCCTTTCTAGACGACCAAGACCTATCAAGGTTGTTCTTCGTGCTCCTCACCGCAAGGAAAAATTCGCTTTCATTCGTCCACGCCGCGATGAAGACCCAAGTTACCCTTTTTCTGCCCTCAATGACTTCACACCCCTTTAAAGAGGGAGGTATGCTAAGGCTAGGGCCCAGTTAGCCGAGTGTCAAAAGGACGGTTCTAATGACTGGGTCATTTGAAATTTCAAGGTTCTCCACCTCATTCTTGGCCTACACTTCACGATTTTATCCCATATACAGTGAAAGGATACCCTTCTACACATGAAACTGGTGACTCACTCATTCACCCTTGGCCGGGCAACACTTTTCCTGCATTCGTTGACGTTGGCACTTGTGTGGGATTCTTCTCTACCTGAATTGCTACTCACACAAACACAAACGATTGTTTCCCTCATAGAAATCTCATAGGTAACTAGAATGCTGCCGCCTACGGCCGAGCTTGTCGCCAGTTCGTTTTGAACCTTCAGCCAATGAGAGGCCGTAGAGTGGTTCCGCCAAGGAGGATAATAATCCTCCTTGGATCCGCTACTATAGCGGGAGATAGGTGACGTCATTCTCTCTGGTGACATTAAATTCTTGGCAGAACCACTCTTTGAGCTCTGATTGGCTGAGATCTGGCTATCGTCTGCCACGGCGTTTGGCCCATTTGCCAGTTACACGGCAGCATTCTAGTTACCTATGAGATTTCTATGGTTTCCCTAGTTCTCTCAATATTTCAGTGCCTCCTTCCGGTCAGCCAATTTGCTCGAGCATTCAAGTCCCTAGTGTTATTTATCCCAATCCTGGTAGTATTTTCGCTATATTCCAGTCCCCTTATTGGGGAAGACACCCTTCTCCTAATTGCGTTCCTCAGTTCCCTGCACCTCAAAACGGTTCAACTCATCCTTGGCTGTTAAGCCAGCCTTTTCGGACCTAGTCCTCCCAGTCTCAGTACCTACGCTGTTCCCTTCCGCCTGAACTTAGAATTATATGTGAAGTGTCTCAAGTTCCCACACCTGCCCTCCTTACAAATGCTCAAGGACTCACCTCGGTATAGAAACATAATGAACTCGCTCACTTCCTTAATTGCAGTTTTTTGCTGAAACTCACTGGTCATACGATCATTTGGATGGTGAACGTAACTTTCCAGGTTATTCCCTTTTCAGACAGGACAGAGGACTGAGTAATTATGGGGGAGTCGTCCTTTATTTTGATTACTCTTTCACCGCTAATTTTATTCCAAGTACGCAGGGCCTGGATATCTTAATAGTTTATCTCACTCATTGTAGTCCCCCCTCTACCGTCACCATAATTGCAGTTGTATATCGTTCTGGTATCCGCAGGTACGTAAACCACAACATGTTATGCACTTTTATTTTAGCCATTAATACCTACTGTAGACGACGTAAACTTTCTTCAACAATCGTCGGAGATTTTAATTACCCCGCTATTTGCTGGCAGTCCCTCAGTCCCACAACACATTCTTGTCGGGTCACTAAATCCTTTCTCGACTGTATATTGTGCAATTTACTTACTCAGATTATTAATTTCCCCACCAGAAATGGTGGCCTTTTCTGTAAAGACAATTAACTTGATTTAGTCCTGTCCTCAGACCTTTCTCTTGCTATCGACCCGAGATCTTGGCGGCCTTGGGCAGAAGCGATTACGGTGTTGTTCTATACCAAGTGTAGATATGTGGGTCTCGTCCCACCTTTGTCCATAGACCTAATTTCTTTAAAGGTGACTATGAGTCCTTTAACGTCTTTCTGTCAGACTGTCCTCTGTTGACTGGTCAATTTTCTTACGGTCTACCAATATCTCAGAGTCGGGGTCTTACTTTCTTAAAGTATTTATTATCTGCTGGTATTGCCCATTTTATTCCCCTTCGCAAACCCCCCTCCTGAGCCTAAGCCTAACCATCGTACTAGAGAATTTAAAGCTGCTGCCTGTTCTCGGTTCCTAAGAGAACTCTAATAGGCGTCTAGTATCTCCAAGTGTTTTGGACACCCTTCATAGCCAATACCGTACAACTCGTAACGCGTTTACTTCCCATGTTCGGAATGCTTGTCGTAAATATAAGGCAGATTTAACTAATCTTATTCGTGATAACCCGAAGTCCTTCTGGGCCCATGTTAACGAATTCCGCTCTTCTCGTGTACCTATTATATCTGAGCTTAAGAAACCAGATGTTTCTATTACTACTTCTTTGCCTGAAGCTACATCAGCTCTTCCGCCATTGCCACATCCCTTTAATGTTACTGTGGCATCCCCTATTCTTTCCAATTACTCGTGTGAACATGCGGATATTGTCATCTTATTGCGTAAATTAATTGCTTCTAAATCTCTGGGTCCGGATGGTCTTCACCCTCACTTACTTAAATCCGTTCCTCTGTACCTTCTTATTTCTCGCTCTTTCACTCTCTGTGGGCTTCCCCTTCCTGGAAGCCAAGATAATATAAACCTCGTACCCTAAATTCAAAATAGCTGCTTCGCGCGTAGTCAATAGTGATTACCCACTTCCGGCCGGAACTCCGAAAAGATTAGCTCCATAGTTACCATGGTAATCAACTCATCAAAGTTGGCGGTGATGGAACAAACCAGCGACCGATGCATGGAGGCCGGTTTTTCCATAGAAATCTCATAGGTAACTAGAATGCTGCCGTGTAACTGGCAAATGGGCCAAGCGCCGTGGCAGACGATAGCCAGATCTCAGCCAATCAGAGCTCAAAGAGTGGTTCTGCCAAGAATTTAATGTCACCAGAGAGAATGACGTCACCTAGCTCCCGCGATAGTAGCGGAACCAAGTAGGATTATTATCCTCCTTGGCGGAACCACTCTACGGCCTCTCATTGGCTGAAGGTTCAAAACGAACTGGCGACAAGCTCAGTAGCCACGCTAAGGGTGGGCTGAAGTGGGCTTTAGCCCCCCTGCATTTCTGAGAGGGGCCACATATTTATATTAAAAGGGCCACATATTTCAATTTATGAATTTTCTTTATCTCTAGAAATTTGTTTTATTGCCAAGAAAAGTTTTTCTAAAAAAAAACTTTCAAAATCAATTTGTTTACTCAATAAGACCATAAACAGATAGATTAGGGAGGAATGGAGCGGAAATTGAGAGAAAGTTGAATGGACAATAGGAAGAAAAGAAAGGGAATTTAGGGAAATACCCCGGGCGTGCACGTGTCCCCTCTAGGTCGGATACAAGGTCCAGTAAACGCGACGAGAGCCGCACCAAGAAAACGACCTTGCTCTTCTCGCTTCCTGAAAATTTTATAAGGGGTCACTAAATTTGTAAAATGGAGTGTAGCTACACTCCATGGTTGTAAGGGCCACCAAATTCTTAGGGGCCACAAAATAATTAGCCCACCTGTGAAAAAACCTTAGCGCCGCTACTGGACAAGCTCGGCCGTATTCAGCAGCATTCTAGTTACCTATGAGATTTCTATGGGTTTTTCTGACAAGCAGACTACCCGAGGTGGTTATCACCGATTTTGTTGAAACTCGGGGGTTAGGTAGACCTTATGGTAGTATGAAAATTGCCAAAGGGAAAAGTAGTTTTCCTATGGCAACCGAAAATGTTTTTTAACCTCTCCATTTAAAAAAGCATAGGATTTTCTCGGTTACCCAAATTTTGTTAAAGGGAATATAACCTCTGGTATTTCTGTCACCCTCCGAGGGTTCCAATATTGTCCGCTGCCTACCATGGCTTTTCACACTTGCGGCGCTGATAATCGCTGATTGTGAAGGGAATAAAGAAAATTGATGGGGTCTTCCATAAAGAACGCGTTGGAGGTTCTATTCCCTTTAAATGGAGATTTTTTGTGTTGAGAGAGCAAAAACGTTTTCGGTTACCATGGGAAAACTAAAGCCCTTTGGAAATTTTCATGCCACCTTAAGGACTACATAACCCACGAGTTTCAACAAAATCGGAGATAACCACCTCGGGTAGTCTCCTTGTGAGTTCAAGTGCCGGAAGTGGGTAAACGTTTAGTTACAAAACCGGCAATCGGAAAGCTCCCAGAATTCGAATCTATAGGGTACGAGGTTTATATTATCTTGGCTGGAAAGAAGATCATATTACCCCCATTCATAAAAAGGGCTCTCGGGGTGATCCTACTACCTACCACCCGATTAGTAATCGGAATCAGACCCCAAAATTTAGTGTAATTATTGCCAATGACCAAATTAAACCCTTCCTACATGGCACTAATATTTTTCTCCTTCTCAGCAAGGTTTTTTTTCCAAGCCTTCGTGCGATACTAATCTAATAATAATAAAAAAGAGTAACGCTACATGACGTCATTTCACTCGTATTCTGTGGTGGTGAATAGTTCGAGTAGAAGTAAAAAGTTTTCCAAAATGGCTGCCTGTGGCTTTTTAGCCGATAAATTCGGGCAAGCAGACGACGATCTACTCTCTTTAAACATCATTTTCAGAACGAGTAAAAAGAGTAGCCCTATAGTTTATGGGGCGAATAAAAAGTTTTAGGTTAAAAAGAGTAAACTTTTAGTCCGAGAACTGGCGAAAAGAAACCACCTACTATCAAAAGTAAATATTAATATTTACTTTTGCTACTATTGATGTAATTTTCTGAATTTTTTCCAAGGCCTTCGACTCTATTCCTCATTCTATTCTTCTTGTCGAGGACGCACTGTGGTGCCTCGAAAGTTATTTAAAAGATCGTAAGCATGCAGAGGGTAGTCCTTCAGGGTGACGCGTCTGCCTGGAGTAAAGTTGACAGGGGAGTCCCCCAGGGGTCTGTCTTCTCTTCAATATTTTAATAAATTCCTCGCCCTCTCCTTAATTAATTGCTTTTACTATATTTGCGGATAACTCTAAGCTTTCACATAAAATGAAAGTGTCCTCTGACAACCTCGCGCTTCAGGCTGGCTTAGATGCTGCGGTTCTCTGGGCTGATTCCCACGGGTTGGCCTTTAACACTAGCAAATGTTCAGTTCTGCATCTATGCCGTCAGAACAATCATTTCGTTTATACCATTAATGGTACCCCACTTACATCCACTCTCTCCGAACGTGGCCTTGCAGTTATTGTAGACACTCGCCTAAAATTATCTGCTCAAATTAAGAGTCGCAAAATGGGTTGATACGCTGTAACCTTAATTTTCGGTCTCTTACACTTGTAAAACAACTATCATTTGCTGGCCCTTCCCATCAACGATTATTGTTCTTGCAACTGGACTCTGCATTTATTTACCGATCTTGCTTCTTTGCAAAAAGCGCCAACCAATTTTCCAAACTCGTTAGTAAGTTCGAAAAGCCCCCTTTCGTTTAAAATCCCTCTCTATACAGCCCATCCATATTCGCCACAAATCAAAATTTATGTTTACTCCACAAAATTTCTATAATGGCTTAGACATTAACTTTAACGATTATTTTTCCTTAAATGTGTGGTCCACAACCCGTGGTCATATTGAACAAACCTAGGTCGAAAAATGCCATTCGACTTAATTCCTTTCTTCATAGTGTAATAAACCATTGGAACTCTCTCCTGAATCAAATGGTTACTGAAAAACCTATTCAAAATTTAAAACATTACTACGAAACGTTTTCAATGTGGTTCTTGCACGATGGGGCGCCACCACATTTCAGCCGTACCGTGAGAGACCACCTCGATGCGACATTTCCTTTAAGGTGGATAGGACGAGGAGGAACTATTCCATGACCAGCACGATCTCCCGATTTGAACGCTTGTGACTTCTATCTTTGGGGACATCTGAAAGACGTAGTTTATAAAACAGAGGTCCGAGATGTCGACGACTTGCGCCAGCGTATTATCGATGCATGTGAGACAATTCGAAACACACCAGACATCTGGGAAAACGTTCGTCAATCATTTGTACGACATTGTCGTTTGTGCATTAGAGTTCAAGGTGGGCATTTCGAACAACTCTTGTAAATAATGTGAACGGTGCCTGTAACAATGTCAATAATTGTTCTGTTTGATAAATAAAAACATACCATTAATTATGTGCTGCTGGTTTTTGTACTATCAAACACGACTAGGTTACAGTTAAACGTCGAAAATTATTACAAGTCTTGTTTTTAAAGCACAATCTGGAGGTGCATACTTCCGGACGATGTTGTAATGCTCTTTTGATATTCGGCGATCCTTTTATCACTTTATCTCTAAAAAACAACCGATCATTTTAAGACAACAATTGTGATCAAGGCATAATAAGGATTTCACATTTGCGTGAATTTCGGTGTTTTTTAGGTCCAATTTTGAAAGCTTGTATCTCCTAAACGGTACATTTTAGGACCATGGTTCCTTAGACATTTTCAACTCCTATTGACCCATAGAACACATTATAAAAGTTTCGGTACTCTTATCCGTAACACCCTGTATATGTACCGGATTGGAAGCCTGCTACTAATTGGCGGCCACAACCTGTGATTAAATAAGCAAATACCGCACATATCACGAAAAATCACCGAATTGAAATGAATAAAAGCCCCCGTTGCCTGTTAAGAGCAACGACTTAGGAAATCCGCAATCACTTAAGTGGATTCATCATATTCATATACAAATTTTGCCCAAATGGTTTGAGAGAAATGAAACGCCCAATTATTACGGCCCCCGATTGCATCAAAAATTGATATTGCGATCGATATTTCCCATCGTTTTAAGATCTTCAACATTTCTTGAACAAATTGATTTTTTCGCCCATTTACAAATCTTTGCCTAAACGGTTTCAGAGCAAACTGGTTCTATAGTTCTTAAAAAAAAAAGGAAATTAAAAGTTGTACTAATTTCGCGAAATTAATAGGTAGTGATAAACCAAGACTTCGCCTAAACTTAAACATAACCCAATCTTATCTAAAACAAAAACGCCTAAAAGTAACTCGCATAAAACTAAAGTATTTTAAAACTAGACAAATCTGAGTGATATGAGATAGTTGATAGAGAAACGGTTTCAGGCCACTTTTAAAATTCTGTTATTTCAATAAAACGAAGATACTTTGCTCTTAATTACAAGAATTCTTAATTAATTTGCCGAGCCATAATATAATAAAACAATTTAGCCGCGAACGGGTTTTCTTATTTTAAACGAAATTCCACTGGTAAATTACCAATAGAAAATTATGTTTTAACAGGTCTTAATAAATGTTTAAATCAGGGGCCCACAATTTCCGATTTTATTAAAAAGTAATCTCTACCTCCAATATGTTCATCTAGAGAAAATACTTATATTTTATAATGAAACACCTTGAAAATGGTGATTTCGGCATTAAATATTTAATTGCATTAAATGAACGTAAATATTTAAAGAACATACTTGTTGGACCCAACTAATAAAATTTCCCACATTACATGAAAAACATTACGCGTTAAATGTTTATTATCGCCAATAAATGACAAAATTCCGAGTTTCACGGGGGGTGTGGACGTAGCCAACTTGTTGCGTTGACGGGGTGTGGAATCTATTTGATTTCTTTTTTACGCGTACCTCAACGCCCAAATTAATTTAATTTTTTTATTTAATTTAATGAGCGTAAATATTTAAAGATAATGCTTGTTGGAACCATACAAACAAAATTTCGTTCATAACATGTAAAACATTGGGCGTTAAATGTTAAATATCACCATTTAATGATAAATCTCCGAGTTTCACGGGGGTGTGGACGTAGCCAACTTGCTGCTTTCACGGGGTGTGAAAATTTCTAAATTTATTGTATAAAATTTTTTAATTTATAATTAAATACGCTCATAATATTAAGGAAGTTACTTGCTGGAACCACATTTGGACTTTTTGATAACAGTTTATTTGAATTAAATGGGCTTAAAAATTGCGTTCAATTGTTGTTGAACCCACTTTATGCGTATTTTTTTTTTATGTTATGTCAAATTTGCGAAAAATCTTTAAAATATTTGTACAAAAACACTATTATAATTGTTTTTTTATTTAAATTTATACTCGGTGTCTGAATACTTTGGAAAGGATTTTCGGAGTACATGTTTGAAGAATGGATCTATCTTATTTCAAAATTTTAGAATATTGAAAACGATTTTCATGTTTCTCAAAATTGTATGTCTTGGCCGATAGGTGATAGATGAAAACTTTCAAGATAAAGTTTTAGAGCATACTTGAAAACGTACAAATGAAGTTGGTTTGATAATGAGGTCATTAAAAATAACAAGGTGGTCATAGGTGGGTGTAGACATTCTAAAAAAAGTTGGGCATTTACCTCGTGTGTTCATAGTTTTTAGAATAGCTGAAAACTATTCGTGAGTTCTGAACCGTTAAGAGAACGGCTTAGGACTAAGCTGTGACGTCACGCAAAAGTTCTGGATAGTTCAGAACTTTTGGACGAATAGTTGTGATTCGTACGATTTGACGTACGCAGCCCGATGTGCAGACGAATTTTAGAGATTTCAACCTTGAGTTCCGGCCAGTACTTGCTCTTGAGCAGGTACCATTTAGAACGGTTCCGAACGGTTCAACAAGAGGTTCTTGTCTGCGAATAGTTTGCATTTGGGTAGTTCTAGAATTTTTTTGCCGAATAGTGCGCATGGGGACTGGTTGAACGGTTCAGAACTCACGAATAGTTTTCAGCTACTATCATCATAGCACATTTCATTAGTTTCGGCAAGAATGTATTGAAGTGACTAAGAATATTGGACTACAAGATTCTGATTCCCATCCTCGCAGCCTTTGGAGCTTAAATTCGTCTGCTTTCCCATTCAAGTTTGCTATATAGTATGACCTTGCACGCGCCTTAAATGCAGACGAACTTTCTCCACAAAAGCTGCGAGGATGGTACCAGGGGTTAATGCTATGCTGAAATATTCTTAGTAACATCAATACATTCTTGGTATTATGTCGGATTCGCTTAAGCCGGCACCACTTTATGTGATTAATTAATGCATCTCCAAATACACAACTAGCTGAGGGCCTGCCCGTAGGGCGGGCTTTTCGGCTAGTTCTCTATAACAGTAATAGCGTTTTCCATTTGACTGCTCTCGAGCACTCTGATCAACATTTTATGTTCCATTTGCAGGCTTGGATCTGCTCCGATCAAGTTTCGCGTGTTCTATTTCCCGCTCTCGGCTGCTCCGAGATCGCTCCAAAACCGATCTGCCGATTTCGACAGATCAACGGATCGAGATAGAGATCAGTGCAAAATTCTGCGTGTTATTTTTAGGTTTTTTGGCAAAATGTCAGATCAAGACGCGAAAATTCAAATTACTAGCAGTCGCAAAACATCAAAGCACAGGAATATGCTAATGTGATGTTCCATTTGCGGTTTTACTCTAGTCGATTGGGGCTAGATTGGTGGAGGGTTTTAAGAAATTTCGATAGAAAGCCGTAGTGAGTCGAATTTTGACCAAAATAAATTCACCTTTTAGCTTGACGTTTTCTGTTGAATCAAAACTAATTAACAAAGTGGGCACTTGTCGGATATAACCAAAAGTAAATATTGAGATAAAGTCTAATACTATCGCCTCGACCTGCGACATCTTATTTGAGGGGTAAAAAATTCTTGGCTTTGGTGATGCTTTTCCCCCCGCCACTTTTCAGGAACATTAGGTGTATCGATGTACTCCGCCGCGGTAAAAATAGCTTAATTATGTAGCCATGTACACACTACACAGATATTTTCTGAAGATATCGACTTAAATTTTGTTATCAATGTATTCATTGACGGATCAGATTTAGAGCTGTACATTTTCTTTTAAGTATATGAATTTTTGGATAAAAAAATATTGGCCGCCCCTGATTCTCTGGCTAGGTTGTAAAATATTTTCTTGTTATCAGTGTGTCTTAAAACGACTATAGAGTAGTAGCACTCCGTAGCTTTAGCCATGGCCGCCATTTTGGTCGCTAATTTTTTATCTTTAAGAAAGAACATGGGTGACGTACTAGGACGTCAAAGTGTCATTACTCTATATAAAAATGAAAATCCCGGCCTTTGTTCGGTGTGTTGGCGTTTTTGATACTGAACTGATCCGAAGCCGCTGTCATCTATAAGATGGTTCGCGAACTAAACCACTTTTATTCATTTTATGAAATTAAACCATCGTTCCACCTAGTAGCAACAAACACAAGGAGAACGCAGCTAGCCATTAAACACCCTAACGCAATATTGTGTACAAATTTCATTGGGCAAACCTTTACACTGAACATTTTACGGGCGGGGGGGGGGGGAGACAATTACTTCATATGACTTTGTGTGTAGTAAACATTTTCTGCCGGATGAAATTTACTTTCAAAATGGAAGGCACCATTTGAAAGCAAATGCTGTACCTACACAACTATAAATTACCCTATACATTCTGAAATAAAAAACTAACTGAAATATGAATAATTTCTTTATTAAAACAAGAATTTGAAAGAGCTCCCAAAAATATCTATTCCAGAACAAAGGATATTTACATCTTCTAGAGTATGCCAATATATTGATTTTAGTAATTGTTATTTAGTTTCCCTATTTATCAGAGGTTATTTCAGAAAACTTACGGTAGTGAACTACCGGAAACCATTCAATTTGACTTGACTTTGGTCTAATACTGATGATAGTTTAAAAGACACTGAAACCAAGATTTTGGAATCTCATGTAGGCATATTTTAAACCACACTGAAATAATTAAAATTTAGTTAAACTGTGATGATTTGTGGTATTTCAGACTTACAATGATTGCGCAAAGTTAACGTGTGACTTTAAGGGTGACACGGTAGATATAGTAGATTCTTGAGATTTTTATGATTTTCCTAAAGCTGTTTAAATAACTTAATATATTGTCAGATAAATAAAAAAGATTTTAATACGTTGCCTACGATCTGTTTTATGTTATTGCACGTGACCATATTTACTTATTTAGTTTAAACTGTTTCTATGAGAGGGCGCAACTATAGCGATTCCACTCTGATGGCAGCCTTCTAGCTGGTACGTCCCCGCCCAATCCAATCGTGCTTCTAGTCTAATTTCTATTTCTATGGTCGCTTCACGCGGTCAAGTGCACGCGACGTCTCGAGCTAATGAGGCTGAGCACGTGCAGGCGCCCTTGCCTGTACTTTTTTAAATAAGGCCTGTAATGAAATGGCCGACTTCGTAAAAGAGTGTATAGTCAAAATCCAGGAAATGTAAGCTACAAACACTACTTACTATTTTTATTATTTTTATTATTATTTTATTATATATTAACTCTGTAAAGTTAAGAATTGTTCTGTGTGTTTTTTGTTTTTTTCTCCGACTGTGCTCCCAATTTGGTGATGCCGCCCCGTTTTAAAGGGGTGTACTCTTGTACAAGTAAAAATAAAACCTTGAACCTTGTCTGAAGCTCTACCAAGTGAAACAGAAGCCACAGACCGAATCGTGTTATTTGTTACTTTGGTTTAATGTTGTGTATTGTTTTTAAACCGTGCTCCCTTTAATTTGGTGACGCCACCCCGATTTCAAGTGGTTGTACTTTGTATGATTTTACCAATAAATCTTAATCTTGGTGGTCGTCGGCGGGCAGCAGTCTGGCTGGGCTGATGTGGACAGGGGTGTGCCTCAGGGCTCAGTCCTGGGGCCGCTCCTTTTCAATGTTCTCATCAACTCTATGCCTGAGTCTGTCCTTGTCGCGGTTGTTCTGTTGTTTGCGGATGATTCTAAGCTCTTTCATAAGATTGGTTCTCAAGCTAATTGCCGGGAGCTTCAGGCGGATTTGGACGCTGTTGTGGTTTGGGCTGGTGATCATGGCCTTTCTTTTAACGATGCTAAGTGTGCGGTTCTTAACTCTTGGAGGAATAAAACAAGTATACAGGAGTTGCGGAGAGCTGAGAAATCGGTTACGTCAGTGACCGTGAACTCAAGCGAGACGGAGGGGTTCAAACGCGACTAGCGCCAACTGCATTCGGAATTTTGAAACTATTATCATTTTATAGCATTGTTTTCACGTCGTCTGGTTTGTTTTGAAACATTTCTAAATTCTTTGCGCTTTTTTCCAAAATGACTCTTATTTGTTTGGAGGAATAAAACAAACCAGACGACGCGAAAACAATGATATAAAACGATAATAGTTGCAAAATTCCGTATGCAGTTGGCGCTAGTCGCGTTTGAACCCCTCCGTCTCGCGCGGGTTCACGGTCACTGACGAAACCGATTTCGCAGCTCTCCGCAACTCCTGTATACTTGTTTTATTCCTCCAAGCTTCACTTAGGTCCCAAGAACCCTATTTTTATCTACTCCATCACTGGCAACCCCCTTAAGACCACCCTTTCGGAGCGTGACCTCGGTATTATTGTGGACCCCACCCTGAAATTCTCCAGCCACTCCAATAAAGTCACTAAGCGTGTCCGTTCAATTGCGGGATGTGTCCGCCGTAATCTAAACTTCCGTTCCCCAAAAATAATTAAAACTTTGTATAATGCCCTTGTTCTACCTATTTTCGATTTTTGTTCCCCAATTTGGACCCCTCATTTAGCTTCTGACCAATTGGCATTGCAAAAGGCTCAAAACCGTTTTACCAAATTAGCTACTAAAATTGATAAGCTACCAGCCCCGTCGCGCTTACAATCCCTGTCCATTCTTCCAGTCATTATTCGCCACAAAATAACTAACTTATGCCTTTTACACAATTTTTTCCATAAAAGTCTCGTGCACAACTTTTCTGATTTTTTTGTTTTAAATGAGGGTTCTCGTACTAGAGGCCACTCTTATAAATTATCAAAACCCAGGGCAAGCACAACTGGTCGTTTAAACTCATTCTCTAATTCTGTAATCAATGACTGGAATGCCCTTCCCCAATCTATTGTATCCGAACCCTCCCTCCCTAAATTCCGTGCACTTTTAAATGAGCATTTTAACCGCGCGTTATGATCTCACCTTCTGTATAGTTTATCCTATTGTATCTGTTTCACGCATATGTATTTGAAATCTACACAAAAGCCTTGCTGGCTTGGTAGATATTTTTCTGTTAATAAATAAATAAATAAATAAATAAATAAATAAATAAATAAATAAAATAAATAAATCTGTTATCAGAAAATTCAAATTTCCCACGATTAGAAACTCCCAAATAGGTATAGGTGACATCTAGCGAGAAGTCCAAATTCGCATTTGCTATTTTGCTTCTTGATACCCCCAGAGAGTGTAAAGATACCCCCAGCGATGCCAGACGTACGATAATTATCGTACACGTACGCGAATTCCGTTTCAGGTACGATGTACGATGTAAAATGTATTATCGTACGCGAAAGTACGATAATTTTGTCTATATTTTCCAAATTATTTTTACGCTGTTACAACACCACATATGATAAAATTAGGAGTAGAAAAGGCTTGGGCATATAATCGTGTTTCTTCTGCCGTTGCCGTTATTTTCTACGCGCGCAGTGAAGGATGGAGCCTGGAGGGGAAAATTCCATATGTCTATCGCGAACTCTTTCCCCATCTAGAAGCCGAATGCCGAAGAACTCCCAGAATACCTAGCGCTTTAGCTGACCCCTATGAAACGGTAATGTACGGATATTTCCGAAACGTGGCGCCACTTACACGCGCCTACCGGATACCAAAGGCTTATGGGTAATGTTTTGGCTTACACATCACCCCACCAAATTCCCCAACTTCCATGCTTGGATCTTTATCCGGACTATTTTATTTGAGCAACGGTAAGTTAATCATATATAACGTCATAGAAGCCGTTTAAGAAGTAAAACATTTATTTAGATAATTAAACCAATAAGATAAATTGTATATTATTAGTTATTTTAACAATAACATTAAAATATACATTTACAATGCAAATCTCGACGAGGCTACGCCTAGAACGTTAGGCCGGCTTTAGTGTTCGCTAGGCCACGTGCAAGTTACCCTATAGAGGTAGAAAGTTTTATTTTTTGTGTGATAAAATACAGTGTATTTTATCACACCAAAAATAAAACATTTGTGTAATGTTTTTAACCATGAAATTAATTATTCAATTGAAATGTCTAAAAGCGTGTAACTTCCCTTTGTCGGTTTCTATTGACATTTTAAGCTATGAATATTTTTTACACGATCCGATTAGTTGGGCGAATGAAAAATTTAAAAATGTCACCCCAAAAATTTCGCACCTACTAATTTTCAATTTTTTTTCGTATAATTCCACTGGTCGTGAGTTTGAAACTTTCATACAAATCTGGTCTAGATGGAATCGAAACTCCAGTTCTATTATCTAATATTCGAGAGGGAACCTCTTCTAAATATTTTCCGTAATTTTTACTTGGCATGAGGTCGTCAGAGAACGTAGCGATTACTTTTTCTTAATGAAAAAAATACAGTCATGATGGTCCTGTATGGGCAAACCTATGGAGTGGCGTCAACGTGGCCAGCCTCTTTGAACACTTAGAGCACCAATCGAAACTCCTGGTAGTGCCTTTCCTTTTAACAATGTTGAACGTCGACCACATATTATAGGTTAATTTAAAGCCCAGTTCACACTATAAACTTAATTTGGACACTTTCGAATAGGCCAAGCTTAAAGGGCTCCACCGGCGTTTGTATTTCGTCAGTTTCCCGCGAATTACGGACATAGGGAAAGCTTCGACACGTCGTCTGCTACCTGATTTTCTGGGTGAATTTTTCAAACACCGGTCAGTGGGTGCCTGCACCAGTGTGAGAAATAAGGCACTATCACAGGCCAATCGCCCTGCTGACCACTTTATTAATTCAAAGTTTTTTTCCCTTCAAGATTTTAGTTCATTATAAAAATTCTATATTAATCCCTAAAATTGTTTGGTCTTTGCTTCTATGCTGTGTGCTTGGCCTTATGTCAATTGTGTGTATGCATGGTTGACTAGGGGAGTCTGTCTACTCTACATTATAGAAGAAGCGAATGTAGCAGTAAGCAAAAAGAAATATAAACAGTCTCTCTCTCAGTAGGCTTGTTCGGGTCGGGTCTATATCACATATTGTCAAGAATAGGTAATTTGACCATAAATTATGAAAGGCTGATTTTGCAAGGTTAAAAGTGGTAACTGGCCACAGGTCCAGTTTTAAAAAAATCGATATTTCTCACCCTGGCCTGCACGATTTTACTACGCATACGCCCTCTTTTAGCTACAGTAAGAGCTAGCGTATAAGCAGACGTTACTGACAATCAAAGTTTTAAAACTTTCGTGGAAATATATGAAAATATATTTTTATCCGTTGAAATAACTTACTTTATTATTACAATACAATAAAGAAAAGCATTCACTACCCGATTTACGCATTTTCCATTCTAGCAGACGCTACACACCCAAGAAGTGATATGAAACCTTCAGCGCCACCTAGAACCGTTTCGGTTGCGAGCTACGCCATATACCTAGTGTACGATAATTTTTCATTATGTACGATATTTTTACAAAGTTCGTACGATAATTCATTTTGAGGCTTCTGGCAACGCTGGATACCCCCTTTCCTACGTTCAAGCCTTGATTAGCTATGTCCTGATTGAAAACTATATTTACCATAGTGCTTTTAAACGCAATAACACGTAGGAATGGATGAAATTTCTTTACCGAAAGCAAGTCTTCCCCTGGAACATCCTATTATTCTCACTAATGCAGAATTGGTACAAGAGGATTCTAAAAGTTTGAGATATAATGGGAAAGCAAATAAATACATGTGCACTCTATGCCCTAGAGGATTCAAGAAATCTTCCCATTTGCAACAGCACATTCGGGCTCATATGGGTATGACGATAAATTCCCTTCTTATAGTCTTAAGTACTGTTAATATAACTTATTTATTAAGGTGTGAAACCGTTTCAATGTAAGCAATGCCAACGACAATTTATTTCATCTTGCGTCTTAAAGGCCCACACTCTTACCCACACTGGTGTCAAAAACTACAAATGCCGAATTTGTCACGCTAAATTCTCCACTAATGGGTAAACCAAACAGCTTTAACGTGCATATAATGAAATAACCAACAATGGAATATTAATTTTTAGGTCATTGAAAAGGCACTTAACTACCCATAGCTCAGCGAGACCTTTCTCTTGTAGTCTTTGCGAAAAAACATTCAAGACTGCCATGGCTCGCAAGAAACACGAAAAAACTCATAGATCAAAGTTAACTATTTCAACTGGTGCTTCATCACTTTCTTGTGGTCAAATAATAATTTGTAATAGTAATATTTGCTACTCTAATTATTGTAGAACCTAATCAAGATGTTGGTCATTACAAAAATTTTGGTGAAATTAGTAGCGGTGATGTGGGTGCGGGAGATCATCTCGGGGATGTTGAGAATTCCAAAGAAACAAATATTGAAAGTGTAGATTTTGAGGTTGGGCAAATTCTTACTCAGGTAAATTAGTTATTGTATGATAATATTTTTTATCCTTCTAAGGAATTTATTCTATTTTTACAGGCTCTGAGTAACGGCTTTGAGGAACATTTTGAGAAAAATGACCAGTTTATTCCCCCATTTCTAGGGGACAATGCTTCAGTATGTTGTTAGTGTTACGTGACTTTATGGACAGTTTAATGAGTATTAATTGAAATTTTTAATGATTGTAGTCGAATCAAATTGATAATAGCTTCCCAATGGATAATTCCACTATAGTTTCCGCTGATATGGAATATATTTTACCGACAATATCAAATCGAGATAAGAGTGACCCTTTGCCAACTAATTCGAAACCAGCAAAGAAAGGTTGGTGTTTTCAACACAACGTAACTCAAAGAAGATTAAAATGGGAATAATTTTTGTCTGATTACAGAAAGACCTTTTGCTTGCGATATTTGCTTTAAAAGGTTCTCTACCACAAAGTTTCTGAGTACGCATAAAAAGAAACAACATTTCACTAAAAATCATGAATGTCAAAGGTGTGCCAAAGCGTTTAAAAGCGGCAAAGCCTTAGAGCGCCATTTACAAAATCACAGCAACATCAGCACATCTTATTCTTGTCCAAAATGTGGAGAAGCATTTGGAAATAAATTTCATTATTATCAACATTTGAAAGGACATATCAGGGGAGATGTTTCGGACACATTTGGTAATTCTGCATATTCTTAAGTAGAAATTTACTTGGGGTGTGCGAGTATCAAACTTTTGACTACTGTGTCGAGTTTAAGTTTTCAAAAATGTTCTTATCAAGTTCGAGTTTGACAAACCTAGAGAGTTTACGAATATTTAAATAACTCCTTTGGCAAAAGTGAAGAACAGCCCCCCCCCCCCCCCCCCACCTTTTTCTTTATTTTTAGATGAAAGCCCAATGTGTAAGGAGTATGATGGTATTTTTTGTGAGCCCTAATTGGTGGAGAGTTGTGACGTAATATTTTTGAAACTCCATAAGAAGAATGGAAGCTCGGCGAGTTTTTACATTTTTGATCGAGTTTTTATCGAGTTTAACCTCTGACAAATTTTAAACTCGAAAGTTTGGCGAGTTTTGAGCCGAGTACTCTAATCTGAACTTGATTCCAGTACTCGAACTTGAACTCGATTTCAGTGCTCGTACACCTCTAAAATGTACGCAAAAATTTTGTGTTTTGTTTTGTTTAAAGACAAGGAAAAACTGTTGTCAGTGCAAACTGATGAAATTGAAAAACTAACTCCCCTAGAAAGTCCTGCAGAATTACTACCTGCATTGGACGGGAAAGATCAGATTGATGACGGTAATTAATTCTCTCCTGGTACGTTTTCTTTTCGCTAAATAATTTTTATTTTTAAACTGAAGAATTACAACTCCCAGTACTGCCAAAATTTCCTCACCAATGTGATCATTGCCAGAAAGCTTTTAAGAAACAGTCAGATCTTGTGAGGCACATCAGAACGCATACAGGTTTTAATTTTAAACTTAAATTAAAATAAGTTCATCTTAAAATGTTTTACTCTTTCTTTCTTAGGGGAAAAACCCTTTCCTTGTTACTTTTGCAACAAGAGGTTTTCATTGAAATCATCTCTTAACTGCCATTTAAAATCACAGAGTTGTCAAAAACATTTTGCATTGCACTCCTCTACATCACCCAATGGTAATTTGCACCTTTAAGCCTGAACCAACTTAACAATGACATAAATTTTTATTTGGGATAAAATCCAGTACGAAATGTTCGAATGAATAAGCATATTGAAGAAGATTCCAACGATGGGAGACAAACTGCGGAAGGGGAATTATTAGACAGCATGTTGAGGGAGATTCGCATGCGACCTCGAAATGTCAAGCTCAATCACCAATGCGATATATGCACCAAACGATTTCAAAATAAAACCATAATGGAAAGGTATGTCAATGGCGCTTTAGTACGAAATAGCTACCTTATTTACTGTAATTTCGGGAGATGCCAACAGAGTGTAAGCCGTACAACCCCAAAATATTCGCGAGATAAACTCAATGGAAAGCCGAAAAGAGGGCTCCACATCGCACTCACTCAAAATTTACCACATGTAAAATATAAATATTAATTTCTCACACAGTATTTTTTCTTCGGAAAAGCATTTGAAAAAACTGTAGGAGCTTGTGAAGGTACATGTTTCAAGCAAATAATATTATCAGAATAGGATGTTGAATACTTATCTCTAGGAGATATATTATATACTTATGGTACTGCACTATACAAGGCATACAGACCTGATACTCACACAGTAAATTTTAGTGAGTTAGGTAACTCAAATTTCCTAATTAGTAACCAAAATGTGGGTTAAATTAATTAGGAAAACCCAACTTTTTAATGAGTAAAATTATACTGTTTTATAGCAGTTGTAATATGTTATCGCACGTTGTAAACACTCAAAGAGGTAAAAAAGACTAACGTTTGGGGAAACTAAAATATATTTATTTATTAAATGAAACCGATACGCGGTACTTCGGCCAATAGGCCTTCAAGACGAAGTTAAGAGTTAAGACTAACCAATGGAATGTTTTAAAAATAAAAACATGCTAGGTTTATTTTTGTGTTGGGTGCTTGTTTTTGCATTTTTCAAGTAGCGTTTTTTTTTAAACATTCCATTAATTAGTCTTAACTTGTAACTTCGCCTTGAAGGCCTATCGGCTGAAGTACAGCGTGTCGGTTTAATTTAATAAATAAATATATTTTATTTTCCCCAAACGTTGGTCTTTTTTACCTATTCAACCATGTTCAATGTTATCTTTAGACCAACAGTGGTTCTGGTTTTCTTGAATTATCACACGTTGTGACTAGTTAGTAGTTACGTATAGAAATAATAACTAAATAACCATAGGAAATTATACAACTTTTTTTTTTCTAAAAAGGTAAAATTAGACTAATTTATTTTTTCTAAATTTGAATCAGTTTGCTCTAATTTTGGCTAAAGGTATAGGAAAAACTTAAAATTAAAAAAAAGTGTTAAATAGTAACTGAGAAAAGTGGCTCCGTATCAGTATTGTGTATCTACCCGAAATTATAGTGAACATATTTGTCCTAAAGTTATACCTATATCTTTGGAATTTTTAAGGCACAAACGCATACACACAGGAGAGAAACCATTTCAGTGTAATTTGTGTAACAAGGCATTTACTCAGAAGATCACACTCCAAATTCATCTCAAGAAACACACGGGTGAAAAACCCTACATTTGCGAACATTGTGAAATGGCTTTTAGTCAGAAAGGAAACTTGCGAACTCACCAAAAACGCATTCATTCCTTCAGGTAGTAGCAATTAACATAGAGGTTAAATAGAATCCCAAATATAAAAGCAATTTATCAAAAGACTGCATCTGTTTTGAATGAATTGCATTTTACTTTTGGGACTTGCCACTTGTATATAACTTTTATTTAATGATAGTTTTGTTTTGAAAATGCAAACTTTTATTTATTTACACCTTGTTCAAGAAGATGTTAGATTTTTGGTAGATCAGTTACATGATTGACTATTATAAATTTTATGTATACACAATCCCTTCCAAACGAAAGTTTTACCAATAAAACAAAGCTTATGTATTTATATAATAAATATTAATGTTGGTGTTTAATTTCTTTCACTTTTCCAAAATAAAGTGTAGGTTGCCCAAAAATTTTATAAAGTTCTTTTACGAAACTCAAGTGTTATAATTCCCAATTAACTGTTTTTATAAAATTGTGTGCTTGTTCCTTTAAAGGGAATATAACCTCAGGTGTTTGGTGTGGAACACTAACCTCAGCAGCTCTAGCCGCTCTTGCCTTTAAAAATGTTTGGCGCCACTGTACAGGCATATTTGAAAAATTGAAGGGGTTTTCCATAAAGATTGTTTTGCAGGTTATATTCCCTAACTTTCATGAAATAAACATAGCAGTGTGAATAATTTAAACAGATAAAAGATGTTATTAAAAGTTCGCATTTTTTAAGTTTGTAATGGGTTCTAGAAGGGTTTTTTCAAAATTGTAGAATAATTCATGGAAGTGGAATTTTATATACAACTAAAGTCATTTATCAAAGTAAATACAAATTCCATTTTCTTCCTTTAACGCTGTACAATGTGTATTCACTTGTTTATGGGGTTGTTCCTGCTTTTGGTCACAAGCGGTTACTGCTTGATTTAAAAGTTTTTCATTTTCAGCTAAAGGTTGAACAAAGACCTCTGCTTCCGAATTCGGCTGGGTTGGTGCAATTAAATTATTTATACCTTCAACTTCATATTCACCACTAGGCAAAGTCGCCATTTGCATAACTTCAGCACCTAAGGTCGCCTTCATGGCTGATAACAAAGTTTCGCTAGTTAATGTAATATTATTTGTAGTCAAAGTAGTATCTGCGTGCACAACCATCTTCCGCTTTTCCGTTACTTCTTCGTCACTGTCAATTATAATTACATTAATGGGCTTCTCTATCTTGTGTTCAGCTGGCAATTTTTGTGGCTTAATTTGCCCATTAATACGGGTAGAAGTAATTGTACAAGAACCAACCATCTTGGTATCTTGCAGAGTCGGGAGTGCTTTAGGTGTTGGTGTTTTACGTTTTCTAGACGCTGGAATTTTCATTTTTGGAGGAATAGATTGGTTATTATTCAGGGTGAAAATAATTTGATTTGAACCAAACAGTAATGGTTGGGAATTTCTAGGATAAATTTTATTTTGCTCAGGGATAGGCCCTTTGGGTCTTAATGGAACAAATTTAGTGGTATTTGCATCTTTAATAGTCTGATTTGGGTTACTGAAACGTGTCTCATCTAACCTAAATTTTGGGTTTGGAATTAAAAGCGAATGTGCAACGTTTGCATTCTTAGCAGGTAGGCCAACCAAAATTGAAGGACCTGGTACGCAATTTGGTAATAAAACCAGGTTAGGCTGAGAAGAACCTGGTATGGTTGTAGTTGTAAAAATGTGCGGTGGCTCTATGAAAACTAATCCATTTTCATTAGCTATCGTTAGTGGCTTCTCATTTGATGGTTTTGGCAAGATTTTAAACTCTTTAGGGGTGTTAGTTTGGCCTGGGGGGCAATATAAGAAAGTAATAATATCCTCGTCCCTGTCATCATCAGCTATTTCTTGACTATGGGATTTGGCCATATGTAGTTTAAATTCTGCAGTTTCATTTGTGGAGTAGTTGCAAAATAAACAAGGATACATTTTAAGGCCATTGTGTTTTTTAGTTTTGGTGATATGCTTTTTAATATTTTCTGCTGTGTTGCATGTATAGTTGCAGTAGGGGCAACTGTAACTTTTGACTCCAGAATGTATCCTACTGTGACGCATTAGATTCGACAAACTGGCTGTGAGATAGGGACAAACATCACAATGATAGGGTTTTTCCCCACTGTGCGTCCTCTGGTGACGGTTCAGAAGACTTCTTGATTTGGAGGAGTAAGCGCAAACTTCACACAGAAATTCTTTCTCAATGTGTGATTTTGAATGCCATTGCATTTCCTCAGATGTCCAAAATGACAGGTCACACCCTTCGTGTTGACATTCGTACTTTTTCTTGTTGACATGTCTCTTAGTATGCAGCACTAACACATTTAAATTTGAAAAATTAGCCCCACAAACATCACATATGTAGACTCTTCTGTTTTTAGTGTGGGTTAATTTGTGCCGGTCAAGTATGGTTTTTTTCGATGTTTGAAATGGGCAGTTTTTGCAGTTCCAAATGGTGTCTGGATTGGGATGTAGATTTTCATGAACATTTTTAGCTGATTTTTGAGTAAATCCTTTATGGCACACGCGACATACGTAAGGTTTCTCACCCGTATGGGTGTAGATGTGACTTTCCAATGTCAGCAATTGAGTAAATTCTTTGGAACAAAATGGGCAGAGATAAATATTGAGCGGTTTTCCATTCTCTTCATTCTTCGTGTCTCGAATAGGACCATCGTGTTGAATAGAGTGTAAACACATAAACCCTTTAGATTTGGTTGTGAATGAACACCTATCACATTGAAAAGTTTCATCTGTGTTGGATGGAGGGTTGTATTCGTCTTTTAAAACGTGCTTTGTTAGGTTTGTTTGATGCATTTTCGATTGATAGTGGATTTGCAATTCGTCATCCGAGACAAATAAACGATTACATTTATCGCAATTTAAAGTTTGCTCAGAGTGCTTTGATTTGAAATGCTGTTTGAGCTCTGCGAGGGTTTTAAAAAACTGGTTGCAAGAAAAACAAATGTTTCTACAATTTTTGCTTTTCTTAATTTTGGTTTCAATTGTGTTCTTTTTAATGCACGATTCTTCTCTGTTACTACCCTGGTGTGCCTTGCAAATGTGGCATTTCAAAATCGAGTTGGATTTACAGCTAAAATCGCAATGTGGGCAATGGAAAACGGTCTTCTTTGATGGAATGATACGTAAACTCTCGTCATTCATCAGGGTGCATTTTCCATTACAATATTTGCAGTAAAATCTGTTGGTTTTTTCAATAACCATAACTGGATGGTAATCACTTGCATTTAAGGTTGAATCACGAGAGTGATCTTCCATTAACAGATGTTCTAGCATATCCTTATTGTCAAAGGTTTCAAATTTGCAAGTCAAACAATAAAGGCTATGGCGAAGGTGGGTAGCCTTCTTAAGGTGATCTTCAGACTCTAAATGAGTTATTAAATCACTCTTTTCAACGCAGAAAAAATGGCAAATGCAACATTGGAAAGGAAAAACTTTCGTTGATTTGTATTCGTGCGCCAATACTTCCTTGTTCCATAGCCCCATGTCCGAGCTTTTTCTTTTATGGTCTTCGCTGAATAAATGTACCAACAAGTCTTTTTCATTAAGTAGATCCAAACTGCATAGATCACAGAAAGAATCACTGTTAGTTTTATCCGATTTCTTCTTTTCTTTTTCCGACTCCACAACCACTTCTATAGTTTGTGGCTCTTCGACGTTGCAAAAATGATCGACCAATTTTTCATTATGTGGTTCTTTATCTTCAAAATTCACATCATTCAACTTTGCGCACTTAGAAACCGTTTCAAGTGCGGGGCGCAAAGATGTTTGGCCATTGTTCAACTCGGGTGTCATAGATTCATTGTTTAACTCCGTTGTTAAAGATGTTGGTTCACTATTCAGCTCGGAAGTTAATGAGGTATATCTGGAAGGTACAAACGGGTTGGGACTAGGTGATAACAACATTAAGGAATTGGATGGGCCCCATTTTCCTCCTGTGTGACTCTGAGGTGGGTAAAAGCCATTTTCAGTTTCCGTATAATTGTCAGAATCATATTCAAAGGTCATGGGAAATAGGTCTGTTGAAAGTTTTTTGGAAGACACATTGTAACTATCAGATACGTTACATTTGAGTTCTAATGAGGAGAAGAAATCAGAGGCGTTATGAAGATCCACATCGTTATTACACGCGTAACTTATATCATTCTGGGTGTCACAAGTCGTTTGCTGGGTACTATCATGCAAAGTTTTTTTGGCTTTTTGACAGTTTTGCTGCCGGTGAGCGATATAATTTTCAAGCCCCGATATTGCCGTTTTACAACGAAGGCAATAATGAACATCATCGTCTACGACGTCTTCTCTTAACATTTCTGTAAATTAATTTTAAGAATCACCACCACGTATAAAAACGTTCGACCTTTCACCGTGTTTTGAACGCGTCACTAATACAGAGTCACCTATCGGGAAATTATTTCTAATGCACATTATAATTTGCGCCATTTATATTTTACAACCGGCTACGAACGTTTGTTATTTTTATTTTAAGGCTATCCAAAAATTCAATCGAATTTTAAGGTTTATGAATAAAAACTACCGTATTGATTATAAGATAGCGGTATTTTCGTAATTATGGGACGAGACGTCGAATCAAAGGTAACGTAACAATATTAAAATTATATTGGGTTCGTAATTTTTTTAAACCTCGTCATTAAGCGGGGTAAGTTTGGACAGTCGTTGAGAGATGGCGCTAGCATCCCGTCCGTCGCCAATTTTCTCTTCGCCAAAATCCCTCCCATGATCCCGAGCGCGCGACGGCTTGTCTATCTTCCTGACGTCACCACTCCCTTTCTATTCCACAGTGCACTGAATGGATGGTCAGCTGCGGGAAGCGGTCCGCGATCTTCTCCGGTTTCGGAACGCGTTTTAGGCGTGAAAGGCTGCCGCCCCTTCTCGGAGTAGACGTGTGGGACCTTACAGCATGCCTAGGCGAAAGCAGGACAAGCCGAAAAAGATGAAATGTAAGTCCATTTTCCATTACGACGGCATTTTTTCGCTTATTTTTAATGGGAAAAATTCAACGGAAACCGCTACCGTTATTACCCGTTGCATCGATATTTTGACGCGGAAGAACGCGGGAATTTCGGTCGACAGACGACGGCGAACGATCGTCTGCAGCGACCTAGGCTTAATGGAATCGCGGCGAACTCGGAAAAGGGGAAGCTTTCCACGGTTTTCCTCTCGCTTCGCTTAGGCCTACTTTTCAAGATGACAGAAATCTGTCCGTCACTCAGTTGGCGCTTTCGGGCCGGCCTCAGCTTTTTGCGTCGGGCCGCGGGGACGCCGCTTCTCGCCATTGCTCGTAAAATGTCTCCGCAGACGTTTTCTTCGATTTTAATTCCCGCTCTTTGCCTCCGACAAATTTTGTCTTGTCGCGCGAATTTCATTAGTCGTTACGCTTCGTAATAACAATGCTCCGGATTGTACGATTTAAGGTTTTCGCCTCTATAATTAGAAAGAGATAAAAAATTGGTCGCGAACCGAATGATGATCTCGGTCGGATCTCCGCGGGGAGAGTCGTACTACGCTAATCGCCGCGATTCCGCGAGCCAGGTAAAGATAGAATTAGGGACAACGAAGAGTTGGCATCCGTTGTTTATTCATTTCTATCCATCAAAGCGGCTGTCTCCGTCAGTCAAACGTCGACGGAGTTTCGCTCGCCGCTCTATAATCTATCTTACACGGTCAATCCATCAAGAAACTTCGGGGTTATTATACAAATCGCGAATACACGACGCGTGAGTTTTGCCTTACGAACTTCAACGCGTTTCGAACCAAACGGTACCCGCCAAAACAATCATTCTTTCCGCGTCACTTTTTCGACGAACATCCACGTAACTTTTACCGTAGATTTGTAAAGTTAGTATTAAAGTTGTCTTCGCGAATGAAAGCTGTCGAAACTATTTTATAAATAGGGCATTAGCTATAAATTCTTTACCATCTTTGCTATATCATTAGCTGGTTTAAATTCCTTCACATAATTAATTTACCTTTGTTTATAAAATATTTCGATTTGTTTACGGATGTTGCTACGATAAAATCAACTCCACTTATAGGTAAAAATACCAAAATCTTTAGAGGATTGGTAGAAAAAACTTTCTCGTCCAAAGTTAATTTGTATTCTTCGGGCGTTCTACCTTTAAATAATTTTATCCACCTTTATTACTCTCTCCCAAAAAATGTGCTCGAATAATTCAACATTTGAGGTCCCCTTAGACTCTCTACTATGAATTATTTATTCACGTATAAAACCTTCATTATATAGATCGTTAAAAAAATTGTTTCCCCTTTTATATCAAGCCGGTAAAATTATATCCATATTTTTTTCAATTTCTTATAGATGGTTGGTGCGGTTGAAAAAAGTTTAGTTTGATTCCCAAAATTCCGTTTCAAGAAGTGTGGTTTTATCACGTTTTTTTTTCTTCAAATCTAGTTTCGGTGTCTACTGTTAAAAGCGGGGTACCCCTTAATACTAGCAGGCTCTGAGAGGGACAACCCAGGGGTTAAAGATAGGTGTTGGTATCTGAGAAGGGAATTGGACAGGGTGTCACGTGGGGGGGGGGGGGGGCGGAAATGCCGAGTGTCGTTCGGAACCGAAAGGTGATTTAAGACTTGGGAGTAGAAAAATCATAAAAGTTTGGCTTGTCGAGGGGCAAAAAGCTAAACTCGGGGCTTCCCTACTATGCCCCGCTCGCCGTTGTACGCTGTATTACTCCCCTCCCCTGTACGCGGGAGATTCTATATGGTCATAAATTATCCCCGTAGAGAACAATTGTCAATCTAGCCAGATTTTGAACCGCGAATGTTATATTTTTCCCGCCGTCGATATGTCACCTCGAGTTTGGACAGGAGCGCTGAGACTCGGCTCGACGCCGTACCCCGTCGACCGTACCCCGCTTCGCGACCGTGGTCGTAGTGTCAATTTGGGTCCGACTTACACTCTGGTCCGACGTCCGTTTTTTCTCTGACCCGGACTCCCCAGAGCCATTTTTTATCCTTTCTATATCAGTTTCTCTTCTGTCTAGCTCCCAGTTTTATAAGACACTTTTTTTTATTATTTCTCAGCGTTGGGTTTAGATTGAGCGTCGGGTCCGGTTTTTGTATATATTGAAGGGAAAAATTCTTCGATATTTATTACTACGGGCTGGGATCGAGTTTTTGACACCAAGAATTGACCGACATTTTCTCAAATAGACCTGGCTTAATCTCTCGGAAGATATATATGACTTACCGGGACTCCCCTTCCCGTTTCGTCCAATACTTTGTCCCAAAATTCGCTTTTATTCCCGATGTTATTTTGCTTACCTAAATGTAAAGCATTGTAGTCTCTCTCGCTTACCGATGTCAGTTTTTCACGAAATTACGCGAGTTAAAATTCCTTTTATAATTTTATAATTTTTAATCGTACTCTTGGGAAAAATATTAAGTTTTAAGACTTGTAAAGGCGTCGATAAATACTAGTTTTTAGAATCTGTAGGAATCGTACCATAATCTATCTATTCAGTTAATTTTTAATCGTACTCTTGCGAAAAATATTAAGTTTTAAGACTTGTAAAGGCGTCGATAAATACTAGTTTTTAGAATCTGTAGGAATCATACCATAATCTATCTATTCAGTTAATTTTTAATCGTACTGTTCGGAGAAATATTAAGTTTTAAGGCGTCTAAAGGCGTCGATAAATACTAGTTTTTAGAATCTGTAGAAATTATACCATAATCTATCTATTCAGTTAATTTTTAATCGTACTATTGGGAAAAATATTAAGTTTTAAGACTTGTAAAGGCGTCGATAAATACTAGTTTTTAGAATCTGTAGGAATCATACCATAATCTATCTATTAAGTTAATTATTAATCGTACTCTTCGGAGAAATATTAAGTTTTAAGGCGTCTAAAGGCGTTGATAAATACTAGTTTTTAGAATCTGTAGAAATTATACCATAATCTATCTATTCAGTTAATTTTTAATCGTACTGTTCGGAGAAATATTAAGTTTTAAGGCGTCTAAAGGCGTCGATAAATACTAGTTTTTAGAATCTGTAGAAATTATACCATAATCTATCTATTCAGTTAATTTTTAATCGTACTGTTCGGAGAAATATTAAGTTTTAAGGCGTCTAAAGGCGTCGATAAATACTAGTTTTTAGAATCTGTTGGAATCCAACCATAATCTATCTATTAAGTTAATTATTAATCGTACTCTTCGGAGAAATATTAAGTTTTAAGGCGTCTAAAGGCGTCGATAAATACTAGTTTTTAGAATCTGTAGAAATTATACCATAATCTATCTATTCAGTTAATTTTTAATCGTACTGTTCGGAGAAATATTAAGTTTTAAGGCTTGTAAAGGCGTCGATAAATACTAGTTTTTAGAATCTGTTGGAATCATACCATAATCTATCTATTAAGTTAATTATTAATCGTGCTCTTGGGAAAAATATTAAGTTTTAAGGCTTCTAAAGGCGTCGATAAATACTAGTTTTTAGAATCTGTAGAAATTATACCATAATCTATCTATTCAGTTAATTTTTAATCGTACTTGGGAAAAAATATTAAGTTTTAAGACTTGTAAAGGCGTCGATAAATACTAGTTTTTAGAATCTGTTGGAATCATACCATAATCTATCTATTAAGTTAATTATTAATCGTGCTCTTGGGAAAAATATTAAGTTTTAAGGCTTCTAAAGGCGTCGATAAATACTAGTTTTTAGAATCTGTAGAAATTATACCATAATCTATCTATTCAGTTAATTTTTAATAGTACTCTTGGGAAAAATATTAAGTTTTAAGGCTTTTAAAGGCGTCGATAAAGAAAATAATCGATTTAAATTACCTTTTAAACCTATGTGTATTTATTAAAATGTAAGAAAATCATTCCTGTAGCAATTCCCATTTTGGGCAAACTAAATTTCAGTTATAATTAAATGTACCAATGCACTCAAAATCATTTAAAAATTTTCAGACAAATAAAAATAATTTTTAAAAATCTATAAAATAAAACACTAATCTGATTTAAATAGACGGTTTTTTTTTCGATTTTAAAAATAGATATAAAAATATTTGAACACTGACCGTCTGTAGAGTCTTTTATGAACAAATTCGTGATAATCGTATCGCTACAGGGTCTTCTATGTGTTACTCATTCCATGAAAATTTAACATAAAATAACTCTTGATTTATAGGGGCTTTTGGAAGGCCAGTTTGATGATTTACCGCGCGCACTTTCTAAAGAAAAAGAAAGGTCGTGAAATTTTTGGGGGGATGTTTGTTATCGAACCCGCTCGTTCTGCTCTACGCGTGTAATCTTTAAGCACCATCTTTTTTTCGAGAAAATAATCATCCTTCCACTCTTTTTAATTTTAAATGCGGGGAAATGAATACGAATTAAAGTGATGCAATGCTCTGTTTTCAATCAAACAAAAGACAGGTGTTTCCCTCCATTTCGCCCAAAAACGTTCTCCCAATTATCATTTCGCCCATAACGAGTTAAATATGACTGAAATTAATTTTTTATTTTGTCTATATTGAATATTCTTGGTTTATCTAAAATAATGATTCGAATAACAATTAGATAAGGTAATTAAAACCTAACCTATATCATACCCTTCATTTTATACTTTAAAAAATATCCCCTCCCCTCGGAAATATTAAAATTCATTTTATCTCTTTTTGGGAGGCCTTTTTTGTTTGTTTTGGGAGAAAAGATCATTGGAGTAAATTATTTTGGGTGAAATGAGAACATACTGTTTCCACGCCTATACAAATACTTGACAAACCTTCAATTTGCTCTTTTCACTCCTAAAGTGAAGGAATATCTGAATAACTTGTTAATGTCGCATGTCATTATTTACCGGAATTCGAAGCGAAATCTGTTGCAATTCGTGTTAAGCTAAAATTTAATTAAAAATGTATTCTTTAACGTGGCGCTATCTGTCGTGTAAAAGCGGAACTAAACGTACGGCAGCCATTGATGATGCATTGATAATAAGGGTTGCCAGAGTACCTGAGAAAGTCAGGGTATTTTGAAAGGGGCCTAAAAGTCAGGGTATTTGAAAATGAATCTAATAGTCAGGGATCTTGGAAATGACTCTAAAAGTCAGGGAACTTGGAAATGACTCTAAAAGTCAGGGAACTTGGAAATGAATCTAATAGTCAGGGATCTTGGAAATGACTCTAAAAGTCAGGGATCTTGGAAATGACTCTAAAAGTCAGGGATCTTGGAAATGAATCTAAAAATCATGGAATTTGGAAATGAATCTAATAGTCAGGGATCTTGGAAATGAATCTAAAAATCATGGAATTTGGAAATGAATCTAATAGTCAGGGATCTTGGAAATGAATCTAATAGTCAGGGAATTTGGAAATGAATCTAAAAGTCAGGGATCTTGGAAATGAATCTAATAGTCAGGGATCTTGGAAATGAATCTAATAGTCAGGGAATTTGGAAATGAATCTAAAAGTCAGGGATCTTGGAAATGAATCTAATAGTCAGGGATCTTGGAAATGAATCTAATAGTCAGGGAATTTGGAAATGAATCTAAAAGTCAGGGATCTTGGAAATGAATCTAATAGTCAGGGATCTTGGAAATGAATCTAATAGTCAGGGATCTTGGAAATGAATCTAATAGTCAGGGATCTTGGAAATGAATCTAATAGTCAGGGATCTTGGAAATGAATCTAATAGTCAGGGAATTTGGAAATGAATCTAATAGTCAGGGATCTTGGAAATGAATCTAATAGTCAGGGAATTTGGAAATGAATCTAATAGTCAGGGATCTTGGAAATGAATCTAATAGTCAGGGATCTTGGAAATGAATCTAATAGTCAGGGAATTTGGAAATGAATCTAATAGTCAGGGATCTTGGAAATGAATCTAATAGTCAGGGATCTTGGAAATGAATCTAAAAGTCAGGGATCTTGGAAATGAATCTAATAGTCAGGGATCTTGGAAATGAATCTAATAGTCAGGGAATTTGGAAATGAATCTAAAAGTCAGGGATCTTGGAAATGAATCTAATAGTCAGGGATCTTGGAAATGAATCTAATAGTCAGGGATCTTGGAAATGAATCTAATAGTCAGGGAATTTGGAAATGAATCTAATAGTCAGGGATCTTGGAAATGAATCTAATAGTCAGGGATCTTGGAAATGAATCTAATAGTCAGGGAATTTGGAAATGAATCTAATAGTCAGGGATCTTGGAAATGAATCTAATAGTCAGGGATCTTGGAAATGAATCTAATAGTCAGGGATCTTGGAAATGAATCTAATAGTCAGGGATCTTGGAAATGAATCTAATAGTCAGGGATCTTGGAAATGAATCTAATAGTCAGGGATCTTGGAAATGAATCTAATAGTCAGGGAATTTGGAAATGAATCTAATAGTCAGGGATCTTGGAAATGAATCTAATAGTCAGGGATCTTGGAAATGAATCTAATAGTCAGGGAATTTGGAAATGAATCTAAAAGTCAGGGAATCTTAAGAAATAGTACAAAAGTCGGGGAATTTATTTTGGTTTTGAAAATGGAAAACGCTTACATAAGTTAAATATTTTAAAATTTTGGCCTCAAAAAGTGAGGGAAATTCTCTAGAAATGTTCATTGAAAACCTGATAAACACAGGGAATTTTATTCTAAAAAACTAGAAACCCTGAAAATGTAAATATTAAAAAATAAACATCAGTATGTTAGTATCCTTTTAAACCAACGAACCAGCGTAACCTCATATGTTCTTGAGTATACAATATAGAAGGCTAGACCAATCCACTATGCGGTACAGGTCCAGGGCGCCCAGAGGGCCTATGATTCGTATTAAATCCTATATTTTCAAAAATGTCCTATAATACCCTATATTTAAAGCAAAATAACCAAAAAGCCCTATAAAATCCTATAATTTGGATATTTTGCCCATTTCAAATCTCGCCAGTCAAACATTTTCGGTTACCATGGCAAATTGAATTGGTAGTGTAACATCTCCTTTTGGGAAATTAGATATTCATTGAACTAAATCGGCAATAAACACTTCGGGTACTCTAATTGTTAGTGAAATTGCTAGATTTAGCTATAGGATAAATTCCTATATAATGTCTATACTTGAGTTAGCTACTAGTATATTTTTGTGATAAATGGTTAAATAGTTTCTATTTTTTAAGTGAAAATCAAAGATTTATTTCACTAAATTTAAATTTTATTTTATATGCATAAAGTAAGTAAATGAAATAGGATTTTATAGGACTATATATGCTATAATTTTGAAACAAATTAGTAATATAAAGTCCTATATTTTTAGAAATATAATCCTATTTTTCCTATAAAGGAATTGAAGATTTGGGTAGGGGCCCTGCAAGTCCTAAATGAAGAAAAATCTTAGGTCAAATAAATCAAGCGTTCGCTTATTTATATTAACATTTTTCTCCCAACATCCTTTCGCGAGTTTTAAATTGAAATAAGCACCTTTTGGCTCGTTTCGAACAAAAGAACATTGAATAGTTCTCAGGCGCGTAGAAAAAATGTTTCGTTCAATTTTTAACTCGGCGTGAATATAATAAACTCGAGCCCGATTTCATAAATCAACCAAGAAAGTTCTCTTGGCTTCTACGAACGTTTCATGACATGGCTGTTTAGTATTCTTAGGTAATTTTTCACGTATAGGGGTGTTAATTATAATGATTCATTATATTGTGTTGCCTCCCCCCCTCAGACCCGCGATACCTGTCCCAAGCTGCAAGATTTTCTCGTTATATAATAAGTCTTGTTCGACGCGCGGATCAACATTTACTAGTTATTCCATTGAAGTGTCCGCCGTATTTTTATGCATTTTTATTTTATCCTTATCTCTCCAGCAAAGCGTGTATTTTTACTTTTGGGAATTTCACGTTCTGGAACTATAAATAATAAATCTTATCCTCCGATAGATGGCGGCGGTTATTAGTTGGAGCTTGTTTTTTTGTTTATATTGATGCTGTTGAATATTATCAGTTTAGAAAACCAAATTGAAAATTTAAATTCATTTTATTTATGTTATAATTTAATTTCTTGTTATAATTGTTCTAACATCTTAATGTTATTTCTTGTTATAATAGTTCTAACATCTTAATGTTATTTCTTGTTATAATTGTTCTAACATCTTAATGTTATTTCTTGTTATAATTGTTCTAACATCTTAATTTTATTTATTGTTATAATTGTTCTAACATCTTAATGTTATTTTTATTATAATAATTGTTCTAATAAATATGCTAATTTTATTATAAAAATTGTTTTAATAAATATGCTAATTTTATTATAAAAATTGTTTTAATAAATATGCTATTTTTATTATTATAATTGTTCTAATAAATATGCTATTTTTCTAATATCCTAATGTTATTTTTAATATAATAATTGTTCTAACAATAATGCTATTAGTATTATAATAATTGTTTTAACAATAATGCTATTAGTATTATAATAATTGTTTTAACAATAATGCTATTAGTATTATAATAATTGTTTTAACAATAATGCTATTAGTATTATAATAATTGTTTTAACAATAATGCTATTAGTATTATAATAATTGTTTTAACAATAATGCTATTAGTATTTTAATAATTGTTTTAACAATAATGCTATTAGTATTTTAATATTTGTTTTAACAATAATGCTATTAGTATTTTAATATTTGTTTTAACAATAATGCTATTAGTATTTTAATATTTGTTTTAACAATAATGCTATTAGTATTTTAATATTTGTTTTAACAATAATGCTATTAGTATTTTAATAATTGTTCTAACAATAATGTTATTAGTGTTATAATAATTGTTCTAACAATAATGTTATTAGTGTTATAATAATTGTTCTAACAATAATGTTATTAGTGTTATAATAATTGTTCTAACAATAATGTTATTAGTGTTATAATAATTGTTCTAACAATAATGTTATTAGTGTTATAATAATTGTTCTAACAATTATGTTATTAGTGTTATAATAATTGTTAACCTATCAACAAATGAATTAAGTATAGATTATTATAAAAGGCCGATACCCATAAAACAATTTACATTTGTTTCATCATATATGATAGTAATAATTTTAATTTCTGTTAACCATCTGCTGTTAAATTTATTTAGAGGTCGGGGACGGTTAATCATTATCCATGATTAAATTGATTTTTTCGGGGGGGAAAAGTAAACAAAGAAATTTACCGGTTAATATTTCGGAAAATGATTAAAAAACATGTATTATTCGTAAAATTTGAGCTTTTTATCGAAAAAAACATCGTTTTTCTGATTAATTTTACAAATTTATCAAAAAATCGTATAATACAGAAATATAAATTACTTGATCAAAATGTTTTACGAATAATTTTGAGAGCTTTATCTATTGAATAAAAGTTAACCATCCCCGACCTCTAAATTTATTTATACAGTATCATAAAATGCAGATTTTAATTAATTGTTTATGTTTAACCTCTTAACAAATTGGTTAAATATAGATTGTTTTATTGGTATCGAAATTTTAAGATTTAAATTGGTTTTATCATATATAACAATAATTTTAATTTCTATTAATCTTCTAAACTTGGCTATAATATGTATTGTACATCAGTTGTTAATTGTTTATTTTTAACCTCTTAACAAATTGGATAAATATAGATTTTTTTAATAGTATCAGCATTTTAAAATAATTTTAAACATTTAACTTTTTCATCGTATATAATAAACCTTTAAACTTTCCTGTAAAATATATTATTGTTTTTACAATAATTATATATTACTTAATTATTTTTGGAGGGGTTAAAACTGTTAGACACAACGTTAATATCCGCATTAATAAGTGTTAACGCAAACGTGGAGAAGATAAATCCGAAAATAAAATATGACCTTTTGACATGGCGGAATTTTGGAAAAGGTGGGTGAATAGAATCCTATATACAGAATAAGCGATTCCAATTACCGCTAGAGTTCATCTTCTATCTTTTTTGGGGTAAAAAAAAAAAGATATCTATATAATATTATCCGCGTAAATTTCAACCTATTAAAATTGGTCAGGGTTATTTATCTTTTCAAAAGATGGACGAACTTTACAAGAAAAAATAAGATTTCTCTCTCTCTCTCCCGGCATCGTATAGACATATTTCTTGAAAAATGGATTTTTCCGCCAGGGCCAGCCTAGGGGTTGCGAACCGCCATTTTCTTAGGCCTTACGAAGTCAGGTAAAAATACCCCTCTGAGGGGGGGATTCGGGGGGTGTAAATGCCACGAATTGAAGAGAGGTGGAAGTAAAAAAATTGGCCGCCATTTTGATTAATGATGATTCTTGGACTTCCTCTGGTTGGGTTGACGTGTCCGGGACTACGCTAATTCCAATCGGACGACATCGCTGACCCCAGCGTGAGTCGGCTCGCGTGAGACAAGGACCCCGACGCTAGACATGTTTACTAATCAGTTTTTTTGCCCATTTATGTAGCCCCGAAATAAGGGGGAGGCCCACGTTTTCGCGTTGATCCCTTCAGGACCGGTATATTTAGAAAACTGGCGTAGGATAAAATTGTCCGATTCGCCGTCTTTCCAACTTGATTATCGAGAATTTTACGCGATGACCAAACTCATAATTTTGTTGAAAAGGGTATCGCCTCGATGTCGATAATAACTTGGCTTCGGGGTTTTAATTTATCTAAATTTGAGACGCGTCTGATAATCTGATTGAATGATTGTCTCGTGTCTTGATTTGTTGGGTTCTACTCGAATTGCAGTAGGATTTCTACTGGAAATGCTATTGTTAAGTTAGTAAGAATGCAACTATTGATGGATGATTTTTCTTCAATTTCTTGAATTGGATCTGTTGAATGCAATTGGGATCAAACATTTCTACTTATCGGAATTACGGTAGGATTTCTACTAAGAATGCTACTGTTTAGTTAGTAAGAATACGACTATTGAAGGAGGATTTTTCTTCATAATTTCGCTTCGGGGATCTATAGTCTCAAAATTTAAAAAGCCCAGGGCTGAATCGTATATGTGGCATTTAGAAATAGAACTCTACTCGAGAAATAGCGGGATTTCTACTAGAAATTCTACGGTTAAGTTAGTAAGAATGCTACCATTGAAGGAGGATTTTGTTTAAAGTTTCAGTGAAGTTGTAAATTTTTAAGGGAATAAGTTCCATATATTTAGTTAATTATGTAATTTCACGTTTCTACTACTAGATATTTCTGACGTTAGGGGTAACTGGAGCTAGTTACGTTAAAAACAAGTCAGTATCACGTGTTAGCAGACGTTCTATTCAATTTAGAATATACTTCAATTAAATCTTCCTTAAAACTTTAAAACATATTGATACCATGGTAAATAAATTTATAATAAAATATTTAAAACTTTTTAAAGCTTGCTGTGGCTTTTTAGTAATAAAAAGTTTTATTAAAATTCCACGAGTTCCTTCTTTTAAAATATTTTATTATAAATCGTCCTTTGTGGGTTTCATAATCAAACTAATTAAAAATTATTCTACATATCAAACCACATTTCTGTTGATATTTTAAATGACGTTAATAATTATCATTTTAAACGAGTGCTGTGTTGTTGTTTTTTCGCGGGCCGCGTCTCCGAAATCAATCTCGATTTAATAAAACCATAAAATTAATGAATTCGGTAGCCATGGCGCGGCGTTTTCCATCGCGACCTTAAGTAGATATAGAAAAGCTCCGGGCTAGGAAGCCAAAGAGATTTTCAAAGCAACCACGCGCGACCGAATCTAGCCTCGGAAAAAGTTCGCGCGATAAATATTTAAGACATCGGGCAAACTCCACCCATGTCTGTGTATCATTTTCTTCTAATAAATCGAAACTCGACAGTTAATATCATTGCTAGCACCTGCCTATAGTCATTTACATAACATTTAGTTTTCCGAACTTAATATATTATCAGAAGTAAATGAACCGAAGTTATCAAACCGAGCGTGAAAAATGGAAGGCATTTTCTTTATGGATTTCTCTTAATCGTTTAGTTTATGTCCAGTGCTATCGTGTCACGCGTAAAAAACTACTACGGAATTATGGGTAAATTTAACCAGAGCTCCCAGAGTTCCTATAATTTAAATATGCTCCTATAATTTCCTATTTTCTCAAAATTGTTCCTATAAATTCCTATTTTTTTTTTTAATTTTCTAGGTTTTTCTATAGCTATATCCAGAAATTCCTATAATTTTTAAAATAATGTATTACAAAACAGCCTTAACGTTTGGGAAACACTTGCCTTCTAAGTAGAGCTTAGCTCTGGCTTAGGTCCGGTGTTCCCGAAAACATCAACGGTTGGGCTGGCAGAGTTCCTATCAATTCCCATAGTTTCAATATACTCTTATATTTTCCTATAATTTCAATATACTCCTATAATTTCTTTTTTTTTTCAAAATTGTTCGTATAAATTTCTATTTTTAGCTAAAATGTTCCTATAAATTCCCTATTTTTTTGGCTAAAGATGTTCCTATAAATTCCTATATTTTCTATGAAATTTTCTATAATTCCTATAATATTTTTTAAAAAATCGTTGGGAGCCCTGTAATACATTAGCTGACTCGGCTAGTTTTAATAATAGAATACGTAAGAAATTGTGGATGGCCTAACCAAATACGATTTACTACATTTTGGTCAATTTGGAGTAAAGTGGGATACGCGAAACGCAAAATTGCAATTTTAGATTGAGCGCGTAAGGAAACTGATAACTTCGGTTCATTTACTTTCCGAACTTAATATATTATCCACTTCTGATATCACTCCTATTTAACGCCCTAAGTATAAATACTTACACTAAGTGTAAGAATATTCCGTGATTACTTAACCTCCCTGTTTTACTTTCTTCGCGCCGCCAACTGCAATCGACGAGACATTCGGACTTAACAATTTACCGAATATTTTTAATGGGGGTATAATCATTAATTCGAAATCCCCGCCCACCGTGTGTGTAGGGTCTCGTCATTCATGGCGAGCATGCCGTTTGGAAATAGTTGGGATCGGGGGAAAAAATAATAATGTACTGTCCTTCGCGACTGTTAATAAATCTTTGGTCTTCACTTTGAAGCGGACGTGAGCAGTCTGGTCTCGCTGATAATTGTAGGAGGGACGTTCGCTCTCAGTCTCTCGCCATATACATAATTATATTAATGTCTGCCTACCCAGGGGTCAAATTAGGGTCAAATATACTACGCTTTGTTCGTTTTGTACTTTTGCCCACTACAATTTCTTCTGTTTTAGGAGCTATTGAAATCGACCCTATTGCAGTTGGTTTAGTCTCAGGGTTCGTACAGAACCTGGATATCCTGGAAAACCTGGATAAGTCAGGGATCTGTAAAATGGAGGGAAAATGTCAGGGATCTGTAAAATGGAGGGAAAATGTCAGGGATCTGTAAAATGGAGGGAAAATGTCAGGGATCTGGAAAATGGAGGAAAAATGTCAGGGATCTGGAAAATGGAGGGAAAATGTCAGGGATCTGTAAAATGGAGGGAAAATGTCAGGGATAAGTCAGGGATTTAAATAATTTCCTAGAAAGTCAGCGATAAGTCAGGGATTTAAATAATTTCCTAGAAAGTCAGCGATAAGTCAGGGATTTTAGTTAGTCAACCAAACCACACATTAACAAAGAATTTTTGACCTAAAATAATTTAAAAAAAATGTCCAAAAATATTACCAAAAGGTCAGGAATATTGCCAAAAAGTGGTCAGGGATAACCTGGAAAAGTCAGGGATTTTAGATCAGAAATTTTCGTACGAACCCTGAGTCTAATCCCTTTCGACGCAGGGTTGGCACAATTTTGCCAAGGGTGAAAAAAACTAGCTTTTTCCGCGGTTTTTTTCACTTATTGTTTTCCTGTTAAAAACCGTGTGGAAATCGTACTTCCATGGTTTTTTTCACCCTTAGTGGCAAAATTCAATAAAAAATAAATAATAAAAGTGATATTCTTCTATTCTATTCACTCTTCTTCTGCCTTTTTTCATATCTCCTATTTGCAATGACCAAATTTGTAACTTAATAGATATATCAATGATTAATTTAGCCTGAAAAGAGTTTTTACCTGTTTTTTTCCACATGTCCCGACAAAACCTGTTTTTTATTTTTTATATTATTTTAATTTTTTATTTAATAAATCGAAAATGAAAACAAAACAAAATAAGTTTATAATAAATCCGTAGAAATGCTATGTCTTTTATCGGCGAATTTTTAATCAATGTATATTTGACGATTTTAATACATACTGTAACTATGCTATTAAATTGTATATTGTAAAAGTTTTATTTTATTTTTATTAAACTTTCAGAGCCTCCAGAGGTCCTACAATTCCTATAAATTCCTATATTTTCAAAAAATGTTTCTATAACATCCTATATTTTTAGCAAAATCCCCCAAAAGTCCTATAAAATTCTATAATTTTGATATTTTGTCCATTTCAAATCCCGCCACTCAGTGAAATTTCTGGATTTATCTATAGGATAAATTCCTATACAAAGTCATTCTAGTCTATACTTTTGTTATTGTTAACACGGTTAGCTACTAGTATATTTTGTGATAAAATGGTTAAATAGTTTCTATTTTTAAGTGAAAATCAAAGATTTATTTCTCTAAATATAGATTTTGTTTTTAAATGCATAAAGTTAGTAAATTAAATAGCATATATAGTCCTATAAAATCCTAGAATTTTGTAAAAATAGTCCTATAAAGTCCTATATTTTTAGAAAAGTAATCCTATTTTTCCTTTAAAAAAAATTGAAGATTTGATTGCGGGCCCTGAACTTTCCAACTTAAAAATGTACATAAAATATCAAGCTATTGCAATATTATATAATAATTAATTCTACAAATTAAACTACATTTATGTATGGGTGTAGACCACGCTTGTTTTTAAAAAAAAACTTTATATATTTTTATATCTTTGAAAGTCCGAATGCTATTCGTCTTGCATAATAATTTTCTATTTTTTTTCTGGCCGTCCGGAAAGAATGTTTTGGGCCGTCTCTCTCTGATTTCACATATTTTTTCACGGTGTATTAGATACGTGTAGGCTTCCGCTGGGGAATCATTTCTTGGCGCCATCTCGTGATTGATCTGCAAACGAATAACCACGAGATGCACTTTTTACGGGATCCTTTGATTGATTATTTTATTTCGGCTCCGGAGGAAAAGATGAAACCTGCATCCTGATGAAATCGTGCTCCAGGCGGCCCAGAACAAACTTAACCCCCCCTTCCCCCGGGGGTCCATTTCTCAATACCCAAAATTAAAGTTTTCATTTGATATATAACTTTTCAAGAGCAACCGTGTAATTCCTTATAGAATATAATATTTTTTAAAGATGCCAAATTATAGACCTTTTCTTTACGGCGGATTTTATTTCTCGGCGGGAGTTTTTAGGAACGTTTCGAAATTCGACTCTTCATTTGAACTGATGCCTGGATTGCCCAACTTGGATGAAATTCGCGGGCCTACACCTTTTTGCGTGTATTGGGAAATTCGAGACTTAAGTGCTTTTGGGGGTAGTGCTTTCTTGAACGTCTAGATTTTATTTTAAATATCTATTATTATTAATAATTCAGTTACTAATTAACCCTTTTCCGGTTACCATAGCTACTGGATTTTCGTCTACTAAGGCTCTTAATTGAACATTTGTTTTCAAAGTCCATTAATATCTACTCGCGATTGCAGGGTCCCCAGAGGTCCTATAATTCGTATAAAATTCTATATTTTCCAAAATTTGTTATAAAGTTCTATATTTTCCAAAATTTGTTATAAAATTCTATATTTTCCAAAATTTGTTATAAAATTCTATATTTTCCAAAATTTGTTATAAAATTCTATATTTTCCAAAATTTGTTATAAAATTCTATATTTTCCAAAATTTGTTATAAAATTCTATATTTTCCAAAATTTGTTATAAAATTCTATATTTTCCAAAATTTGTTATAAAATTCTATATTTTCCAAAATTTGTTATAAAATTCTATATTTTCCAAAATTTGTTATAAAATTCTATATTTTCCAAAATTTGTTATAAAATTCTATATTTTCCAAAATTTGTTATAAAATTCTATATTTTTAGCAAAATCCCCAAAAAAGTCCTATAAATTTGATATTTTGCCCATTTCATATTCCGCCACTCAGTTCAATTTCTAGATTTAGCTATAGAATAAATTCCTATACAAAGTTATTCTAGTCTATAATTTTGTTCTTTTTAAACATGCTACTATTATATTTTGGTGATAAAATGGTTAAATTAAATTTTTAAGTGAAAATCAAAGATTTATTTCACTAAATAAAGTTTTGGTTTTTAAATGCATAAAGTAAGTAAATGAAATGTCATATTTAGACCTATAAAATCTTATAATTTGGAAAAAAATCCTTTAAAGTCCTATAATTTGGAAATAAATAATCCTATAAAGTCATATATTTTTAGAAGTATAATCCTGTTTTTCCTATAAAAAATGTTAAGATTTGAGTGGGGCCCTTGCAATTGTAACAAGATAAAGTTTGCGTTGATATCAGCGTTGCCAGTCATGATAATTTTAATAGTGTACTATTTACGAGGGTAAGATAATGCTCAATAATATGCAAATTTAGAGATAAAGCTGTTAAAATTGTATAAGTAAATATTAAATTTTTTTGGTATTAATCAAATTTTTTTTCGATAGGCTCAATTGTTATTTATTTATCATATTTAATTTTTTCCTATTTAAACGCCATTATTTCGACAAAAATCAAATTTTCCGAGTATTTTCAAGAGTACGATAATTTTGATCTGACAATTTTCTGGTCTTGGTTCAGAACCTGACAATTTTCTGGTCTTGGTTCAGAACCTGACAATGTTGGTTGATATAGCTCATTTCGAAATGTTCATTATACATCTAAAATCCATTACCGACGATTGTTAACGAAACATGACGCCAAGGTAATTATAGAAAATATTAAAAATCAACTTCATTCCAAATAGAATCGTATACGAAACTAGCCCTTTTGACAGTTGGCAAGCGACGGTTTTCGGGGTGGTAGTTTAGCCGACAACGGCTCTTTTTATAGTCATGTAATATTCCGCTTACCGATGTTAAAAGTTTATTTTTAAGTCCCGAAATATGGCCTCCCTTAAGCAACGCGAACTACGGCAAATAGAACGAGCTTCGAGTCGGCAATTACACGTGTTTCTTTTGGCGAGGGGGGGAAAACTGCTTCATTTGCATAGGAAAACCATTAGAAGACCTCCCCTATAACTAGCGCGCGCGCAACACCGCCACCAGGGCCAACATCTGTCTTTACCCCCCTCCCAGTCTTTTCTAATTCTTAGCCATTCAGTCTGCCCCCCCCCCCCTGCTTCAACTCTCACCCTAGCCAATTCCAAGTAAGAACTAACTCTGTGGAGATAACGAATAATGAAAAGTTCTATGTTTAATAATGGAATTTTATTCACCGATGCTGTTAATGTTTTATCGTGAAAATTAAGGGGATATAGGCTTCTTTTTTGTTTTATGTTTAGAATTAATTTTAATGTAATTATACGTATACGGATATAATTATTTTATAACGCTTTTAAATCTTAAAATAACTTATTTAAAATGTATATTTATTTGATAACTCGTGCCAGTTATGGTATCGAAGAACCATTTTATAAAAACCAATGGATACCTACATTTATTTGAAAGATTACTTGATGACTATCGGGCAGGTTCCTCCCAAAAGAGGGTATTTTTGTTTAAAGGGGAATTGTCACCAAAATTTCCGAGGATTTTTAACAGAATGATAGAAAATATATTAATGATTATGTCCCTGAAATTTTATAGTTATTGGAGAAGTATTTAAAAAGTTACGCTACTTTTACGGCAACCGACATCAAACGGCTCCAAAAATTTCAGAAATCGCGGTTGAACCTACGTGCAGCGCCAAAAGAATGAAGCGGCAAAAATTTGAGAAAGTGCGGCGTGTAAGGCATTTTCAAAACACGATAAACTACAATCTACGAGTATAACTCGGTTGAAAAGCCAAGGAGAATGTCGTAGCAGACGACAGTTCCGACTGAAAAATGATAAAACCGGGGAAGATAATATTTCGTTCACGAGATGGCGCTGCAGGTAGGTTCAACCAAGCGGTTCCTAGATTCTCGAGTCGGGGGGGGGGGGATAAAACTCGAAATTTGGTTGCTAATAATAAATCACATACTGGAATAATTAATATGACATTTTTAGTATAACCATTTTCGGACGTCCTCTAGCCATTTAAATGGTTTTAACCAATTTTAGGGTGGTGACAATTCCCCTTTAAGGTCCCAGCTAAACCACCGTAAAATCTATTTTTATTAAAACGTGGTAAAGCACTGTCGGATTTCAATATTTTTATTTTAATCTCTTCAAGTGTAATTTACTAATGGTCCAGCTTAAAAATTGATAGTGATAACTAAACATTAAGTACTTTTTGTGATCCGTTAAGTATATAATTACAAAGCTGCTCTCTAAACTCGTCGAGTATTTGTTTTTTTCTATCCTCGTTGCTTCAAAGCTCAAAGAGGGGTTTTTACAACTTTTTGGGGCAATAAACGGTACCTACAAAGTTGTGGAAACTGCGGTTCATTTAAATTAAAGGAATATTTTTCAGCGTGGAAAGTTGCTTTATACTCATTTTAAAATTTAATCTCATAATTACTTGAATAAAACACGCTCCTAATCAAGTACTCGATAACCGACTAGTTAAAAATATTACTCGAGGTTTTTTTTAGTTACTCGATTTGAATAAGAGAAAGTTTCCCCTTAATCAAGTACTCGATTACTCAACTCGTCTTCAATTATACTCGACTCGAATACTCGATGAAAAAAATTGATACTCGATAATCGACTCGATTGCCCAAAACCACTAATCGCACAGCCCTACTCTTAGAATGTTTATCTTACAAGGAGACTACCCGAGGTGTTACACACCGATTTTGTTCAAACTCGGGGAATTGGTAGACCTTCATGTACATAGAAAAATCCTAAAGTGATTTTATTCAATGGGCAACGGTTTTGCCATGGCAACGAAAAATGTTTTTGGCAACATAAAATGGAAATTTTCCCATTGAAAATAACATGGGATTGGACCGATTCCAAGGGTCCCCCCTGTGAAATATTTTACAAAATTGAAAAAAAAATGAAAATACCAAAATTATAAAAAAAAATTGTTAAAAATTGACGAAAAAAATCAAAATTGGTCATATTTTGATCATTTTTTAAAATTCTTTTCACAGGGAAATCGGTCAAAATCCCATGTTATTTTGTGTTTTCAAAAACATTTTTCGTTGCCATGGCAAACCCGTTGCCCATTGAATAAAATCCCCTTAGGATTTTTCAAGTTACATGAAGGTCTACCAATCCCCCGAGTTTGAACCAAATCGGTGTGTAACACCTCGGGTCGTCTCCTTGTTAGTTGGTCCATAAAGTCAACTGTATTTGGCTTACCGACGTTTGACACTCGTTTCGTGGTCGATGTAGCCGTGTCGTGGAAAACAAGCTTTATATCAACAACGAATGTGGGTTGTCCCTTCTGAACTCTTGAAAAGGAATGGAGCGTCGTAATCGGTTTTGGATTGGAAGAGCGTTCACTACCACTCGAACGTCTTCCATCTGTTTCGAGATGGGTTCAAGCAAGAGACACAGACGGTGTCGTAAAGGTCGTGACTTAACGTCGTGGGTGGCTCGTATACGTACGGATTACAATTGTATAACTGTTTCTGTAAGTCTGGCAATTTGGGATTAGTTTCTGACAGTTTTTTGATATCCTGTCCATCGATTATTTAAAGTCCTAAGACGGATTCGGACCGTGGTGTTTCTGGTCGTAGACAATGTTTCGCTATTTACTGTGCCCAAAGATCTTTTGAATGCTTGATTGGGTTGCGCATTAAAAATATAACTTGCTTCTTACCAGACCACTCGACGGGTGAATCACCATCTGAAGAAAATTAACAATAATCTAAAAGACACGGTGTATAGTAAAGAAAGATTTTGTAGCAGAGTTAAAACACTTTTAAAACGCGAGTAACACTTACGATAACGGATTTGGGGATCAAATTGTAAATGTTTAAACATCCTTACCACGTTATTTAAAGGCCTAGGTTTTTTTCTGCCTGTCCCCCTTTAAATTAACTTAGTAGAGCACAAATACCCTGGTGGTAGGCCAACCGCTGAACATGTTGGCCTAATTTAAAGGGGGGCAGGCAGAAGAAAACCTAGGCCTTTAAGATATTTCGACACAGATGGCGACAGTGTTTTGACCAAATAAAATTTTTACCCATTAAAATACTTCCACGTTCATACGTCGAAATTTAACTCTAATTTGACAAAAGGATAAAGCGTTCAAATTGTATTTAAATTCAACGACTTAAATCGTGAATTGGGTAGCGAGATTGTAATTAAAAATTGTTCCGGGCGCGTCTCGAGCTAATTTTTCAATAAATCCCGGACCAAAACCTTAATTGACTTTGTAGTTTTTCCTCCCAATAAGTCGCGAACATACTCGAAACTTTTCCTCTTCCGTAGTAGTAGTAGGAAATGCGGTATAAATCTACCTATTAACAGGGGGAAATACCGTTTTTCCTCGTCACAAACGGGAATGGAACCCCTTTAAGCTAATAAACCCTTTCTGGTACAAAAGCGAGGAGAAGGGACCCTGGGAATTTGGGTAATTCCTCCCAATTAATAAGTAACAAGAACCCCCCTTTATAATTCAATTTCGGAGTCCCCAAAAACGCGAACACTACAAAAAGGAAGTCGAAGTTGTCCTTAGAATTTGTTGATATAAAAGCGGTGACCACCTGCGATTTAAGCTATTTTTCTAAGAGAGCCGCGTTAATTGAAAGCTATGGTAATGAGATATCGAGTCTTTTCGCTCTCCCGTTTAGACTATAAACGCTTATCGACAGCTACGGCTAACTCTATCGGAATCAAGCCGGCTCCCCCGGATCCCCTCTTCGCCGCGTTGCCACCGGCTCTCTCGACGGAGCTCGACGCCCGCCGACTTCACCCTCCGCGCGGGCTTCCGTCGACGGTGTCTGTTGTTTCGGCGAAAAGTATCGAGCTTTGGAACGTCGCGCGTGAGGAAGAGAGTTTCGGGTAAGGACTCGTCGCGGGCGCCGGGCTTAGTCGGAATTGAGTGGTAATCCTTCGAACGGGAGAGTAACCCGGATTAAAGGCAATTTTATGCACGCTCCAAGACGCCCCCTTTCATCGTCTCTAGATGGAGCCACGTGTATCGTGACACTTTTACACTCCCACTCTCTCCGTCCTATATACATGTATATATATTCTTCCCATCTCTCTCTTTATATATATGTATACTTTCCAATATATATCGGATAACATATAATGGAATTGGTAGTTCCGTTTTTAGCGCTGGAAACTTCAAAGGGTTTGTTTAATTTTTACTAGTTTACTTGCTAAGCTTATTAGCTGTTATGTCCTATACGGTTGCCGTGGATGTCGCCAAAGATTTTGGTTTGGAGAGGGGTACATATGTCTTATTTCAGGGTTGCCACACATCAGGGAAAAGTCGGGGAGTTTAAAAATGGGCCTAAAAAGTCAGGGAAAGGTCTGGAAATTTTAAGAATTTGTAAAGATTCAGGGAATTCCATTTTATCTGGACATTTTTTTAAGGTAATTTTACTCTAGATCTATGACAAATTCTATGATTATCATTTATTTCCTTGAAAGTTTAGCTAATTTTTTTCAACATTGCAATAACCTTTTAACTGAAGTCCATTTAAATTTATTAACTTCCGATAAAAGTAAAATATAAAATAATATAATAAAAGTCAGGGAAAATGGAATAGTAAGGGAATTTGAATCTAAACATATTGTGGCAACCCTGTACGTGATAAGTATTAATCTAGACAAATACAATGAAACGGAGCAACTTTAGAGGGTCTAAAACGTTTTTAATTAGTATGATGTTTCTGTTAAACTTGATCACGACTCAAAAGTTACTTACGGATGGTATCGAGAAATTTTGTGTTACTTGTGTATTTGTAGAAATCAATTTATTTTTATTAATTATCCCAATTCTTTTGAATTTTTCAAACTTAATCTTTCCCGCGTTTGTGTTCGTTTTATTTTATATTTTACTTTTATCGGAAGTTAATAAATGGAAATGGACTTATATTTCAGTAAAAAGGTTATGGCAATGTTGAGAAAATTAGCCAAACTTTCAAGGAAATAAATGATAGTCATAGAATTCGTCATAGATCTAGAGTTAAATTACCTTCAAGAAGTGTCAAGATAAAGTTGAATTCCCTGACGTTTTACAAATTCTTAAAATTCCTTGACCTTTCCCTGCATTTTTTGGATTACTTTTAAATTCCCCGACTTTTCCCTGATTTCCCTGACGTGTGGCAACCCTGTCGTAAGATATATTTTACCTAGGAGAATTCAAGTGTACCTGGAGAAGAATTTGCGGGGCCACGGGAGAGGCTGCTCAAAGCCTCAAACCTTTGGACATAAAACTACAACGGAGCCATCTAGTGAACTACATGTATGACCACATGTTGAGGTTTTTTTTTCTTCTATTTCTAGTTTGAATTATAGCGGTTAGTTTTTGCCATTTCTGCCCGGTATATAGGAACCGGATAAAAAGTTATATTTTTATGGCACCTAGAATCGCTACGACAGTTGTCGAAGCAACAATATTTCCACATAATTAAATTTAAAACTTAACATTCATTGCAACTTTCTTTGAAATTATATAGTTTTCTGGCAACTTTCTTCGACTTGGCCTAAACTAAAAACCGTTAAAGTTCGAAATACTGTCTAGCAGACGAATTTTTTGGTAACTCCTAGGTTACTCTGAAGCTTTGTAGGTGGCGCTAAAAACGTTCTGTCCAAGTGTTTGACAGCCGTAGACGAACCGCGAGGTATTGGTTGGGGGAATACAAATTTCTTCTCCAGGTACACTTGAATCCTCCTAGATTTTACATACTTCGGATGTACCCCTCTTCAAACCAAAACCATTTGGCGACATCCACGGCAACCTTGGTCGTCGCGGCAGAGGTGGTTTTGGAAAAAGTATTTTTAGCCGTTTTGAAAGTGAACCGCTTGTTCTCCTGTCGAAGGTCACGTGAGGGGGGGGGGGGGTTAGCGAGTCCCCTACTTCTTTGTACCATGCCGTCGCGAGTCCAGGGGTCCTCTTTCACCCTTTAAGTATGTTGTCAGTCCGAATTGAGGGTTGCCAATTATCGTGTTCAAAGAAATTCTCCGTTGTTGTATATTTTTACGAGTTTCAATATTTGATTGTTTGCATGACTGGCGACTTGGTGGCGCCAGGTTTGATATGACTTTAGCCAGTGATTTATTGGAGACTCGACGGCTGACCCTTTGATGATTGGTCTCGAGTCCGTTGATTGGGGTGAAAGTTCGCGCCATCGCGAACCACGTGACCCAGCCACGTTATATGAAGAGAACTAGTAAAAACGCCAGGGAAAAGTCAGGGGATTTTAAGAACTTGTAAAAAGGCCAGTGAATAGTCAGGGAATTTTGAGAGTTACTAAAAACTCCAGGGAAAAGTCAGGGAATTTTGAATTAGTAAAAACTCCAGGGAAAAGTCAGGGAATTTTGAGTTACTAAAAACGCCAGGGAATAGTAAGGGAATTTTGAGAACTAGTAAAAATGTCAGGGAAAAGTCATGGAATTTTGAGAGTTACTAAACACGCGAGGAAATAGTAAGGGAATTTTGAGAACTAGTAAATGTCAGGGAAAAGTCATGGAATTTTGAGAGTTACTAAACACGCGAGGAAATAGTAAGGGAATTTTGAGAACTAGTAAATGTCAGGGAAAAGTCATGGAATTTTGAGAGTTACTAAACACGCGAGGAAATAGTAAGGGAATTTTGAGAACTAGTAAATGTCAGGAAAAGTCATGGAATTTTGAGAGTTACTAAACACGCGAGGAAATAGTAAGGGAATTTTGAGAACTAGTAAATGTCAGGAAAAGTCATGGAATTTTGAGAGTTACTAAACACGCGAGGAAATAGTAAGGGAATTTTGAGAACTAGTAAATGTCAGGGAAAAGTCATGGAATTTTGAGAGTTACTAAACACGCGAGGAAATAGTAAGGGAATTTTGAGAACTAGTAAATGTCAGGAAAAGTCATGGAATTTTGAGAGTTACTAAACACGCGAGGAAATAGTAAGGGAATTTTGAGAACTAGTAAATGTCAGGGAAAAGTCATGGAATTTTGAGAGTTACTAAACACGCGAGGAAATAGTAAGGGAATTTTGAGAACTAGTAAATGTCAGGGAAAAGTCATGGAATTTTGAAAGTTACTAAACACGCGAGGAAATAGTAAGGGAATTTTGAGAACTAGTAAATGTCAGGGAAAAGTCATGGAATTTTGCGAACTAGTAAATGTCAGGGAAATGTCATATAAATGTCATGGAATTTTAAGAACTAGTAAAAATATCAGCGTAAACAAAAAGTAAGCGAATTAAATTTTGGTTGCAAATAGAAATCGTTTAATAAAAAGAAAGGTAAAAATTTGCCCAAGTTAGGCTTAAAATCAGTCGGAGGAAATCTCCGGAAATGGTCGGGGGAAACGTGGAATTTGAATCTGAAAAATATGTGGCAACCCCGAAGTAGGAGAGAGTGGAATAGAAAATTGGATTATTTTCACTCCCATTCGAAAAACCGCCATCAAATTACACGCAGTGTATTCACTCTCCCAGAGAGGGCGCGCGCAAAAAAGGCGAAAAGTCCTATTTTTAACCGACGCTAAAGAAGCGGAGAGGGTAAAATAAAACAAAAAAAACCCGCGGGGTCGGGCTCTCTTCTTGGTACAAAGCGAACCGCGCGGCTGGGGGGAAGGGTGTTGTAGGCGCCGGCGACTCTCTCTGGCAAATCGCCGCTCTCTACTACCGGTGTTTCCCAGATCGGCTGCGGCGAAAACTTAGCACGCTCGGAGCCTCGGCAAAATACACTCATTTGCCCCCTGTTGCCGGCTCCCCCGCCGCACTCTCCCTTTCATTTTGATACGCGCTCCTCTCCGGCAAAGTGGCTAGACTGTGTATCGTGTATGTCTGAACAGGCCGATGATAACGCCAGCCTCGCAAAAGCCAATACTATGTATATACATACACTTAGATAAGAGGGGGTGTTCTAATAAGGTTCCACTCACCCTTTTTTGTACGAGGAAATATCGCAATTGCTACTGGCTTATTGATGACGGTGTCTTTGTCACTTTATTGACAATGTTTTGGAGTTGTTTTATTTACGTTTTTAACTTACGAGGAGTGTACCCGAGGTGTAAATCACCGATTTTGATGAAACTCGGGGGTTATGTAGACCTTGGGGTAACATGAATTTTCACCAAGGGAAAAGTTGCAATGGGCATTAGTTTTGCCATGGCAACCGAAAATGTTTTTGACAACACAAGTCTGTATATTGTCCCATTGAAAATAATAATTGATCAATTTTTACATATTTTGATCAAATTGACCAAAATTCATCAAAATATCTTAAAATTCATTTCATTTGTCAATTTTGATCTATTTTTTTTGGTTTTGAAATTTGAAATTTTTTTGAAATTTTTCACAGGGTCCCTTAGAAATGCTCAGATTCCCATGTTATTTTCAATGAGAAAATATACATACTGTGTTGTCAAAAACATTTTCGGTTGCCAGGGCAAAACAAATGCCCATTGCAATTTTTCCCTTGGTGAAATTTCATGTTACCATAAGGTCTACATACCCACCTAGTTTCAACCAAATCTTTGATTATCACCTCGGGTAGTCTCCTCGTTAGTAAGGGACGTCTTGTTTATACGGCGACTCTTCTCCGAAACTATACGCGCGTTGAATGGCTAATAGGTTTAAACTGGAATCGTTTGTAAATTTTAGCAGAAAATGTTAGTTTGAAGATAGGAATATTCGGTGGGATCGCGTCTGTAGCTTATTCCGTAGCTATAGAGGGCGGGAAAGTGGTACAGGCTGCGGTATTTTCATTCTCACCTCGGATCTTTATTGTGAGCAATAAGAGTGTGTTCGCGGGGAATTTGAAGGCGCTGCACTTAGAGCGACCGCCAGTTTTTCAGTCCAAATTTATTCTATTACTTTTTTATTCTATTGTATATATATCTTTTTTTTTACCTTTAAGAGAGGGCTTATGAAAATTCTTTAATGGGTGCGATTTGGAATCCCGAAACTGGTGGTTTGGGAATTTTTTTTATCTCTCTTTGGTTTAATATTCAATTTCGCCACCTTTCCCCCCCCCCTCTCCCCCCTTTTCATGTTTTCGCATTTTCACCAATAGTGGCGGAATTCTACGAATCTATTCTATCAATTCTTCACTGACTTCTCCCCTCCACTACAGATTTATATTACCGATCTTTTTTTATACCAATCGGATTATTCACGATTTCCGGTCTTATTTTATTTTGCCGGCTTTGAATGGTCAGGTTCGTAGTTGGCAACGGGTTTGTACGAATTACGACCTTTTTTTTGTAATTTTAATACTTAACTATTTAAGAGTTTTTATGCAATATTCATTTTGTTAATTTTATTTTAAATATGACAGAGTTAAATAAAAATAATTAAATTTTAGTCTTAACTTCATATAGTTCAAAAGAAAACTTCCAAATTAGCTAGTTTCAATAACCGCATCGTCATCTATCGGCTTTAAAATATCTATTAGGATTCTCACAATTTTCATTTGTCAAAACTTTTCCCTAAAGTCAGTGAATTTTTAAATGGTCCCAAAACGTTAGGGAAAAGTCAGGTAATGTTTAAATGGTTCCAAAACGTTACGGAAAAGTCAGTGAATTTTTAAATGGACCCAAAACGTTAGGTAAAAGTCAGGTAATGTTTAAATGGTCCCTAAACGTTAGGGAAAAGTCAGGCAATTTTTAAATGGTCCCACAACGTTAGGGAAAAGTCAGGCAATTTTTAAATGGTCCCACAACGTTAATAGTTAGGGAAAATTTGGCAAATTGGTCAGGGAAAAGTCAGGAAAATTCTTTCCGGGAATTTGGTACGAACCCGGTATAGCCCTAGGCTCCCTAGCGGAGAAAATACTCACTCGTGGCGCGACAGCCTAGTCCCTTTAAACAGCGCATGCGTCAGATGTTATTGAAACTCTTAGTCCTCCGGCAACTATGATCGGGACCATTCGATGTCAATCCGAGCGTAAAGTGTAAAATGTAGTTGAACAAACTGAACTTTATTTTGAACTCGGATTCGGGATAAGAGTAGTCCGATAGAAAGTCCCGTAAAAAAATGTTGTCTAAGGAGGCAGTTCCCCTTCCTATTCCATCTCGAGCGAGATGAGATAGAAGAAACATCCAGAAGTTCTTTCTATGGCGAGCGCGCTGCTGGCGTCTGCGGCGACCAGGGCAGATGGGATTTCATTACCGGCCGTGATCCCCTCAGTTCTCACCTCCGCGCGCCGCCTCTCCTAAATGGGGTCAGGCTGGCCAGGTAATGACACCCCAGCGGCGCCCCTGATATTTCCAGCCTCTTCTTCGGAGTTGATCCACTCCCAGAAACTTATTCCTGTTTCTCTCTCTTTTTACTCCGCTTTCCAAAAGACTTTTTCCCTTTTGCGTAATAGCTGGCTTTCTCTATTCTATCACGGTTTTGCCCTACTGGGAATAATACCCGGATACTTTCAGTCCGACTTGATGGGGCTCTTACCAACCCCCAACCCCCTCAACACCGCCTCTCATTTCCTACCGCGGTTTATTCTCGACAAGAATCGTACTTAAATTTGTATGATTGTATAAGACTCCTTCGAGAAACTGCATTTGGTTTACTTCGGTCCGGGTTTGTTTGTAACTTCCAAAACTGAAGCCGATTTAGCCCTTATTGAAGCGTTAAAAGTTATATTGGTTGCGGAGAATGCTGTAAGGCCTCTTAATCGAAACCTCTCGAGTGAAACCGTCCCCCCACCCGCGGGGATAACGATTTAGTCGCCATCTTTTGAGCGGAAAATGGAAAGGGAGTGGAAGCGTTTTAAATGTCGTTCGTGGCGATGGGATACATTTTTCGTCTTGGAAAAAAATTATTTCAATGGTGTAAAGGACGGTCAGGGATTTTTAAGAATTTGTAAGTTAAGGAAAGGTAAGAGAATGTAAATAATTTTGTAAAAAGTCAGGGAAAGGTCTGGGAATGTAATTTTTTTAAACAAAGTCAAGGGAAGGTCTGGGAATTTAAATAGTTTTGCTAAAAGTCAGGGAAAGGTCTTGGAATTTAAAATAGTTTTGCTAAAAGTCAGGGAAAGGTCTGGGAATTTAAATAGTTTTGCTAAAAGTCAGGGAAAGGTCTGGGAATTTAAATAGTTTTGCTAAAAGTCAGGGAAAGGTCTGGGAATTTAAATAGTTTTGCTAAAAGTCAGGGAAAGTTCTGGGAATTTAAATAGTTTTGTAAAAAGTCAGGGAAAGGTTAGGGAATGCGAATAATTTTGTAAAAAGTCAGGGAATTTAAATATTTCTAAAAGTCATGAAGATGTCAGGGAATTTAAGAATTTGTAAAAAGTCATGGAAAAGTCAGATAATTTTAAAAATTAGTATAAAAGTCATGGAATTTTAAATGTTTGTCCTTGTTCTGGCCATTTTTGAACGTAGCATTAAATCATTTTTATTCGGATACTTTATTTCTGAAACATAAGTTCAATTAAATTTATTAGCTTCTGATAAAGTAAAATATAAAGTTAAAAATTTCATAATATTTTCCTTAAAGGGTCCGGGAAAAGTCAGGAAATTCGAATCCGAAAATATGGTGGCAACCCTGTCCATTGTCCGGGCATTGCCTCTTTACGACAAGATTTTCCGATTTCTTTTGATCGTGAATTAATCAGTCTACACCAGTGTCAACGCCGGAAACGGATATTTTAGAAAATGCCGCATCAACTTCCGGTACAATGTACTAATTATCGATAAAATATAAAATATAATGCTTAATTTTCAATTTTCGATTAATATCTTATTTTCGTCCACGTAAAACGTAACCCAGCAATTTATGCAAATTCACCATATTTCTTTATAAATATATATATATTTTATAAGAAAGCGAGCGGGTGCTCTTTGAAGTTATTTTTACCCTGTCGCTTAAAAGAAATTTAAAAGAACTTTTTTTTTCTGTAAGTACCTCTTCCCGTACGGTAGTCGTTATTTAAGAGCCACTATTATTCCTAATTTTGAGGGCTCCTTATTTATTACGCGGTAATTTTTGAACCCCTAGTATAAATTCCGAATAAAGAGTTACGGGGCCGGTCAACGTTTTTACCCTTAAATAAGAAAAGGGGATAATATTTATGCATTTGACCAACGCCGTAGTCGTCGTTGTATAATAAAAAATGTATTTAAGTTGATGGAATTTCGAGCTACAACTATAATCTCTGTTTTCATGATTTCCTAAAAATATTAACCCCGCCCACACGGAGGGAGGGCTTGGGATGATATCGAAGTATCCTCTCACCTTACTCGGAGAATGGGAAGGGAATTTTATACGACTAAAGGCTGAAGGGCGTGGTTTATTTTAGGGAAATCACGAGGGCAGGCCCCCCAGAGGTCCTATTATTCCTATACAATCCTATATTTTTAAAAATATCCTATACAATCCTATATTTTTAAAAATATCCTATACAATCCTATATTTTTAAAAATATCCTATACAATCCTATATTTTTAAAAATATCCTATACAATCCTATATTTTCAAAAATATCCTATACATTCCCATATTTTCAAAAATATCCTATACATTCCCATATTTTCGAAAATATCCTATACAATCCCATATTTTCGAAAATATCCTATACAATCCCATATTTTCGAAAATATCCTATACAATCCTATATTTTCAAAAATATCCTATACAATCCTATATTTTCAAAAATATCATATAAAATCCTATATTTTCAAAAAATATCCTATACAATCCTATATTTTCAGAAATATCCTATACAATCCTATATTTTCAAAAATATCCTATACAATCCTATATTTTCAAAAATATGCTATACAATCCCCAAAAGTCCTATAAAATCCTATAATTTTGATATTTGGCCATTTGAAATCCCACCACTCAGGTAAATTGCTAGATTTAGCTATAGAATAAAATCCTATACAAAGTCATTCTAGTCTATAATTTTGTTATTTGTTAACATGGTTAGCTACTAGTATATTTTGGTGATAAAATGGTTAAATAGTTTCTATTTTTAAGTGCAAATCAAAGATTTATTTCACTATGTATAGATTAGTTAATTAAATGGCCTATATAGTCCTAAAAAAGTCCTATAACTTTGAAAAAGTCCTATAAAAATAGTCATATAATTTTTGAATTATAGTCCTAAAAATCCTATAATTTTGAAAAAAGTCCTATAATTTTAGAATTATAATCTTAAAATATCTTATTATTTTGAAAAAATAGTCCTATAATTTTAGAATTATAATCCTAAAATATCCTATTATTTTAAAAAAAATAGTGCTATAATTTTAGAACTATAATCCTACAATATCCTATAATTTTAGAATTATAATCCTAAAATATCCTATTATTTTGAAAAAAAGTCCTATTACTTTAGAATTATAATCCTATTTTTCGTATAAAAAATTTGAATATTTGAGTGGGTTCCCAGATATTATTCGTAGTCAATAATCAGATAGGCTAATACCCAAAGCCCCACCCTTTTCTGGGACGGGGGGGGGGGGGCGTAGTTTATCTTCCGGAAATCAGTAGGCTATTCGCGTATTCTCCGTTAGCCGAATCTATTCTTGGTATTATTTATCGGTGAGTGACTACTGACCACGGCGAAGGAAACGTAACTTTGAAAGGTTTGATCCGTAACGGCGGGGGACGATTCGACTTCTCGCGGCTTTTATTGCGGCTACCCGGAATGGTCGGGCCTTCTCGGCGAGAGCGCGCCCGATGATTTATCCGTTCTGGCGAGAAAAGTTGAAACCCGCGGACGGGGAGCCCGCTCCATAATATTTCCACGTCTTTCGGCCATAACTTTGGGAGACCCCGCTCGCCAACCTTTTTTATTATTATTATTATTATAAGCCTATATACATTTTTGGTCGGCTCTGTTTCGCCGTGGCTAGTTCGTTTTTATGCCCGTCTTGCCCCTCGCGCTGTATTTCAAAAAGTGTGCCCACGGTGGTCACCCTCTTCCTGCCTTTCAACTTTTTCCTCGACAAATCAACTTGTCACTGGAAGCTTAAAGCGGTTTATACGTTTAACGTACTCTCGCGGTTCTTCCCTACTTCTGGATAGCTCGCTTTTCGTTTTACTCCCAAGTTAGGTTATTGTTTCGGTGTGGCTGCTACTGCCGAAAGAGCTTCTTCTAGTCTTAAGAAAGGGACCCGTTCGCATTGGGGGCTTTCTTTTCCCTTGTTCCGGGATTTCGGAGAAGAGTAACGCTATGGCGTCATTTTATTCCGATTCTGTGGTGGCGATTAGTTTGAGTAGGAGTAAAAACGTTTTCCATAATGCCTGCCTGTGGCATTTTTAGCGGATAGATTCTGGATAGCAGACGACAAAATTTGATTTACTCTCTTTAAACCTCCTTTTCAGAAGGAGTAAAAAGAGTACAGGCGAATGAAACTTTTTATCGTAAAAAGAATACACTTTTAGTCCGAGAACAGGCGAATAGAAACCACCTATTGTCTCTTTGGGGGATATTATATTGCTTGATTTAAAATGTATCAGCTATAGGAGATGATTAGAATAGAAATGTCAAACTAATTTTTATTTTTTCTGGGCTTTAGTTTAAATTGATTAAATAGGTATATATAATTACATAAAGGCAGTGGTGGATTAACTACTACCTTGGGCCCCTTTTGACCTTGGCGGGCCTTCCTACATTTTGGCCAGCTACGGCGCTCGAGGCTTAATAATTATCAGCTATAGGCTAATAATACCTAAGACACCACCTTAGGCCCAAGTCATCTAGCGACTTTGAATCCCTTTAAACAGGTGGCCGGGTTACAACGCGTAGGAGGGTGATGGCAAGCCCTTCATGCGACGCGAGCCAACAGCTCCCTACACTAACTATTACCGTTAACCGTTATGGGAAGGGAAAACTACTCTAATCAGTGGGGAGAGAACATGCAAACTCTATGCCTACTCAGCATTTTGGTTAATCCGCCACTGTTTATAGCTATGAATGTAATGACGTAGAATTAACGTCATAACCGATTAAATAATCCAATTATCCGTTCCATTACTATACTAATAACTTACAAGGAGACTACCCGAGGTGATAATCACCGATTTTGTTGAAACTAGGTGGGTATGTAGACCTTATGGTAACATGAAATTATACCAAGGGAAAAGTTGCAATGGGCATTATTTTTGCCATGGCAACCGAAAATGTTTTTGACAACACAGTATGTATATTTTCCCATTGAAAATAACATGGGAATCTGAGCACTTCTAAGGGTCCCCCCTGTAAACAATAATGATAATAATTCTAATTAAAATTGTTAATTTTGATCAAATTCAAACAACTTAATTCAATTTTATTAATTTCGATAAAATTCATTTATTATCGTCGATTCGGCGATTAGTTAGCAAATACAACCTTTTTACCAAAATTCATTAAAATATCATAAAATTAATTTTATTTGTCAATTTTGATCTATTTTTTTTGTTTTTTAGAAGATTACGATGTTATTTTCAATGGGAAAATATACACACTGTGTTGTCAAAAACATTTTCGGTTGCCATGGCAAAACTAATGCCCATTGCAACTTTTCCCTTGCTGAAATTTCAGGTAACCATAAGGTCTACATACCCACCTAGTTTCAACCAAATCGGTGATTATCACCTCGGGTAGTCTCCTCGTCAGTCTGAAGTCCATTAAAAATGTGTGGTCATTCTGATAAAATTAAGTAAATGAATAATAAAATTATGGTATCAATATCGGAGAGCTTGACTACGTTTATCTGAATATTAATATAATTTGAATTTGATTTTTGAACTGCGAACGGAGCTTGTGGTAACGACGGCTATAGAAAGGCGGGAGGGTGGTCCGTTTGAATAGTCTCTCTTTATACGCGCGGGTGGCTTACGTTCGGGGCGCGCGAGAAGATAACCTGTCGCATTTTAAAGGCGGCATTAGAAGAAGGAACTCTCGGCCTCGCAAATCAAGCTGCCAACTCTCCTTCTCTTCGCCATCGCTCTGCGTTGCCCTCCGCGGCGATGCCAAGTTAGCCTTACGGGGCTACCTAGTTAAGGCAGTTAACAGGCGGGGGCGAGAGTCGACTATATTACCCCGCGTACGCGAGTGGGAACGCGACTACGGCGCTACGGAGAAGCTGTAGCGATTTATTTCGGATTATCCTACCCCGTAAAGCACTCTTTCCCTGCCGTCTCCCGCTATACACACAATACACGTATCTACCAATGCGTGCGTTTTTTATTAGCTTTTGGCTTCTTTTACACGTATAAGGCGTTGACTTGAAATTGTTTCGCACCGAGGCGGGGGAGGGGGGGGGGGGTCGAAAAGGGAGAGTAAAAAAAAAGGCAAAACGATTTCAGAGTCGGAGAAAAGAACCCGAAATTCGTTTGAAAATTAAAAGAAAAACGATTCGAAAAGAAAAACTAAGAACTGCTAATCGCGCACGCCAACCGCGGCAAGTTTTAATTTAATCCATCTTTTTCAAATGCTCTTACTTGGGCCGAGAAGATCATGACCGATCAACGCCCATGCTTTTATACCAACACTATCTACGGACGCTCTTTGGAATCTATCGCAAAAATAAATTGCCGGAAAATGAGAAATTTGCCGTGTACACGGATTTTGAAAAGATTAATAAAATACTACACGTAACTTTTTCAATTGAATTGGTTGATAATTCTGTAATTGAAATGTTTTATACGGTTGGATTTAGGCGTGTTTTGAATATAGTATTTTTAATTGTTTGTGTTTTAAAGCAAATTTTAAAGTATTAAGTTTAAGATTTTGGTACCTTGTTTCTAGATTTTGGTACCTTGTTTCTAGATTTTGGTACCTTGCTTCTAGATTTTGGTACCTTGCTTCTAGATTTTGGTACCTTGCTTCTAAATTTTGGTACCTTGCTTCTAGATTTTGGTACCTTGCTTCTAGATTTTGGTACCTTGTTTCTAGATTTTGGTACCTGGTTTTCTAGATTTTAGTACCTGGTTTTCTAGATTTTGGTACCTGGTTTTTTAGGATTTATTTTATGTATCGGATTTCCAAAATTTTAACTTGAAAAATATAGTTTTAGAAATGAGGAAATAATTTAGAAAATTTTATACGCCAAACGTTTACATGGTTGGACAGTTAAACCAGTATCTATCATTGAAAATCTAAGACTAGTTACTATACCTGATTATCGATAAGTTTCTACTTTTTTTTAGATTTTAACTTTTAATTTAAAGATTTCAAAATTTGAATTTTAAAATAAGTTTAGAAACGTTGAATTATATTCTGGGAATTTTTAATCTTTTTTATTTCATATTTGATATATCTATATTGGGAATATCTAAAATAAAATTAATTATTAAATTTGCAAGAAATGACGTCATTCTTGAAACTCGACACTATTATTACGCACCTCGGGTGTAATCCAAAATTCGAAACTAAATATACTAATCGAAATCGGCTATACTCGATATCAAACGGAAGCCGATTTCAATAACCATTATAACCTCCTTATAAATAATATATTACCCTCACCATATTCGTGTATAGAGAAAAAGTGTAGTGCTTTTATATGTATATAATTCACAATGGAATATTGATAATGGTCGCTATAGTCTTCCAAACACCTCGGAGATCGCAATCGGGCGTAATCGATGACTCCCGAGTCAGTCGTTTGAGGCGCTGCCAAAAGGCGCACCGGAAGCGATTCATTTTAAACAAATGACAAAATAAAATCAGCTTCGGCGAAATGACACCGTTTACGGCCGATGAGAAGCGGACAATTTGCCTTTGAAGAGAAGAAACTTATGTCCAATCAACCTCGACCTTCTGTATCGGCATATCTTAGTTTTCCAACCCTTCGCTAATATCAGAAGTTGATAAAATACCTCTTACGAAGAGAAGTATCCATCACCCGCGAAATTGCGGATCACGATTTAAAATAATTCACAGTTTAATAAACAGGAGAGGGGGGGATTAAACAGTAAATTTTTCACAATACTTCAACTTCTCAAAAGAGTCTAATCCTTAAACTAATTATTATCCTAACATGAATTGGAGCCTCCCCAATTGAAGAATCCTATCTCAATTTAGGTAAAATTTTCACAATCGCATACTTCGCCTACTTCTTATTAAACCCTCTAGCTATATAAATTCAAGATAAAAGACTAAACTGATCATTTAGCTAAATGAAAGAAATTTGCTCTGAAATCTCAAACTCGGTTTCTGATTTCTTAAATCATTTTGAGATGCAAAATCCCCTACGCAAAATTTGCAAATGGCTGTCCCCTCAAACGGTTAACGGTAATAGTTAGTGTAGGGAGCTGTTGGCTCGCGTGGCATGAAGGGCTTGCCACCACCCTCCTACGCATTGTAACCCGGACACCTGTTTAATGGCATTAAAAAGTGCCTTAGGTATTTAGCCTAACTGATTATTATTGTTATTAATTTATCCCAGTCTGTTACTTCGTTTAAAGATGTAAAATATAAATATTACACTACGTAGTGATATTTACCTATTGATAAATCATATTTTTTAGATGAAATAGTTAATAAAAGAAAACAATAAAAAAAATTTATCTTCCCAAACGTTTCCCGAAAAATCAACGGAAGCATGCTTAGATACATGTCTCAAGCGAATGGCATTAGCATCTTCCGGTGATCATGAAAATAGTGGCTTTAGTTGCGTACGTTCTCGACATAGCTAATCAAAATTGCTATAGTTCGTTCCGCCAGCATATAATGAATTCGTTTCTGATATAAGCAATTCGGGTTTATCGGACGTTGACTTATTGGAAAAGATGTGGATAATTTCGTGGAAAGAAATATTGTTTAAGGATTTGATTTTTGTATGTACTAGGTTTTTATAGGCAATCCTATAATTCGCATAAATTCTATTTTAAAAAAAAGTAATTTCTTCCTATACATTCGAGTTAGACTGTTTCCGAAATACTTGTCGGCAATTGAATGTTGGCTCCTCAGCGCCACCTATATCCGTTATTTTTTTAAATAATTTATATATATTTATTTAAAATTATATTAATAAAAGTTAATTTAATTATATATTTATTCTAATTGTTTATTTTTATTTTTTTAAATTATTACAATTTTTTGAGTCCTTTATTATTCTACAGGGTTGCCACATGTCAAGGAAATCAGGGAAAAGCCAGGGAATTTAAAAATGGGCTTAAAAAGTCAGCGAAAGGTCCGGGAATTTTAAGAATTTGTAAAAAGTCAGGGAATTCAATTTTATCTTCACAATTTTTGAAGGTAATTTAACTCCAGATCTATGACGAATTCTATGATTATCATTTATTTCCTTGGTTTGGCTAATTTTTTCTACATTTTACTAAAATATAAGTCATTGCAAGTTTGGCTAATCTTTTCTACATTTCAATAACCTTTTCACTGAAATAATAGTCCATTTAAATTTATTAACTTCCGATAAAAGTAGAACATATTAAATTTTGACCTTAAATAGCAGGAAAAATCTTTTAAATTTAAATCTGAATTTTTTTGGGCAAGAGTCCTGTATAATAAAATTTTCTGTCTTGTATAATCCTATAAATTGCAATTTTTCTTATTAGGGATTAAACATTTTGACTGGATTCCGTGGGATAGAGACTATCAAATAAAATAGCGAAGAATCGAACGGTTTAATTTGGTAGAAAACTCGACTTTAACCTACTTTGAATCATTATTGCAGTAATCATGACACACTTATTAAATAAAAATTGTCGATTGGGACATGGTTCATACCTTCAAAAAATAATATCAATCAAACGATTTATTAAATACTTTCAATACATTTTGTTCTTAATTAAAATTATTTTACGTTCATGGCTCGATCGCGCCACCCAAAGAGCGAGAGCAATTAATTTGATCGGCTTACAAAAGCGGCAAATTTAATAGTCCGATTAGAAACATTTTTTTCCGCCAAATTAATCTATACAAACAATTAATTGGAAGAAAACGTTTTCTTCTATAAAAAAACGGCATTCGTTTGATCTCGTATTCTTCTCCCTTATTTCAATAAAAGGTTCTTTTTTATCAATTAGAAAAATACCCGAATTTTTTTTATATTATCCTTAAAACATTATATATTTATAAAAGAAGAAAAAATTACGTGACTTAAAAATTCGATTTTTATTATTTCAATTACGAGAACGATAAAAAAAAACAGGTGGGACGCTATATTCCATAGGGGTAAAATAAAATAGCATACCCCCTCTAGTGGCAGTCATAATTCCCACCCGAATATAATAAATGACGAAACTCATTCCCAGCATCTAAAATAAATGAGCTTACATTTCCCTTAATTTTTGTCTACCAAATCGTTTTCGAGTAATTATAGGCATTTTTTTCTATCTCTCTCTTTTAAATCTTTGCCTTTCCACTTCACGTACCAATCGTTGTTTCGCTTCTGTAGCAATGCACTTACGCCGGTCACTTTAACTTGGCCCCAGTCGTTACTATTCTTCGCATTAGGTCGCGTCTACGATTACGTTGCCATTGGGAATTGTCCGAAGTGATCCCTAGAATCCACCGAATTTCCAATCGTTAATAATGTCTGTCGGCCTTCAAAAACGCGCGTGCCCTCCCCCCACTCTGTTTTACGCCCCCCCGACGCCATAATACACACAAACTGAATACAAATGTTGTTAATTTATCTTCTTTTTCGTCAGTTTTTACGCCCGGGCTAGTCGCGTTTATATCTACGACTGTGAGCCTGTTGTAAGGGTTGTTCAACACCGGGGTTACTTGATAGCTTAGATAACGGCCGCGGTGTTGTTCGTATAGATTCGCCGGAGATTGGCTATTTCGTAGCTTCGATAGAATTGTCATTTGAGGTTTGAGGTAGCGATAATGGCTGCGCGAGGCTTGGCGTTTTTCGTTTTGGGTAGGAATGAAATGAGCGCCAGTTTGCGTGATTGTTGTCGTCGGCGATAGATGGCGGGATTGAGGCGTGGAGAGCTTTTTTTAACGATTTTAGGGATTAATTTAGCCGGTAATATGAAGAACCGTTGAAAACTTCAGAGTTCAGACTATTTAATTTTATTGGAGTCAAAGTAGTTGTTCATAGCTGGATACACCGATTAATTGGTCCTCCTATGCTGTATTGTTGATTTTATTTAAACAAATAAATCGATTTATTTGCTTTAAAAAACAGGTTTGATTTTTTAAGGTTTTATGCCTGTTTTTCTGGACAAATTGATAAATAATTTGAGTGCAGCGATAACGTAAACTAAAATCGATATATTTGATTTTTAAAAAACCGATTGCATTTAAATCGATTTATTTGTTTGTTAAAAAACCGATTGGATTTAAATTGATTTATTTGTTTGTTAAAACATCGGTTTATTTGTTTTTGTTTATTTGTTTGCTAAAACATCGGTATATTTGTTTGTTAAAACATCGGTTTATTTGTTTGTTAAAACATCGGTTTATTTGTTTGTTAAAACATCGGTTTATTTGTTTGTTAAAACATCGGTTTATTTGTTTGTTAAAACATCGGTTTATTTGTTTGTTAAAACATCGGTTTATTTGTTTGTTAAAACATCGGTTTATTTGTTTGTTAAAACATCGGTTTATTTGTTTGTTAAAACATCGGTTTATTTGTTTGTAAAAAAATCGATTTATTTGATTTAAAAAAAATCGATTTGAATTAAAAAAATCGATTTGATTTAAAACGGGAGTTTTATTAGTTTTAATAAATGTTTTTAAGGTTATGACTGTTTTTCTGGACAAATTAATAAATAAAAAAACGTAAACCAAAATTTAAAAAAAAGGATTTGATTTAAATCGGATTGTTATTGATTTTTTTAAGGTTTTATGCCTGTTTTTCTGGACACTGATAAATAATTTCAGTGCAGCGATTAATTAAACTATAGTTTAAATTAATTTTTATTAAATTGAATTAATAATTAATAATAAAATTTAATTGAATTTTCTCTGAATTGAATTTTTTAAAGAACCCGCTTTTGTACATTTTGATAAATTGAAGTATTTTATACGATTTAAATCAATGATTTTTTTAAATTACGACTTAAATCGCGATTTATATCATTGAATGAAATCAGACAACCCTGGTACGCAATTGTCCATGATCCCCTACGAGAGCGAACGATTGGTCGTCCTCTAATGGGGTTTAAAAAGTTCACCCCTAAGGGTCCGACATTCGTAAAAATGCCATACACTCTAGAGATAAATGATTTTAGAAATCTTGAAATCTTGGCGAAAATAAGCTCCAAAATCTTAAAATCAGAGCCTAAAAAACCAGATATCAACAGGAAAATCATGCTCTAAAATAGGTTTATGATTTTTGAAATAAATTAACTCAAAATTTGCCAATTACTCGAGGGGTCGGACATTTGCCTGTTTTGTGTACGAGATTTTGGATTTTTTTAAAAATCCAGGATTTTTTAATGTGGATTTGTCATACAAAGTCTATGGGAACAAAATTCTTGGATTTTGGATTTTTGGATTTTTTTCCAAATTTTGTACGGGATTTGGCCAAATGTCCGACCCCTCGCAATTACTAGGTCATATTTCGTGGACAAACTAAGTGCCCTTTAAATCTTTAATCTAGAGAAAATTTACTTCAATTTAATGGCGAAAATATATCCATAGCCCAAACTCAGAGTGACACTCGACTAAATCAGCTTTAAGGAAAAAGATAATTTAACCCATAAACTGCCACTTCGTGATTCGTATATTTCTGTGTTGAGACATGTTTATTAATATTTTAATCGAGACACCCGGGGGGGGGGGGGGGGATGACATTCGACTCCGCATAAACGGGAATAAAAAAGTTTGTTTTTCAAAATGACGCCATATTTTATCAATTTTCCAAACAAGGCGGTGTGTTCACGTTGCGAGAATATTTAATGAGGCAGCCGGAGGATTGAGGTGGAATTAAATGCGAAATTCTTTGTCAGTTTCTGCAGATGAGCGATCTGTCTTTCAAGGCTCTTTCCTCAAGAGCGCTTCTACCCGGATTTTACGTCTGGAGCCGCCCCACCATTGGAAACTGCTGGTACCACTCGGGTGGCTCGTAGATATAACTAGGTGTTAAACGGGCCAACGCCATTACGTCCAAATTAAGATATCCGTTATCGCTATCTTTCCTATTAAATACTACACGTATTAGAAACAAGTTGGCAAGCCAAAATATACCTCTCCTCGGAAGAGTTTTTAATTTTCAGAGAAGCGTAACTGTATCCGTGGTTCTGCAGTAGAACGCTCACCTGTCGTGCAAGAGGGCTCGGGTTCGAATCCCGGCCGATTAAAAAATTATACTACACCCAATGACAAAAAGAGGGCGCTTTTGGAAAAACCTTTTCCCTGATTCTAAGAAACTGGGTACGCAGTGATTACCCTTTGCCCCAAAAATGCGAACGCGTTCGCAGGCCTGACAGACAGACCCACAGACAGACAGACAGACAGACACGGTGGTTGTATAACCCCTCCTAGGGTACAAAGTCCCCTCGGAGAGGTAAAAAGGTTGCTTCTTGTAGCAGAAGTTTATTTTATATTTTCATCTTGAGCACTCGCAAGGATAGAGGTCGGGGATGCTTAACTTTTATTCAATAGATAAAGCTCTCAAAATTATTCGTAAAACCTTCTGATCAAGTAATTTATATTTCTGTATTATCCGATTAATTGTTTGATACATTTGTAAAATTAATCGGAAAAACGACGTTTTTTTCGATAAAAAGCTCAAATTTTACGAATAATACATGTTTTTTAATCATTTTCCGAAATATTAACCGATAAATTTCTTTGTTTACATTTTTTCCCCAAAAAAATCAATTTAAACATGGATAATGATTAACGATCCCCGACCTCTACGCAAGGAGACGACCCGAGATTATTTTCAACGATTTTGTTTCAATTTGGGCGACGAGCTTTAGTTTTTCCATGGCAATCAAAAATGTTTTGGAGAACTTTAAACCTACTTTTACTTATGGAAATTAATGTGGAGAAATCGCGGATATTAAGGGTCCCCCCCCCTTTTTTCATAAATTTAAAATATTTTTCATTTATCAATTTTACTTTCATTACCAAATGTTTATCCATTTACTAGCATTTACCTAATTTACACATTTTACTAATATTTTATTTAGCCATTTTTACCCAAGGTTCATAAAATTGCTTTCCGCACTATATTTTTACCTATATTAAATAATATATAATATTATTATTACATAATATTGCTTATGTTTTCCCAAATTTTCACCCATTTACCTAATGTATACTTTTTTTAATATTTATTTCTTTAGTAAGTTTTTTTTTAAAGGGGCGAGTTATCCATGTTAATTTCCATAGGGAAAATATGGTTTTAAGTTATCCTAACCATTTTTGGTTGCCATGGAAAAACTAAAGCCCGTCCTCGCAGCCTTTGTAGCATAAATTCGTCTGCTTTCTCATTCAAGTTTGCTATATGGTATGACCTTGAACGCCCCTTAAATGCAGACGAACTTTCTCCACAAAATCTGTGAGGATGGTACCAGGGGTTAATGCTATGCTGAAATATTCTTAGTAACTTCAATACATTCTTGATAATAATAATAATAATCTGCTAGGCTAATAAAATTGGCAACATCTTAGGCCCAAGTCATCCAGCGACTTTTAAAGCCATTCATTCAGGTGGCCGGGTTACAATGCGTAGGAGGGTGGTGGCAAGCCCTTCGTGCCACAGCCAATTAAAACTAACTATTACTTATTACGTCTTTAGGCGGAGTAATACAAGCCGAGATGAGCTGTACGCATACGCGGTTTGGCGAGAAAATAGCGCCCATTGAAAACTATTTTCATCCTACGAAGATAATGTTTCTCTTTAAGCCTAGTTCCCACTTGCCGAATTTTCGGTAGTTTCGCGACGAATTTAATTTTCGCCGTAGCTTTGCTCTTTAGTAAATTTTATTCGCAAGCGTCAATTCGTCTCGCGAAAACTGAATTTCGCGCCAAGTGGGAATTAGGCTTAAAAGGCCTAGGTTTTTTTCTGCCAGTCCCCCTTTAAATTAACGTTGTTAGTGGAGCACAAATACCCTGGTGGTAGGCCAACCGCTGAACATGTTGGTCTAATCTAAAGGGGGACAGGCGGAAGAAAACCTAGGCCTTTAACGTCCTATAGTTGGATACTTTCTTCGTAAGAAAGAGATGATAAACTTCTGGTGTGAGTTACGATTGAAACTATCTAAAAACCGCGCAATGGAAAAGAGGCATTCGGAGTCTGTTGAACCTTCAGTCGGCGTGGAGAGTGTTAAATTTAACGGTGGACGATGGTGGTTTGGGGCAGTGGCTCTTTGGACCTTTATACGAGTGGACGTGAGGCGCTTGCGAGGGATCCACTCGGAGGACGTTTGACGTCCGGATCACGTGCTGCGGCGCACTAAAAATGGCGCTGCCTCGCAAACTTCATAAATCGTCTAGCGCGCGTAAGAAAGAACGAGCCAGAAACGGCGCCTTCTAGCGGACGCCGTTGGAAACGAACATGGTGGTGGGTCCCCTTATGAAGGAGAGACTTCCAATATGAAGCCCCATTTCTTAAAGCTGTAACTAATAAAACGTCTCCCCCCCTTCCATTCCTCTTATACGCTTTAAAATACACCGTGCAGGGGGGGGGGGCTTATTGAAGGATGATAAATAATACCCCCCCCCCCCCGACGCCTCTAGTTTAAACCTTATTTTTTTTACCCCGAGTTGTTTTGCGATATCAACTTTGTAAATATTTTTCCGCCATTATATATTTTTTTTTTGAAGTTTTATTTTTATCTCTTTTTACATAAATAACTCGAAAAGGCGCCTGTTAGCTTTGCAAAAGAATATCTGACTTTTTGTAATTTTATTTCGTAGTATTTTTTTGTGGCAATTACGCATTTTTTTTACTTTTAACATTGTAACGGACTGCAATGTATTTATTGATAAATGTATTTATTTATTTATTAATGAATATTATGAAGATTTTTAGCGTTTTTATGAATGTCAATAGCTTTTATCCACTTCTAGCCGGAACTCCGAAAACATTAGCTCCGTAGTTACCATGGTAACGAACTATAGACAAGACTACGGCCAACTTTGATGACGAACTGTTCGCGCAACAGCGCGTCATCAAAGTTGGCCGTGGATAGGACAATGCGGCGACCGATGGAGGTCGAGTTTTCGGAGGTCACGTGCCGAAGTGGGTAAACTAATCCGTCAATCAGAAAGCTATCGGAGTTTGAATCTAGGGTTCGGAGTTCTATATTACCTATGGTCACAGTCTCTTAATTTGTACAAGCATACGATCGCGGCTACAGTCGCCAGAGGAATGTAGCTTTTTCTAGCTGGATCTGGAGACGTAAAGCCGGGTTTTCATGGACGCTTGTAGCTTGAAAAAATTTGGCTTGAGCTAGAAATAGTTTTAAGTTCGCGCTCACGCTGCTATCGCTTCTGTTTTCAAGAACGCTTGTATTTTGCGCTTGGAGTGTGCGCTTGTGAAAATAGATTGGAACACGCTTCTAGCGCCGATCAAATCCAACTAGATATTTTTACGCCCAAGTGAAAATTTCGCGAGTGACGTCGGTCCATGTGACTTCAGCTAGCCAATGGGTATGTAGTATGTGCTAGTGTTGGTACCGAGGCTTATCACACTATTGTACGCTGTTCGAAACAAATAACAATGAGTTCAACCATAACCAAATTAACGAAAAAGCAACAAAAATAAATAGAAAGAAAAGAGAAAGAAGAGAAAAAACCAAAGGGAAATAGAAGTGAAAAACAATTTTATAAGCCAAGTAAAGGATAACCCAATAATTTGGAACCGAAAATTAAAAGAACAGCCAGACAGAGATGCAGTAAATGTTGCATGGATAGAGTTGAGCAAAATTATGCAATTAGGATGCACCCACCATCGTTTGTTTTTATTCCTTCTTTAATTGTTTTTGGCTTTGATAATTACTAAAAGTTTAAGTAATAACATTTTTTTTAATCAAAAGACGTCTGCGATTCAAAACCGCCATATTTATTTCGGCAAAAAATAAACGCGGCAGCCGCCAGCTCACGCGGCACGCTAGAAATATCTTGCATCATGAAAACGAGAAGAGCTTTCCTTGCAGCTTGAGCTCGAAATATAAAATAAAGTATACGCTTCCCGAAAAATGGAAAAATCTCAATCTTTTCTTTTTCAAACTACAAGCGTCCATGAAAACCCGGCTTAAGAGCAACATTTTAACAAGTTGGGCAAGACCACTTTTTACACACAATCCCTAAATGATTTGTGGGTATTGGGACCACGTAAAATGTAGCCGATGCCGCCGTATTCTATATAACTCTCCAAGAATTAGGCTTAAGAGGGCCAGGGATATCTTAATCAGAAGGAAATATCATGCCCTCGGTAGCCCGCTATTAATTTTGGAGATCGGGGGCTCACAAGTTGGTTATTTGCCCAATGAACCTAATCACTAAACCATTGCTATATCTTGTTAATCTTTCTCTCACAAATGGCGTATATCCCGATGCCCTCAAAAAGGGCATTATTATTCCAGTTTTTAAGAAGGGTGACAAACTTTCCCCCAACAGCTATAGACCGATATGCTTACTATCAATATTCGCTAAAATTTTCGACAAACTGTTTTTCTTAAGGCTCAAAAAATATATTGATAAATTTAATCCTCTTTCGGATAAACAGTTCGGTTTTCGAAATAATTCAAGCGTTGATTCGGCTCTCTCAAATGTATATAAAAATATCCTGAACTGGCTAGACACTCATAATTACGCGATCGGGGTATTCCTTGATTTAAAAAAGGCCTTTGATTTTGTGAACCATCAACGACTTCTGGCGAAATTGGCAATAATGGGAATTAGAGGTAGAGCCTATGATTGGCTAAAGTCTTATTTAAAAAATAGAACCTGTCAAACAAAATTAAATGGATTGATCTCCTCTAATAAATTAACTACACAAGGCGTACCCCAAGGTTCAATTCTATCCCCCCTTCTGTTTAATATATATATAAATGATATAACGTCGACTGATCTATCCAAATCCATTACGCTTTACGCGGATGATACCCTGGTATTACTCGGGGGTCCGAATCTCAACGAAATAGCCTATAAAATAAATCAGCAACTAGACAAAATTAAAACTTGGTTAATGAATAATTTCCTAAAACTAAACGAAGATAAATCTGTCTATATTATATTTTTAAATAAAAACAAACCCAGGGATAACGAATACGAGATTAAAATAGGAGATAATTTGTTAAAAGAAGTTAACTCATATAAATACTTAGGTCTTTGGTTCGACCCCCGACTCTCATGGAATACGCACACTGATAGCGTAGCAAAAAAACTTTCCTTCAATATATACCTAATGAATCGTAACCGAGCTATTTTGACCAAGAAATATCTATTACAATTGTACTATAGTCTTGTATACCCTCATATTTATTTTTGCTTTTTTATTTGGGGAAACACATCAGATATGAATCTAAATCGCTTATTTAAGCTTCAAAAGCGGAGTATCCGAATTATCGAAAATAAAAATAGCCGCGATCATACTTCTCCACTATTCAAATCATTAAACCTTCTTACAGTATACCAAATTTTTAATTACTGTTGTTTAATTTTTATGTATAAATCACTAGTAATAAACATGTATAACCCTTTTAAATTCAGTGCTCTATCGAAATATTTCACGCGAAATAATTACATCTTAGAAGTTCCCTTTGCCAATACCAAATTAAAACAAAACTCAATCTTCTGTAAATCAACCGTTTTATTTAACACCCTTAATATACCCACATCACAAGGTTTGCCGTTCTTTAAAAAAAATGTCCGAACTTATTTGTCCAGTTTGTAGATTTATTTTATTTTTTTGAATGTAAATAGTTATTTTTCCCCCTTTTTCTGTGAAAACCATGTATGAAAGCTGTAACTTTGTATAAAAACGCCTTAGCGTGGCCTAAAAGTTGTCTCACAACTTGGCCATATAACAATGTAGTCTCCACTAGTTTCCAATAAACCAATTATTATTATTATTATTATTATTTTAGTGCTATATGGCGATATTCGACTTAACATTTTCCATACGTTTTTTAAATTAACATCGACTTGGTTGAAAATTTAATTTTTAGTTAGTACTGATCATTTTTTAACTACATTTTCGGTTGCATTAAGAAATTTCAATTTTAAATGAGATTTCTGGCCAATTCGCGGGACCATACAACCCACGTACGCAATTTTGTCAGATTTGAATTTCGTGCCAATTGATACAGGCGCCATCTAACCCGTTCGCGTTTCGCTACCTTATTTCCAAAACCTTGTAACTCGAAAAATTCGGTTTATCTTAACAATAAAATAAATTAAAGTATTCGAGATTCCCCGAATTATTTCTAACAACCACGTAACTCGAAAAAATTATTTTCGATAAAATTTCTCTTGGGTTTATTAAGTTAATGTACAAGATGATTGAAAATTTGTTCAAATTTAAATTTAATATTTAATAAATAGTTAATACATCGGGGGATTGTGTGTACTGAAATGTCCGTGGCATCTTGTTATTTTATAAAATCAACTATCTCATGTTCTAACAGTAAGTTCCTTACTCGTAAAAACATCAAATCAGTTCGGTATATCATTCGTCATTTTACTCCGATTCTGTGGTAGCGAATAGTTCGAGTCGGAGTAAAAACATTTTTCCAAAATGGCTGCCTGTGGCCTTTTTAGCAGATAAATTCTGGCTAGCAGACGACCAAATCCGATTTACTCTCTTTAAACCTCCTTTTCGGAAGGAGTGAAAAGTGTAGCCCTAATACTCCGGAACAAAAGAATAGTTTCTGGACCGGAGTAATTATCGTCCCCGGAACAGGTGAATAAAACGTTTTAGGGTAAAAAGAATACACTTTCAGTCCGAGAACAGGCGAATAGAAACCACCTATAGTCTTTCTTCCTAAATATAAATAAATATATAATTTAAAGAAAGTGTGGTTTTGCAGTCTAGTTGTAATTTATGAATTTTAAAGGAAATATATATATATACCTAGTGGTACTAGGGTCTGACATGTTTCGAACCGCTTTGCAGATCATCATCAAAGACAAAGTAACAATAAAATTACCGAGGTTAACATCAAACCTCGGTCGGTTCCCGTTAAAAACAAACAAAAAACAAATCGGTAATTCCAGGATTACAAAGGTTATTTTTTTTAAATATATACCACTATAAATATTAAAACTATATATGCAAATCTAACGAAGTTTTTTCCTTTAAAATTCATGTATTATAAATAAATATATTATTGGTACGACCAAGGCTAAGTTTATATAATCGAAAAAATGTATCTATAGAACAAAATCAGTCTTTTCTTCATAAATTTGTAAATCGTCGTGGTGCTATCGAGTGGTTCGCGTCGGGGGCGTGAAAACCGTCGCTCTTAACGCGTTATTAGGGGCTCTTAAAAGTTATCAAGAGGGTCCCCGCCACGGCCGGCAGCGGAGGGGATGGCGCCGGGACAGGGAAGAGGAACTCGGAACGCGTGCGGGCTTCGTATTTCTCTCTCCCGACGCCGGCCCCCGTAAAGGGGGCATTCGTGTAAACGAGACCCTGATTGCTTGATCAATTTGTGGCCACCCTTTTTTTCAAGTATAAACCCCCGCTTTAAATCGCCGCTTTACGACAGGGGAAAACGTTTTAGGTTTTTTTTTGTTAGGTTAGACAAGCAGCGTACCACCTTTTTTTTTAAAGGATTTTAAATATTCTCGCAATTTTAAGGGATTTTGTGGCTCGTTATTTTTCCGTACAAGCTCAAGATGATGTTCTTGATACTGGACCGATTTGATTTTTTAGGGGGGAGAAGTTTACTTTTGGGCGTGAGGGGGATTGCAAATAACGCTAATAATTGTCCCAACCATGGTTGCCACACGTCAGGGATATCAGGGAAAAGTCGGGAAATTTAAAAATCAGCCTAAAAAGTCAGGGAATTTTAAGAATTGGTATTAAAGGCCGACTACATAAATCTTCGGTTTACTCTGTCTTTCACTGGAAGTCGGCTGACTGCATGGCGCACGTGAATTGCAGTCAGACACTTTTTGAAGGTAATTTTATGACAAATTATGTTATTATTTATTTAATTGAAAGGTTTTTTAACGTTGCAATAACCTTGGTACTGAAATATAAGTCGATATAAATTTATTAACTTCTGATAAAAGTAAATATAAAGTTAAAAAAATCTAATTTTGGCCTTAAAATGGTCAGTAGCTATTCGAAGTTATCCCGAAAAAGGGGTCCATTTCGGTGGCCATTTTTGAGTTGTCATAATTTATCAACACTTACGTCGTTAGTTTACATGAATGGTAAAACGTTATAGCTTTTCACCCAAACAATTTCGATCCGTCCAAGAAGGGGTGAATATCGAAAAATCCAACTATCGATTGTGTTAGTTCAATTTTAAGTAGTGGCAGTATGTTACGCTATATCCGGTATTTTAGTCAAATCATAAACTAAATGCTTTAGCGGACTTCAAACGGACTTCAAATACCTGTTTATTTTTGGTGCAACGTATGTCGAAGCATTTCGTTAAAATCCCTGACGTCGGCATTACAGACCGCCACGATTTTGAATTTGACCAATACTACCGATAGTTTGATATTTCGATAGCAGCATCTTCTGCACACGTGCACTGCCATTTTTTTATTACGAATCATGATTTATTTACAATTTTTGATTTTTACAGAATAGCCTCCCAGTTCGCATTAGTTCAGGGTTGCCACTTTACCTGAAAAACCTGGAATTCCTGGAGAAGTCAGGGAATTTTAGTATGGGTCTAAAAATCAGGGAAATGTCAGGGAATTTAATTTAAGTGGCAAGTAGAAAACCTTTACTAAAATTTAGGGTAAAAAATTCGCACGAAATAAGTCAGGGAAAATGCCCGGAGAAGGTCAGGGAAAACCTGGAAAAGTCAGGGAATTTGAATGTGAAAAAACTGTGGCAACCCGGTTTTAATTTCAATTTCCTAACTGAAATGTATACGGTGATACTGTTAAAACTTTCATTAAGATTAGCTATGTTACAAAAGGGGCTTACAAATCGATCATTTGCTATATCTCGATGATATAATTCATCTATTGTTGTTGAGTTAGGGCAAATACTCAAACACAATCCACGTAAAACTTATATTACATCTGGGCTAACTTATTATATAAAATGTAAATGGGAATGTTAGGTCTTGAAGAAATTGTTTCTGTTGAAGGCTACTTCTATTTTCTCAGCCGTCCGCGGACGGAAATGACGTAGAGGAAGTTACTCTTAATGGTCAACCCTCCCCTATAACGTTAGTTTCTCTGTCTGGAATTTCCTCACGAGTCTATAATAAGCGACTATAAATAATTCGTGTCCGTGAATAGACAAAGGAGTGGAACCTCCACTTTTAATATTTTAAAGTTATTTATCCGTCTAGGTGCCCCGGGATAAAAATAAGGATTTCAAGGAGCGTAAAATATCCGCGCGCACGAAGGGAGAGAGAGAGAGATAATAATCAGTTGCTATTATGTATCCAGGTACCAGGAGTATAATGTCTAATGCGTGTAGCGGAGAAGAAGGGAAGGTTTTCCTGGCGTCTAAAATGTGGCGAAAAGGGCGAAATTTGTGGCTATTCCGTGACATGTCGCTTTTTCGCATGTCCCGACTCCATTTCCTGCCGACGGAGGGCGTTACGAGCGCCTCGAATTAATGAGGGGCGGATTAGCGGACACTCTTTTCATTCCCTCGCTTCAACCTCGACTCCGGGACGTCCACCAGCCTTTTCCCGACTTTCAAATAGATACGTTACGGAGTTTCGTCGTACTTCCTCTTACTAGTGGTGGTTGGTGTGTGTGTATCAACTGGTGAAACCCTCACTCTCTCTCTCGTTGCTGGGTGGTGAATTAAGAAAGAGTGGGTTTGTTCGAGCTATTGTTAAAAACCTTCCAGACTAAAATCCCGAATCTTTCTTCGTTAATTTTTTTTAACATTTTTTAATCTCCCCTCCACAAATTAATTTAACAAAGAAAAAATTACTAAAGGCAGAAAATGTTCTAATTGTTTTCTTTAAAAGGAACCTCTCGGAATTAAAAGAAATAAATGGGCGTAAAAAAATTATAGGTTCGTTGAATTTTACAGAATTCCAATGACATTTATATCGAACTTCTATGGTTCCTTTTAGACGTTAGGCAATTATGCTATAGAATTCCAACGACATTTATTTATAAATTCCATAGTTCGTTTTAGACATTTCCGTAATTATTCTATAGAATTCCAATGACATTTATTTATAAATTCCATAGTTCGTTTTAGACATTTCCGTAATTATTCTATAGAATTCCAATGACATTTATTTATAAATTCTATAGTTATTTTTAGACATTTGAGTAATTATTCTATAGAATTCCAACGACATTTATTTATAAATTCCATAGTTATTTTTAGACATTTGAGTAATTATTCTATAGTATTCCCATGAAATTTATATAGAAATTCTATAGTTCTTTTTAGACATTTGAGTAATTATTCTATATATTAAATTCCAATGACATTTATGTAGCATTTCTATGGATTTTTTTTAAATTTGCGGAATTATTCTATAGAATTCCAATAACATTTATATAGCATTTCTATGGATTTTTTTAAAATTTGCGGAATTATTCTATAGAATTCCAATTAAATTAATATAGTATTTTGGTAAGAGACAACCGACAAATACGGCCATTCTGTTAAATGATGTAGGGCAACTATTATTTGGACCACGGCCACGTTTATAATGAAGCGATTTCGGGTTGAAAGGAGGCGATGAGAAATTTGGTTGATAGTCTTGGCGGAGGAATGAGTGTACTGTTTCTCGCAATCTCCGGCGGGATTTCGAGAAGGGGTCCAGCCCAGCCAGCGGACTGAGTTACGGAGAGGGGAGGGGCGGGCTGGCTTAAAAAATGGCAGGTGTCGAAGGGATGAAGCTGATTTTTTAGGGATCAAATGATCCGTTTTTCCGTTTGGCGCTCCAGAGAGGTCGCTGGAGTGCCATTTGCAAGCTGCAGAAATCCGCGGGGGCCTTCGCTATAAACGACCTAACATTTGCTTAATCGTCTCGCGAGCGCCTCCAAATTGGCGTTTCTCTCGTTTAGAGCCGCGTATGCGCCGGGGGGGGGGGGGAGCACTATTTCGGGTAAGCTTAAGCGTAATTTCTCTCTATCCCCTTCGGCCTCTTTCGCGTGTAGGCGATTACAATAAGTAAATGGTGATTCTCCGACTTACGAGGAGAGGGTTTCGAGTTAGTCGCTGCTTTAACCAAAGACCGCGCTGTTTCGTCTAAGATTAACAGTTTCTAACTCTTTAATGTTCTACGAATAGTCAACTACCGTTCGCTAATGTTGGTCTTAATCTAAATATTTTCCGTATTTCAAATTTTAGAAATTGGTCTAAAATAGAACTTTTTTCATTGCAAAAATTAACATAACAATGTTGTTAAGTTAAATTATTAGAATGTT